>NC_064305.1:51405776-51743276 GCF_023373825.1 Bactrocera dorsalis
AACTTTGGAAATGTTTTAATTTGTGAAAAATTCTGTTAGGGAGATATTTTTGAATATCTAAACTATCGAATTGTGAAATAAAATTTTGATTTTTTCAAATTTCTAGATTTCTAGTCTTCAACCCTTTTGTTATATTTAAGAGACGTCAGTTTTCCTCTAAACAAAATTGTTCTTTTTATTGAATTTTTAAAGAATAATTGAAATAATTTGTATGTATTAAATATTTCACACAAATTTTTTGTGACATTTTTTTATAATTGGCACAAAAACCAATTTGCGAGCGAGGGCGAGTATGTCCATTTGAACATTATACACATAAATGTATCGTTACCTAATATGCAAAGCAACGTACCCTAGAAAACAGAAATTGAATTTTTTATTGATGTCGATTCATTACATTATATTACATACTAGCTTTTCTCGCGAATTCGTTAGCATTGAATATCTTGAATAAATATCAAAGATTATGAACAATAGCAAATACCTAAATACATAGTATGTATGTAGAGTGGTGGTCAACACATTTGCAACCATATTGACTTTTTTATTTAAAAACATTTCTTTAACTTTTGGTAAAGTATTCCTTTAACGATATACGAGGAGTGTTCCAAAGCAAACATGACTTAAAAAAACAGAACAAATGGTTTTTTTTCGGCAAAATCAATTTATTTTATTCAAAATAGTCTCCTTCTGCTTCAATACAGCTTGCAAAAAGCACGGTCCAAAAGCGAGTGTTTTAGGTCGTTGGCCGGTATGGTCACTAGTATGCCGGTGCAAACCTTTTGAATGGCCTCTACGTCTGCATAACGCTTTCCTTTCATGGGCAAATGCATTTTTCCGAAAAGGAAGAAGTCGCACGGTGCCGTATCAGGTGAATAAGGGGTGTGGTTAATGGTTAAAATGTGATTTTTGGTCAAATAATCGGTCATAAGCGTCGATCGATGAGACGGATTCTGAGCAATTTTTGGTCGTCAGTCAATTTGTGCGGAATTAACCGTGCACACACCTTGTGCACTCTACTACGGTATAGGCAATTATTGCCATTGACTTGTTTCATCAATCAATCAAAACAAAATTTAATGTTGGCTCTTTGTTTGAAGCTCATTTTCGCACCCATAACACAAACATACTGACACTTAAAACGCAATCGATGAATTGTCATGAAATTCTCACTGGACAATCGATAAAGATAGCAGATTCTAACGCACCAGTCGACATATGTAGTTATGGATGGCGCCATCAGGGGGCGCCAGATTCAAAAAGTCCTGTTTACTTTGGAATGCAACTTGTATATTTTTTTTATTGGAGGTCTTTTTTATACAAATAATCATAAAAACTGAAACATTAATTCATTTGCTTATAGTAGTAAAAAGATATTAAATAAAGCAAAGTCGAAAATCATGTGTTCAAAATATTTGCAATTTTTATGAATTCTAAAAGTATTCTAAAATTTGTTCAATATTTAGTTGCATAGCCCTTATTTTCAATAACTTCAGCACGTTTTCTAGGCATTAAAGCTACTAGACTTTCAATGAAATTTTAAGGGATCGCTTTCCATTCCCTTTCCAATCTGGCGAAAAGTTCATCACCATTCCGGAATATTTCACTACCTATTGGAAAGTCCATACAAGTGGCATTTTTCAATCGGCAAACAGCAGCATAACGTTAGTTAAAATGTCTCTATAAGTTACAACTGTCATCGTGTCAGCTATACGATGAATTGGACAAATAACATTACCGGAGAAGCACCCCCACACCATTATATTACCCCCTCTGTGGTTTACTGTGGCAGTTGTGTATCTTGGGTTATATTTTTCACATCACGGACGCCGAACATAACATAAGCTTTGCTATCTGACCCTCGGAGGTTGAATTTTGGTTCATCTCACCATAAAGTTGAGTT
Source organism: Bactrocera dorsalis (assembly GCF_023373825.1). Lineage (NCBI taxonomy): Eukaryota > Metazoa > Arthropoda > Insecta > Diptera > Tephritidae > Bactrocera > Bactrocera dorsalis. Next base: position 51,407,680 of record NC_064305.1, read on the forward strand.
CTGCTTAGTCCAATATATGTGTGTTCGAGCAAATCCCAACCTCGCTTTTCTATTTTTTGCAGACACATGTTTTTTTCGTGCATCTGTAACTACGCAAACCAAACTCCAAGGGCCGTTTTTTGGATAGTGGAGAGACTCACGTCGAGTTGAACTTCGGTTTTAGCTTCTCTTGGAACTGCTTTGGGGTATTTTGTAAAGAAATTTTTTATTTGCCGGTCTTCTCTTTCGGTTGTAGCACGGGGTCTACCACCTCCTCTGTGACCTGTGTGGATGTTCTCAGTCCGAATAATACGGCAAATCGCTGATTTATGTATGAAATAATTTAAAGATATTTCATTTTGCGATAGTCCATTTCTAAAATCTTCTTTTCTTTTTCCTTTAAGGTCCGAATTGTATTTATTGCTTCCCATTTTCAACCGAAAATATTACAAAAGTCACAAAATACGAAAAAATATGTTCATTCTTGAAACGCGAAAAACTTAATGCAAACTCTTCGTAAAATGGTAGAAATAAATATTTGATTTAATTTCAAATGTTTTGACCACCACTGTATGTACACAAATACTGTACGGCGGTGGTGGTATTAACCCATATTTTGTCGAATAACCGCTTTTGATGGATTTTTGTTTTGTAAGATTTTGACGAAATACAATCATTATAGCCGAAATATTTATACTCTCGCAACAAAGTTGCTAAAGAGAGTATTATAGTTTTGTTCACATAACGGTTGTTTGTAAGTCCTAAAACTAAAAGAGTCAGATATAGGGTTATATATACCAAAGTGATCAGGATGACGAGTAGAGTTGAAATCCGGATGTCTGTCTGTCCGTCCGTCCGTCTGTCCGTCCGTCCGTGCAAGCTGTAACTTGAGTAAAAATTGAGATATCGTGATGAAACTTGGTACACGTATTTCTTAGCTCCATAAGAAGGTTAAGTTCTAAGATGGGCAAAATCGGCCCACTGCCACGCCCACAAAATGGCGGAAACCGAAAACCTATAAAGTGTCATAACTAAGCCATAAATAAAGATATTAAAGTGAAATTTGGCACAAAGGATCGCATTAGGGAGGGGCATATTTCGACGTAATTTTTTTGGAAAAGTGGGCGTGGCCCCGCCCCCTACTAAGTTTTTTGTATATATCTCGGAAACTACTATAACTATGTCAACCAAACTCTACAGAATCGTTTTCTTTAAGTATTTCCATATACAGTTCAAAAATGGAAGAAATCGGATAATAACCACGCCCACCTCCCATACAAAGGTTATGTTGAAAATCACTAAAAGTGCGTTAACCGACTAACAAAAAACGTCAGAAACACAAAATTTTACGGAAGAATTGGCAGAAGGAAGTTGCACCCAGGCTTTTTTTAAAAATTGAAAATGGGCGTGGCGTCGCCCACTTATGGACCAAAAACCATATCTCAGGAACTACTCGACCGATTTCAATGAAATTCGGTACATAATATTTTCTTAGCACCCTGATAATATGTACGAAATATGGGTGCAATCGGTTCACAACCACGCCTTCTTCCAATATAACGCTATTTTGAATTCCATCTGATGTCTTCTCTGTATAATATATACATTAGGAACCAATGATGATAGCGGAATAAAACTTTACACAAATACGGTATTTGAGCCGTAATATGTAAATGACGGATAATGAAATCTCGATTATCACTTTATCATGCGAGAGTATAAAATGTTCGGTGACACCCGAACTTAGCCCTTCCTTACTTGTTTTTTTTCGCTTTTTAAATAAATTTTACAAACAAAAATTTAATTACAATTTCTTGAATTAAAATTTGTTTCATCGAAAGTAATTGAAAAATCGACTATGATTTTGTAAAAAAAAGGGCTTCGTTAGGACCTTCTGCGGGAATAAAAGAAGTGATTTGGACGTGCTGTTGGTATATACATACGTATAAGGAAATAGCTTTTCATTTTTATATATACGATGTAGATATAACCAAGTTATAAATAATATTCAAATTGTTGTTTCTATTTAATACCGTTTTTTCCTTCTTTTGTGAATTTATGAAAAGTAATGATGCATTATTTTTATGTTAAAAGCTAGACTTTAAGGGATCGTCTCAGTGTGACGCTCCGAAAAATCACTGATTTTCGCGATTTTATTTTTTAATTGGAAATTAACTAATCGGTTCGGTTTTTTTTCTTACAATACAAAATACATAAATATTAACAAAATAATTTTTTTATGTTTAATTATTGGGTGTATAATAGTTAAATAAATTGTTGAAATGACACGATTGCAGCCGTAATTTCGAAAAGATTATTAATCTGGAGGAAGTTTTTGCAAATTTGACAAAATGGCGGCGGTTTGAACAAAAAGTGTCGAATTTTGTCATTTTTTCGTGAGTTTTTCGCAGAATAAAATAGGAAGATTTCAAAATATTGCTTCCATAGCTTCCATAGAGAATGATGTTAAAAAATGTAAAATGTCCAAAGTATAATTAGATATCTTCAAAACTCTTCCGTTTTGAAAAACACCATTCTGAAAAAAATGCGTTTATTTGGAATCGTTATGTTCCCCACCCTGTTCTCTTTCTACAAGAAACATTGTAGCGACCGTAATAATTTAAATTTTTATTTAATTTTATTTATTTTGAAAGTATGTTTATTACAGTGTATACTATCCGATAATGCAACAAAAAAAAAATCGATTTTTCGAAAATTTCTCACTGTGGCGACCCTTAATTTATTTGAGATTCCAATGAAAAAAATATTTATATAGCGTTTTAATAAAGTACATATATATATATATATATCTAATACAGTATACTCTCGAAAAGTAAATTCTCAGAAAGTAAATAATCGCGGAAAAGTAAATCACCTTTAAGATTACACATGCACCTCGAAAAAGTAAATTTTTTAATTTTTTATTTTACTTTTTAATTTACTTTTCAGAGAGTGTGATAAAAAATTCGAAACGAAGCAAGCAGCGTTTTTTACGATGTTGCAAAAACACTTACTCTCTTGTTTATCGCGTCTGTTTAGTAAATAAACTTTGAGATATATACATATGTAAATGGTCAGAAAATATATTGCAAAAGAAAAAATAAACAAAAGAATATTCAAAATTTTTTCTCTTCATAATAAATACATATGTTTTTCATGTAAATCCATATGTTTTATTGAAGCAAATAAATGAATGAATTTTTTAAGTTTAAAAATGCATTTAATATTATAAAAACAGATAATTTATGTATATATTTGGAAAAGTAAATTATTCGAAAAAGTAAATTACCCAAAATACCAATCGATTTACTTTTCGGGAGTATACTGTAGTAAGTTTTTTGTTTTTTGTATGCTTGTAGGGATGACATACATATAATGTTAGTTCGTAACAATCAAAACCGTCGTGCCATTATTGGCGCACAAATCTTTAACGGTAGTAGGTCTAGTTTAAAACGAAAAGGCTATAAGACACAAATACTCATATATACTTTTAAATAATTACTTTTTAGCAATCATTGAAAGAAAGGTACATTTTTTCAAGGTTCAATAGCTTTGTTAAATCATTAGGCACACTACGTACACGTAAAATTAGCATAAGTACACGAATTTACTCATATAACGGGTGATTTTTTTGAGGTTAGGATTTTCATGCATTAGTATTTGACAGATCACGTGGGATTTCAGACATGGTGTCAAAGAGAAAGATGCTCAGTATGCTTTGACATTTCATCATGAATAGACTTACTAACGAGCAACGCTTGCAAATCATTGAATTTTATTACCAAAATCAGTGTTCGGTTCGAAAATTTTTTATCGACAAATTTTGTTCAGCGATGAGGCTCATTTGTGGTTGAATGGCTACGTAAATAAGCAAAATTGCCGCATTTGGGGTGAAGAGCAACCAGAAGCCGTTCAAGAACTGCCCATGCATCCCGAAAAATGCACTGTTTGGTGTGGTTTGTACGCTGGTGGAATCATTGGACCGTATTTTTTCAAAGATGCTATTGGACGCAACGTTACGGTGAATGGCGATCGCTATCGTTCGATGCTAACAAACTTTTTGTTGCCAAAAATGGAAGAACTGAACTTGGTTGACATGTGGTTTCAACAAGATGGCGCTACATGCCACACAGCTCGCGATTCTATGGCCATTTTGAGGGAAAACTTCGGACAACAATTCATCTCAAGAAATGGACCCGTAAGTTGGCCACCAAGATCATGCGATTTAACGCCTTTAGACTATTTTTTGTGGGGCTACGTCAAGTCTAAAGTCTACAGAAATAAGCCAGCAACTATTCCAGCTTTGGAAGACAACATTTCCGAAGAAATTCGGGCTATTCCGGCCGAAATGCTCGAAAAAGTTGCCCAAAATTGGACTTTCCGAATGGACCACCTAAGACGCAGCCGCGGTCAACATTTAAATGAAATTATCTTCAAAAAGTAAATGTCATGAACCAATCTAACGTTTCAAATAAAGAACCGATGAGATTTTGCAAATTTTATGCGTTTTTTTTTTTTTAAAAAGTTATCAAGCTCTTAAAAAATCACCCTTTACATACATATATTTAGTATTAATAATTCGATAAATGTATCTAGGTGATAAGTATATAATAAAAGATGAATAATTAATGTCTCGTGCGTAATGTGCGATTGCTATGATTCAACATCGACGTGTTCGTCTGTTATTAATTGCTCGCATCTGTTTTGGTTTAAAAATTCAATTAATAAACTTTGCTAACATTATGATGATATACTCTTTCTGTTTTGGTTTATTTAATTTTCATATATGTACATAATATTTCTGACTTGGTTGGAAAATAAATTTGTCAATAAACATTCAAACTCGCTTACCTTACTAATACCCTTTTCATTTTGATTAAGGATATATTGTATGTTGTGCTATTTTGAGCTTTTTTCCCATTATTATTTTAAAATAATGTTCCAATTAGTTTGGCCTATTTTCACTGCAATATATACATAAATATTCTTATAAGACGAATTATTTTGCTACTTGATTGAAAACTTTGCATTTCGGCATTGTTGTGTTTCATACCAAAAGCGGTGAATTAGCAAATGAAATCAGATCGAGGTGCCGTGTTTAATTGTCAAGTAAGCGATTTGCTGATTTGTTGAGTCGTTAATTTCGTCGCTATCTCCGGCTATAATTGCTGAGCTTTGGCCGACCACCTTTTGCCTTCAATGTGTTTTCTTGATGCAGTGCATTTTAAGTCAATGCACGTACACTATCCCATCCATTCAATATAAAATTGCTGTCGCGTTACATTTCATTTGAAAATGCAAGAAATGTGCATAACTGGTACATAAATATGTACATGCCATATAGTATATACATTCATTTAAACATTGCCGACTTTCAACATGTATTGTTTTGAATAAATAATTTTCAACAAATCATTTACCACCACATTATTTTAAGTCGTTTTGAAATTTCTCAGTTAAGTGATGTCCACGACACACACAACTGTTATAAATGTAATTTAGTTTATTCGATTCAAATTTGTAAATTCCTATTTATGTTAAAGAGATATAATAATGAAAATCAAAAGTATATTGAATTCAGCTTAAATATTTAATATAACATTTAGGTATGTCTGATTTTAGTAGAAGCAAGTAATGTAGGCCAATATTGAGGGAAACTGCACAACTACTCACACACAACACATGCTAAAAAGCACACATATATAGGTGCACATGCACACCCTTATATGGCATATAACAAAAAAGGAAATAAATTTAGTATACTTGTATATATTATAATTATAGAATATTTATACATACATTTTGTTCAAAATGAATTGTTACATGTGTAAATATAATGGTGTCATACTGTTTACAAAGTCAGCCAATTTAGGAAAGCTATGGTTGTTGCCGAAATAAGTAGGTTAAATATCTAAATTTTTTTAAATAGTGTATAAAATGGAAATAATAAGGTAAATGACGTTGTAGCTGTATACGAATTTTTGTATAATGCATGTGGTAGTAATAGTTGAACTAATTTTTGGGAAATTATTAATCTCAAATCTTAATGATGCACATTAACAAAAATTTCAGCGTTTATTTAGCCGATCCGAATGTATCTCAAATGGATAAAGTAAAATTTCTTATTGTTATATTAAATTAATAAAAATCACAAGTAAGATTTGCAAAGATAAAAAAATGATAAACCAAAATAAGTTGACAAAGTAATTCCTACTTATTTAAATAGTTTTATGGGTTGTTTATTTTAACTCCGAAGGTCCAATATTTTCTTAAATAATAAAATATGTACTTACCAAAACATTTCGTAAAGTATAATTTAATTTATTCAAATAATTAAAACAATCGCATTTAGGCTGAAATGATTTAAGTATTTAAATTAAAGTAGTTGCATAATCATGCTATTGTCATGCTATCTACCTACTATGATGTGGTTATCTTGGAAATACTTTGAAATTCCTAATTGAGGTTTATTTATTCGTTTTACAGAACAAGCTTTTAAAATCTTCTCAATGGTTTATTTGTAATTAACTGTGTTGCAGAATTTCGATTTTACTACTTTTCATCAATTACATTGGTCTACAGTGTTTTTCAGTGATATAAGATCAATTTTGGATATACCACAGTTTTCTGGTTTTATAAGTTTTGCTCAATACAAACCTTCCAAGCTTCAATTTCCAGAACATTCATAACCTTGAAAACTTCTGCATCGTAACCTTGTAACTTCTTAAATCGCCGTTTTTTAGGACTAGCAAATAGTGGGCTTTTTAAACTTTTCCCAAGCTTCGAAAATTTTCATCAAATGTAATTGAGACAATGTTCTTCCACGTCTAACGCTTTGACAAATTGTTTTAAATTTCCTAACTTGATCACGTATTGAATCATTAGGTTTATTTTGAGAAAAAACTTTGGTGTAGACGTTTTTTAATAAGTTAATTTGTTTTACTTTTACTAATTTTAAAAGAAGAATACATGAACTAATAATACAACTCAATAAAACATCGTTGCCTACTTTATGATTTTATTCAGTTAAATACCGACAAGGTAGATTCCGTGCTTTAGTTTTGTCGCACACTGTATGTTACAGTAAGTTTTTTAATAGTTTTATTCACATCTATTGGTAGACTGCACTGATATCTAGATATTTGGCGACATTATTTTTTTGTGTAGTCCATCCGAATTACTTTTAAATTGAAAACAAAATTTTCATCGAGTAAAATACGTTATTTTATAGACGGCAATTTCAAAATCTTAAAATCTTCCGCATAATTTTCCGGTATGAGAGTAAGGCAGTGCACAACTTAGCTATATTAGATTGTTTTAACTCCATGCGTTGTTGGTATACGAATTTTTACTTAAAAACGCACAAAAGTTTTTTTGTTTTTACTTAACTGAAGAAATAATATCCCGTGCATACATATGTGTATGTATGTGTTTGAGAGCAAGAGTTTAAAATAAATAAATATATAATGTAAGAAATTGTGATAAGGTTTCCTATTAAAAAACTTACTGTCACATACAGTGTGCGACAAAACTAAAGCACGGAATCTACCTTGTTGGTATTTAACTGAATAAAATCATAAAGTAGGCATTAAACGATGTTTTATTGAGTTGTATGTATTATTAGTTCATGTATTCTTCTTTTAAAATTAGTAAAAGTTAAACAAATTAACTTATTAAAAAAAATATAAAATTCCATATATGAAAATCTCCAAAAATCTGGTGCGACAAAACTAAAGCACGTAACTAAAAATTCACATTAATTGTTTGTCTAACGGTTTGTAATGATCAGGAAATAATAGATATGTGTAGTTATTAGCCAAATAGAAAAATATTATTGCATATTCAGTTGCAGTTCGTTATTCAATACGGTTGATTGTATGTTAAAGTGAAAGATATATCAATGGCTCGAAATAACTATCCTGTTCATTTTAGAAAAAAAAATGTTAAGGATTTTAAGAAAAGATAATCGGTTATGACTACAGCAAAAAAGTTTGGTATAAACGCCTAAATCAACGTTATACAACAGGCACGGTGAAACATGGTGGAGACAATGTACTAGTGTGGGTTGTTTTTTAGAGAATGGAATGAGGCCAATTCATCATATAATTAGTATAATAGACAAATTTCTCAAGTCCATAGAGAACCAATGGGAAATTGTAGATCGAAAAATCAGACGTGAGAATTGTAAAAATAAGGACGCTTTATTCATACAAGTGGAAATGCATTTCATGCGTCACATCAAATAAATTAATTAAGTCCACTCCTCGCCGATGTGCAGCTGTATTGAAAAATAAGAGATACACAACTAAATATAGAATGATATAAATTTTTCAATCATAAAATCATTTCATGCTTTAGTTTTGTCGCACCAGATTTTTAACTACATGAACTAATAATACAACTCAATAAAACATCGTTTAATGCCTACTTTGTGGTTTTATTCAGTTAAATACCGACAAGGTAGAATCCGCACACTGTATATATACGCATATGGTCAAAATAATAAGTACATTGCTTTAGGCTGCAGTCATGATTGAATTTTGAATGTTTGGTAAAGTACACGAGTGCAACTACGGGTTGATTTAATAAATTCGATATGGTAGTACCTTTTATAGTGAAAAAAATGCTGAAGCCCCTCTTTGAAGTGGGCGTGGCAATTGATTGTTAATATTCGTGTCAAAATAATAAGTACATTGTTAATTATTTTAAGATTCTCAGCGAATCGGGCGACTTATGGTATTGGTTTGCTCTTACGGTTGTATAGCTACATGTTTAAAACGCATTAAAAAGTAAAAAATTGTATAGATGGGTAGAAAAAAAGCATATAAAAGGATATCGTCTTAAACCTCAGAAAAGAGGGCCAAAGTCTTACGAATATCGCTAAAACATTAGGACGTTCATTGTATTTCAAGCAGAATGTCCTAAGGATTAAAAAGAATGTTGAAACTCGCGGTCGACCAAAAAAGACATGAACAACAACGGACAACCGTATCGTCACTCTTAGTAAATAGGACCCATTGTTATCTTCAAGGATAATATCAGCCGATATTGGTAGCATAATATCTTCCCGAATGGCCCGACGAATACTATATCGAGCTAATTTACCTGGGAGGATAGGAATAGAGGATAGAAAGAATACCATAATTGCAAAAAAAAAATTAAGATAAGATTACATTTCGCGAGATATCATGCAAATAGGTCCGGCCCAAGTGGTGAGAAAAAGTGGGCGCAATATCTTGTGGAGCGACGAAACAAAATTTGTCGTCCGAAAGCCAAAGAATTGCATTCACAGAATACAAAAATTACCGTTAAAAACGGTGGCGGCAACATAATGGTCTAGGGCTGTATTTCGTGATATGGCGTAGGACCAAGATATCGTGTTTCAGGCACCATGAATAGGTTGCAATATAAAGATTTCTTGGAAAACACGATGTCACCATATGCTAAGGAAAGTATGTCACTAATATGGAAATTTCTGCAGGATAATGATTCTTAGCATACTTCGAGGTTGGTATAAGATTGCATCCAGGACAATGATGTGAGTTCTCTTAAATGGCCACGTCAATCTCCTGACTTGAATCCAATTGAAAACTTTTTGGGGGAGCTAAAGCAACGGATTAGGAAGCAGTCGTTAAAAAATAAGAACCAGTTAGGGTATTTTGCTGAAAAACCCTGGTATAAAATTTCAATTGATACGTGCCGCAAACTTATCTCCAGTATGCCAAAGGAATATCAAAAGGAATTGAAAATAATGGTGGATATACTAGATACAAATGAAAGAAGTACATAAAAATCAAATAGGAGACATAAAACTCAAACTAATACATTTTTTCATTCAAAGATACCTAATGTACTTATTATTTTGTCCAGCAATTTTTTTTAGTCTTTTTGGTATTTGCTAGAAGTTTAAGGTCCTATATCAACTATTATTACAAATATCTTTATTTTTGTTATTTAAATCATATATGAAATATAATATGATATTATTTCTCTTTAAAGCTAAGTATCCAGCTCTCAAGAAAAGTAAAAGCTTCATATAAAAAAACACTTAAGAAACGGTCAAGAAACTTTCCTGCGATAAATTTACTTGTGTTAGTATGCAGCTCTAAAGAAAACTAGTACTAATTTTTATACTTTTTTTCAATAAAATGTGAATATGGCAAACCTGGTTTTGCGAAGAAACATCAAATCAACAATTGTTTCTTGAAGGAAATTCAAAGTAATCGTTAAATTCATTCCAAATTAGTTCAAATCATTATTATGAAGTATATTTCATTTTGAAATGTTGTATAAAACTTACCAATCATCAACAACATTCCTTAAATCGCAAGGAAAATATTTATGTTATAATACTACACACATACATATCACGAACAAAGTTTATTTTCTTTGTTTATTCTCTCTTGCTCTTCTAACGTGGATCATTCACAATGCGTAACCAGCCAACAGAATTACTTGAAGAAATAATGTACTTTTTTTCTTGAGCAATTACTTGAGAGCTAGATACGGACTTTAAACATGAATAAAAGAGAATTTATTAGTCATTGAATGCTACACGGGCGTATGTACTTATTATTTTGACCAGGTGTGTATATATGGTACATATGCATATATTTATTCGTTTTTTACTCAACTTAAGTTATTTATGTTTCTTTCTTTTGTACGCGTGCTTTATAATTAATTTTCAGAGAATATTCTTATTCGTTTACTTTATCTTGAATATTATTAATTTTTATGATATATTTTCTTTTACAGACTTACTCGGGCCTATTCTGTGTTGTTGTGAACCCTTACAAGAAATTGCCAATCTATACCGAGAAGATAATGGAACGGTATAAGGGTATAAAAAGGCATGAAGTGCCTCCTCATGTTTTTGCAATAACCGACACCGCCTATAGATCTATGCTACAAGGTAAACCATTCCAAATAATTTGATGAAAAAATATTAATAAATATTAGAGAGCAAAGGTCAAAGGTCAACAAAGGTCAGCTCAGTACTTCCTTTCTCTAATTAATAATGTAGTGAAGAGCTAAAGAAAATCGTAGTGCAGTTATAGTTCATATTCAAAACTATCCTGTGAAATTTTTTGATTGGTTGAAAATTGTCAATTTGACATTAAAAACGACAATATTTTATCTAAAAAAACGACGTTTTTTTTTGGAACTACGCCATTTTGTTAATTTTTGATAATTTCCATTATCGTAGGTCATTGTATAAGAAATACCTTCATCTTTAATAACCTTTTTGAATTTTTTGTATTAGCTATTCATACGGCCGGAATCATGTCAGCAGTTGGGGAACTTTTTTTTTTTGGCAACCGAAGTCCCCACATTACTCCGTTACTTTTAAATATTTTTGTAATTGCAATTTCGTTTCCGAATCATCTACATTTGATGAAAATTGTTCCAAGGAAAATGGAAATATCTACCAGATCAATATATAAACTTATTTAAGACGATATTCACATGAAAGCTTACCGTCGGGCAACTAGGTCATCTTCAATCTTTAGTTCGAGTAGCGTCATCAATGGCAACAAAAATAGTACGTGCTGCTATTGATCAATGGCCGAATCATTTGAGGGTTTTTGTGAAAGCAAAAGATGGCCATTTCGAATAAAATTTGTACTTTCCATTATTAAATAAAATTAACTTTATTAAAAAATTAATTATAGTTGGCTAGCCATGCTTCGACAAAACTTAAGTGCTCCACTAATATTCTTGATGCTATAATGTGGCATTTGTTACGGCTCACTAAAGCTGTGTCATCCACAAAATTGAAGTCAATTCATTATTAGCTGTTGGAAGATCTGCTGTATATACATATGATGTATAGACTTGGGCCTAAAATACTGTCCTGTGGTACACCAGTCCTTATCTGTCGTTCATTAAGCTTAGTACGCAGCTCTCAAGAAACGTAAAAACTTCATATAAAAAAACGCTTAAGAAACGGTCCAGAAACGTTCCTGCGATAGAGTTACTTGTGCTAGTACGCAGCTCTTAAGAAAGCTAGTACTAATTTTTAATACTTTTTTTCAATAAAATGTGAATATGGCAAACCTGGTTTTGCGAAGAAACATCAAATCAACAATTGTTTCTTGCAGGAAATTCGAAGTAATCGTCAAATTCATCCTAAATTAGTTGAAATCATTATTATAAAGTATGTTCCATTTTGAAAGGTTGTATAAAACCAACCAATCGTCAACAACATTCCTTAAATCTCAATGAAAATATTTGTGTTACCATACACATACATACATACGCACAAAGTTTGTTTACTTTGTTTATTCTCTCTTGCTCTTCTAATGTGGATCATTCACAATGCGTAACCAGCTGTCAAAATTACTTCAGAAATAATGTATTTCTGTTCTTGAGCAATTACTTGAGAGCTGCGTACCAACCTTTAGATATGAAATCCCTCACTTTATCTATTCTATATAGTATATGTATAAAATTGTTTGGATTTCAATCCTCTTGTTGACATCTTACACCTTAAGGAATTTCCCTGGCTTTGATTCTTGCAAGTTGCCAGAGTATAAAATTTTCGGTTGCACCCGCACTTATCCCTTCCTTACTTTATGTAATTAAATTGAGTTTATGTCGATTGAAACAATTACCGAGCATAATTTTTGCGTTTAATTTTTTGCGAAAACACGTTTTTATTTTAAATTTGTTAAAAAGAAAGTAATGGCTCCAAATAAATCCGGTGAAGGGCTGCGAGTACGTGTTATTGATAAATGATCAACATGACGAGGAAAGTTGAAATCTGGTTGACTGTCTGTCTGTCCGTCCGTCCGTCCGTGTTAGCTGTAGCTTGAATAAAAATTGAGATATCTCGATGAAACTTGTTATGTGAGTTCTTCTTCTTCTTTACTGGCGTAGACACCGCTTTCGCGATTATAGCCGAGTTAACAACAGCGCGCCAGTCGTTTCTTCTTTTCGCTAGGTGGCGCCATTTGGATATTCCAAGCGAAGCCAGGTCCTTCTCCACGTGGTCCTTCCAATGGAGTGGAGGTCTTCCTCTTCCTCTGCTTCCCCCGGTGGGTTTTGCGTCGAATACTTGCAGAGCTGGAGTGTTTTTGTCTATTCGGACAACATGACCTAGCCAGCGTATCAGTTGTCTTTTAATTCGCTGAACTATATCAATGTCATCATATATCTCATACTGCTCATCGTTCCATCGAATGCGATATTCGCCGCGCAAAGGACCATAAATCTTTCGCTCTTATAAAAGATTGTACCAGGTCCTTTTCGTGCTGCCGAAAGCAGCTTTGAAATCGACGAAGAGGTGGTGTGTGTCGATTCTCCTTTCATAGGTTTTTTCCAAGATTGTTGTTGATTTGCCAGGTCAAAAGTCACACTGATAAGGTCCAATCATAGCTTGGCACACTTAAATTCCAATCGTTGGGCATGCTTTCGTCCGACCATATTTTACAAAGAAGCTGATGCATGCTCCTCGTCAGTTTTTCGCAGCCGTGTTTGAATAGTTCGGCCGGCAATCCATCAGTGCCCGCCGTTTTGTTGTTCTTCAGGCGGGTATTGCTATTCGAACTTCTTCATGGTCGGGCAATGGGACATCTATTCCATCGTCATCGATTGGGGAATCGGATTCGCTTTCTCCTGGCGTTGTACTTTAACTGCCATTCAGCAGGCTGGAGAAGTGTTGCCTCCATAATTTTAGTATGCTTTGGGCATCGGTCGTTAGATCATCTTTGGGGGTTCTACAGGAGTATGCTCCGGTCTTGGAAACCTTCCGTAAGCCGCCGCATTTTTTCGTAGAATTTTCGTGCATTACCCATGTCGGCCAGCTTATCAAGCTCTTCATACTCACGCATTTCGTCCTCTTTCTTTTTCTTTCTGCAAATGCGTCTCGCTTCCCTCTTCAACTCTCGGTATCTATCCCATCCCGCACGTGTTGTGGTCGCTCGTAACGTTGCGAGGTAGGCAGACTGTTTTCTCTCCGCTGCGACACGGCAGTCTTCGTCGTACCAGCTGTTCTTTTGCACTTTCCGAAAACTAATGGTTTTTGGTTGCAGCTGAAATGCCGTCCCACAGTTCCCTTATACCGAGTGCTCTCAGAGAGCAGTAGTGCAAGCCGAGTAGAAAATCGTTTTGCTGTCTGTTGTGATTGCAGCTTCTCGACGTCGAACCTTCCTTGTGTTTGTTGACGTGCAGCAAACAGAGGCAAGTGCAAATCTTGGCTGCAACAAGATAGTGGTCCGAGTCGATGTTAGGATTTCGTTTGTCATGGTCGTCATCAAAAGGGGGGTTTCTCTTCCGAGGCTGTGTGTAATTTTTCATTGGGGGTGTTTTTTTTTACTTGGCGGGTACCAAACCCAGCGCACAACCCTATGCAGGGGATGTTTCGGCTTCTCACTTTAGCTCGCCTTCAAACGGATGTTCTTAGGCTACCCAGAGGATACTTGGTCAAAGATCGAAAGTCGTGAACTGCTTGAGCCATATGTAAAAGAATCGTTTCTGGCCACTCCCAAGTGAATAACGATCAGAGAACTTTCCTCACTTGTGTGAACTTCTACACATGACTTTATGTGAGTTCCTTAGTATAAAAAAAATCGAGTTCGTAGATGGCCGTAATCGGACCACTGTCACGCCCTATCAATCTAAAACCTATAAAGTGCCATAACTATGCACTAAATTAAGATATAAAACTATAACTTGGTACAGGGTATCGTAGTAGCAAGGGGCACTAGTGGGCAAAATATTTTGAAGAGGTGGCCACGTCCTCTAATAGGTTTAATGTACAAATCTCCTAAATGACTTAAGCTACAACAACTAAATTTGCTGAGTACAAATCTTATAAGAATATCTACCGACAGTGTGAAAATGGATGAACCCGATGATAACCCCGCTTACTCCCCATATAACGGTACTGTTAAAAACTACTAAATACGCCAGAGACATTGAATGTTACCAGTAAGATGATATAAGAGAGCTTTATGGGAGCCGGTGCGAAAATTGGACGATGGGCGTGGCACCGCTTACTTTTTGGGGAAATCGCATACCTCGGGACCCGACTAACTGATTTCCAAAAATATTTGTTACCTGGCATTTTTCTGACATGTCAAATTGCACATATACAAGTAGCACAATTTTAAATTCATCTTGATTCGATCAGTTTTCAGTACACAAATCAAGAAGCAATTAATATAACGAGAAACAACTTTGCAGGAATAGTGTCTTTAGTGCCACCTTATGACCAAAAATTGTTTAAATCCAATAAAACTGTTCAAGCCCCTAGGTACAGAATATTTAAACCCTCGTAGCTATATTTTGATCGAAAATGTCGACCAATATGTGATATGTATAACTGAAATTAAGGGATAAGCCTTTTCTTATAATGATATGTGTGCAAACATCCAATATTTGAAATAAAATTAAAATTTTCCGATAATGTTCATGAATGTATAGGTAAATCCCTTCACGAATCTACCAACGTTTATAAACTCTGACATCATCGCACCAAATGTGTATATACATACATACATACATATACATATGACTTCTATTCCTGAAAAGAAGTTATATTAAAAGATTAGTTGTGGTGGAAATTATTTATTACATAAACCGTTATTTGAAAACATACCCTGCAAGACAGCTACCGGTTAAGACATCAGCTAATTATTCAACACCACTACCAGATATTTCTGTTAAAGTTTCCAAGAGTTTCTTGAGGCCCAATTGACAATTCTAACCAAAATTCTTGTGTACGTGAGATCGTTCATATTCCACCTACACAAAGGCCTCATAAATAGCACGGTGTGTATATGTTGATTTCCGCGCTAAATTTTTCAATGCATTGGAGGTTCGTAGCCGTGGCTTGCTGGACAGCTACATACTTAATATTGTTATTGTAGAGGAATATATAAACAAGACGTTGTCATACTATTTTAAAAGAATTACTATTTCAGTGATACGATACGATATCTTTGCTTGAAGTATTCGTTTTAGATAAAGCCCTAAGCTCCACATTTGCTTTGCACTAGTTCATGTATGCTTTTTTTTTGAGGAGAATTGTTCATGCAATGTTTTCATATGTATGACGAATGTTCGGCAAAAAAGACAAGAGTGACTCCTATTTAAGTATGTTGGTATGTATGGGTATACATACATATGTATGTATGTATGTACATATTATTTAGTTGTGTATATTCCGTATATTCATATGTATGTACATAGATATACACTTAAGTAACCCGCAATTTTGATAAGTATACTTAGTGTTTTACAAAAAAGGCATTCGATGGTCATATTGAACATTTTTAAGCGTAAATTTATGAATCACATGGTGACAAATCAGTTGGAGGCACCGAGCCGGTTAGCTATCTTTATTTGCACTTGGATTTTTATATTCAGATGTTTTTCGTATGTAAATTCAAACGCTGAAACTGGTTTTTGGTTAAACATTCGAAACCTTTGATAGCAAAGTGGCCTGAGTAAAAGAAAGAAATCGATTTCTTTCTGCTACTTAAATTCCTCAAATGATTCATAACACTGAACGGTTATGGTAGAAACAACCGTTTATTCGGTCATCATATTACATACATACATATGTACATATGTATATGACATGTGTATGTATTAAGGAATTGCAAAGGAAAGCTATAAATAAATTTCGTAATCCACCATAGTGTTTAATACAAAATCTAATCGTGAAGTGTTTCAAATATCAAATACCACCCGTGTATACCTATGTATGGTCATTTCCATCACTTCAGACGTCGTGATAATAGCAAGCAATTTAACAAAAAAAAAATATTCATTAAAATGTAGTTTAATTTTGACAGTAGGATTTTTAAATAACTCTTTACTTTTTTTGTATATAGTGTTATAGTTGATTTTGCAACAATAAAGCAGAGCAGGAAAAAACCAGGAGTTGGTTTTTACGATGAATGATTCAAACGCCGATTTCAGCAAATTCTGGGGCAATTTTTATATGACCGTTAGACCGTTAGGCATTGATGCCTTGAAAATTGGTATGAATTATTCTTAAAAGTAATTTCAAGATTTTTTAATTAAATATTTACCACAGTCGAACGGGATATTTTTTCCGTCATAATATTTATTTATATGATAACAAAGGACTTTCTTATAACGGGTGGGCCATATAAAATTTTAAATTTAAAGATAGGGCGTAAAAGATTGAGTGTAGCGTTTGCTGTATGGCACGTAGCGCCGTCCTGCTGGAACCAAATGTTGTCCAAGTCTTCCTCTTCAAATTGCTTGAAGAAAAATTCGGTTCGGTTCGCGATATCGCTCACCATTGATGGTTACGGCGGTTCCTTCTTCATTTTCGAAGAAAAATGAGCCGATGATTCCACCAGACCAAAATCCGCACCATACAGTGATTCGTGCAGGGTGCATTGGCTTCTCGACGATTACGTGCGGGTTTCCATCGAAGATGATTTTTCGGTAAAATTGACCATCCTCCGTCAAACGATCTTCTGCCCAATCTGTCTATATTTCCCAGTTTTCTTTTAGTAAATAGCGACCCATTTCGTAAATTTTAGACTTTTTGCTGAATATCTATCACTTTCCGAACGGTATTTGACGTTTTCAATGTCGAAATATAGATAATTCAAATTTAAAACGTTAGATGACCCACCCTATACATTTTCTGTTTATTGTGTCCTGATGTCCTCATGTACTCAGAGCAAAAATTATTGATAATATGTTTCTTTAACAGTATAACAATATAAGTGAAATAAGATCACATTAGCAATTTGTTTATAAAGTTACAATATTAGGGTCATCTTTATTTGTTTGGCCACATAGTGTATTTATAGGAAATAGTCAGTTTTATAAGGAGTAGTTTCATATAAGGAATAGCCACTTAATTAAAAAAAATTAACAAAAATGTACATCTATAATTAATTAAAAGAAAACAATGTGAAGTTATTTTAAGGCGACTAAATCATTTTTACTACTAATGGTAGAATTATAGAATTCACAATAGGCTCTTCTAGTAACGATTCGTGCCTTCTTTAGCCTCAAAATCTTTCTTCATTTTTGAAGGCATGGAATTCACTAGGACCTCAATTAGTTTCCTTGTAACGGGACCATACCAAATCTAAAATCTTTATCAATTGATTTTTATTTGTTGGCTTTAGCAACTTTATACTTCATGACTTCGGGCGATTTTTCAGGCCAATCTAAGCGTTGAATCCATAGATCGCTAAATGTATTGACCAAGTAAAACTTAAAATTCGAGCTGAATAAGATCGTCTACGCCAATATTATATAGAAGTTTAATACATGATTTGCTTTCAATCTAAACTTATCCATTTTGCACAATAGCTTGGCGCTGAGCTATCCTGAAAAGCATTATCCGTATCAGTTGCAGGAAATAAAAAATTGTTGACCATTCCATCAACAAAGTGTATAAGTCCTAAAACGTGGTAAGAAAGGGAGGAAAACTTAATTTTCTTTACAACACAATTATCCTGGAACCTCTCACTATCTGAACGGCACTTAGCAAATTAAATTTGCTATCGTTAAATCACATGATCTGTTGCCAATTAAATAGCTACAACCAATTCTAGGTGCTATTTACTGAGAAGATCAAGATGAAGAATCTAATGCCAAAATGGGAGTTTTTAGGTCACCTATTAACAGCTTGGAATCCAATTTGATAGAAAATAATTAATTCCTCAGTGCCTATTAGATCTATGTAGTAAACATTTTCTCAAATTTGCAGTTATACTATATAGTATAGATGAAGATAGGAAAATGAAGTGGCAAAGTAGATTTAATGGAGCTGCCTCCCACAATCCGCACCAGGTGGTGGTGGGTTTTTATTGAGCGCATATGTATACGAGTACATACTTATACATTTTCAATACTCAATTTTCAACTATTGTTTAAATATAATTTTAGGATATTTAATACTAGTTATGGCACGTTAATGTTTTCAAAATTTGTAATGGAGTATAATGAATTTATTCGTAACAATTAAATGTATATTTCTTACAGGTACCGCCTTAATGTTTATTAAATAATTTTTTATATAATTTTGTAGATCGTGAAGACCAATCGATTTTATGTACTGGTGAATCTGGTGCTGGTAAAACCGAAAACACAAAAAAAGTGATACAGTATTTGGCGTATGTAGCGGCTTCAAAACCAAAAGGCTCGGGGGCGGTAAGTCTATAAATTTGAATGATCGAGTTCTAAATAATGCATTTGACACTTAAGTGCATTAATTATGAATGTATACTATGTACAGTAAAAAATCTTTTCTTTTCCCAAACCCTTCTTAACTAAAAAAATATCAATTTCGAAAGCGTCATTTAAGCTTTCATTATTTGAACTTATACATACATTTTTTCAATTGATTGTTTACATGTATGTATGTATGTATATAAGCAAATTTGTATGATATATGTATGTGTAAACGTACGTACACATGTGTATGTAATATGCCATGTGGTGTACTACATGCATACATACATACATACATATAGTATATGTACGTTAATGAGTAATGAAATTGTATTCATTATTATTATTATCTGAAAAAACGAGTAAAAGCAAACATTAACTTATTATGCTAAAAAATTATCTGAAGTGAAATGATTAAAAACCTTTTCGTTGGCAATTCAGAGCGAAAATACTTACGTGGTGACTCATCAGTTCAGTAAATAAACAAAGAAACAGAAATATCCGTAAAAGTAAAAAAGACGAAAGACAGTTGAAAACAAACCACGAATCAAAAAGTAAAAAATAAGTAAAATCGAATGTACAAATGAAGAATGGGGCAGAGTGTGCAGGGCTGTATGGCGTAATGTTAATAAAGAAATGGTGCACAGGCTGAGATCGTGCTGTTTGAATAGAATATCTTGCTCTCAAACGTGTTGCAACCTCGACTGCGGCTTTTAGCTCCATTTAAGGTGAACCGTGTCATCTAATATGGAATGCTAAAGTCCTAAGTTTATACAAATATTGAAAAGTATATTTATGCTTTAGTCGGTATATATGTATGTAAGTATACAGCTAAATAAAATGGAAGCATGAATTTGTGATAAGTGAAAATTCAGACATACTGAGGACTGGGTCCCATACTTTTAAACATTTAAAAAATGTTGAGAGAAACGATATTTAATTTTTTAACCCTTTTATAAATATAAACGCTGTGCTTTCAAAATAAAATAAAGAGCAATGATGATTTATGACATAGGAGCCACATTTTAAAATTTCGGCTATTCCACTTATGCTGGTGTGTTAATTTAAATATGTATGTGTGTAGATACTTTTTCCAACTGTTCACCATTGATAAATTTGCTACATCAATTGGATCGATCCAAATGAGATATAGGAACGTGAAATCATATGCTTTGACGAAGTGTTAAAGTAGAAATTGAAAACAGCAGCACTTTAAAGTAAAAGTTTTGCCGCATGCTCGTTTGTATAGATATGTATGTATATATTATAAATATGTACATATGTATGTATCTCAGTCAAGTGCATGCGCTTATATTCGATCATGACATTGTTACTATTTTTATTTTTTGCCCGTATGAAAAAGAAATACACCCGAATAAGTATTAATCACTTCCAATAAACGTATTTAAACATAATTACACATTACATATATGTATATAAACATGTATGTATACAGTTTGATATATACGTTTGGTTTATATCTAAACTTATTTTATTCGATTTTGTACAAATATGGAATTTGGCATGTTTTCGAGCGGAGAAGTTTCCTTTTAAGGCAACCAAAATTTCGTTAAGAAATTCTTCTAAAGATTTTGAAGTAATTAAATTTATTCCATAAATGCTAGCGTGTGCACAAGTGTGCCAACAGATACATTCATATACTTATTATTTACATACATACATATATTTGTAATAAAGTCAAATGGGTTTTGATATGTGTACATCGAAATGATCGTACATGTACATATATGAGTATGTATGTACATACATACGCCTATCTGTCTATTGATCACCATATAAGGATTAAACTCTGTAAATATGCTTTATTGGCTGCTGTCGTTGTCACCGTCGTAAACATATGTTCACTTTGGTTGTTCTTATTATTTCGAACGCGTCTGCATGACAACCGAGAGCGTTGTGTGTGTGACTACCAACCTATGGATTGTCGGATCAAATCCGACCTGGTAAAATTCTAAAAATTATGACTTTTTTGAAACCATGCGCCGATCTGCATGCCGTGTCAAACCTCTTCATTTACACTCGATTCTCTATTTTAAAGGAAAACTCTGAAAAATATATACTGTATAAAATCGGATATACAAATGTAATATTATAAACATAAATTTGGGGTACTCACAACGTGTCATAAAGCGTCATAAAATCATAAACTAAAATAAGTTTACGCAAACACAACTCTGAACGCTATGTTTTCGGATCGTTATAACTTATAACTTTATGAGACTATTTAAAACCCCTAATTGTATATGTGCATATGTAATAATAGATACAATGATATTACTTCGAAGTACAGAAATAACTAAATATGTATTTTAAAATAAAACTATTACCAGAATATTAGGTGTTTAATATGAATATTAAACTAGTTTTTTTCTTGTTATTACACATAAGTATGTAAAAGTTATTAGGACTTAATTTTATATTTAATTTGTGATATTTTTTATATTTTTATTTCATGTTTTCTCTTCAACTGCTCTACTTACTACCCACTACCACCACTATGTTGTATAATTGATTGGTTTGATGTCTACTTTCGAACATTTTATGCGCCGATTTTATTTAAATGAATATTCAAAATAATGTAAATATTGGAAAAAAACAATAATATCGCATCAAAATGAAAAATATATATTTGAAAATAAATTATTACACCCACACACTGCAATCTACTATTAACGTTTGTACACCTTTATTCACCAACAAATAATAACTTTAAAACGATACCACAATCACTAACACCACGAAATGTCCAAACAACCGACCGATTACCAACAATCAACCTAAACAAATAATTACCTCAACAATTTCTGCCAAAAAGGGACCTCATCCGGCTTTAATTATTGTAAGTATCTGCAACCAACCCATTTTTCCATATCACTAAGGCTATTATTATTCTGATTCTGCGTACATGTTCTTATAATTTTTTTAATTTGGTTATAATTATTTATGCTTTTATTTAACATAATCCTTTAGGTTTTAGTTTGGAAACAACTTAAAGTTACTTATGCTAAAACTTGTTAATAACTGTATATACATATGTTAGGTAGAGATAACTAATTACTTATTTTTGACAAAATTTCCTGTTTTGGCACATTTTGTTACTTACATATATTTATATATTTGTTTGGTTCCGTTTTCAATCCTGCGCTCTGACCTAAATAATCGTCGTGTTTCATATTTGAATATTTTATTAGATGCAAATTTTGTATGCAACTTATATTTAAAGAGCGGCTGCTCAAATATCAACCCTTGAACATTGTGAAGATACTATTTCGGGTTTTTACAAACACACCAGAGGACATTACTATATATAAAATGTATCCGTTCCCGCGACTGTCAGATCTACGTAACGGGAACTCTTGATCGCTATTCATTTACTTAATTGATCATAGAAAATTGTTTAATAAAATCACTTAGGATTCACAATTCTTCCGAAAGTCGGTAAATTATACTTTATTGGTTTTCTTTGTTAAAATTGACTATGATTTTAAGCCCTCATTTCTTCTTTTAGTTGTTGCGATTTTCGATTTTTTTGGTCAGAATGCATTTATAATATTTTACCCAAACCAATAATAATTAATTATTCTAACATATTGATGACAACTATTGTTATTTTCGCTATATACTATGCTATTTAACGCTTTTACCATTTCGGCGTTCATCGAATCCACTAAATGATTCGTCCCGATAAAATCACGTGTACAACTAAATATGAATTTTAGAGTAATAATGCGGAAACGTTTGCGGTAAAGTACCATAATGCCATAAGATTTGCCTATATCATTTTTACTTGAGTAAGCTTTTTTATGACTATCCAAGATGGAGAATTTAATTTTGTAAAATGTATTTGTTTTATTTGGCTTTTTGGTAGCTACAGTTTGATGCCAATGTGTTGTTATTTATTATTACCAGTATTGTTGTAGGTGCACTGTTTTTCTTTAGGCTACTAAAGTTAATATATATTTCGTACAATATAATATTCATATTCATTATCAACTCATAACTGAACCGTCTTAATTACGATGTTTTCAAAATATTGTTTATTACACTGAAAAGCCCAGTTGTAAGAACTCTGCAAAATTTCATCCATTAATATTTCTATGTCCACGTCTTAAACATAAAACGAAAGTCTTAAAAAATGGAGCACCCCTATAATATTTTTTATTATACGAATAGAAAGGCGGAATGCATTTAAAGAAATGCAATTAATATTGCACTATCTTGAACAAGACAGACATACTCGTACTTACTTTTCGAACTGCACTTTTTAATTGGCATTGAATATATTCATGAAATTAAAGCCAATTATTCCAATTTTACAGAATTTGCAAGTTAATGCGAAGAAAAGTTATAAAATCAAATGTCATGTTCATGGTGTATCAGATTCTGTTTGTATTAAGAATGAAACTCGAAAAGAAGTTCCCAAATTGAAAGAAAATATTGGATGCCGATGTATGATGTCGAAGGTATTTTCGTAGTTATATCAATACATCAATACTGTTGCAAGTAGACCATTTTGGTAGTTTTGTGCTAATTTATATAAATATGTAAATACAAAGCACTCATACCGATATTATACACTTATGTAAGCACTTACATATACATATGTAAGTACACAAATATTTCAGGATGGTTTTGTAAAAATTATAGTTCCATTTTTAATTGAATCTTCATATTTAATACTAAATATTTTGTACTTTTTTAATTGTGATAAGTATGTAGTTTGTTTCTCTGCAAATGTACAACGAGAACACCCAAAAATTGTAGTTAACATTAGATAATTTTTAAATGCACGGTTCAATGAATGTTTATTTTTTGAATATTAATATTGAAGACATGCATGGACGTATCAGATATGTCACAAGATAACGAAGAAAACTAATTTTGGAGATTTATTTAAATTTTGGTCCATACCATATACCCAATGAGGAAGGCCAAGTAATATTTACACGCCGACATACTTAAATTCATCCATTCAAGTCATCAATATAATTTTTATTTTTCAATATATTGCCTAAATTTTATAAATAGTTTATATTCGAAAGATCGTCAAGTAATTTGATTTGACCTAATTATCGTAAATAATAATCTAATGAAAATGATTTATTACACAGGGTGAACTGGAACAACAACTTTTGCAAGCTAATCCCATATTGGAAGCTTTTGGAAATGCGAAGACTGTAAAAAACGATAATTCATCTCGTTTTGTAAGTATCGATCTAAAAAATTAAACATAATTGCACTATTGAAACTTGTATATATGTAAGGGCTTAAATATTAAAAATCACTGTCAACATTTTTTTTATTTAATTTGCTCGAACTAAACAATTAATCAAAATTAGAAATATGTACATCGTCGAGGACGGCAATAATTGTTTTTCGGTTGCTAAATAATTCGTAGGCAGGTCGACCACCACTTATTAATTCTTGACAATTTTTATTATTATTATTATTTTTTTTAATTATAACAATTGTTATGCAGTTTTAATGACTTTATGTTTATTATATTTAGGGTAAATTTATACGCATAAACTTCGATGCGTCGGGTTACATTTCGGGTGCGAATATTGAAACTTACCTGTTGGAAAAATCTCGTGCCATTCGCCAAGCGAAGGATGAACGAACTTTCCACATATTTTATCAATTACTTGCTGGTGCATCGCCGGAACAACGAGAAAAGTTCATACTCGACGATATCAAATCATATCCATTTCTTTCAAATGGAAGTCTACCTGTGCCTGGCGTGGATGATTTTGCTGAATTTCAGGCAACAGTTAAGTCTATGAACATCATGGGAATGACTAGCGAAGACTTCAATTCTATATTCCGCATAGTTAGTGCTGTACTGTTATTTGGGTGTATGAAATTCCGACAAGAGCGTAATAATGATCAAGCTACGCTTCCAGATAACACTGTGGCTCAAAAGATTGCTCATTTACTTGGTTTAAGTGTAACTGATATGACAAGAGCCTTCCTAACACCCCGTATTAAGGTGGGCCGTGATTTCGTTACAAAAGCGCAAACGAAAGAACAAGTAGAATTTGCTGTGGAAGCTATTGCCAAAGCCTGCTACGAACGTATGTTCAAATGGTTGGTAAACCGTATTAACCGGTCGTTGGATCGTACCAAACGCCAGGGTGCATCTTTTATAGGTATACTTGATATGGCTGGTTTCGAGATATTCGAATTGAATTCATTCGAACAGCTTTGCATTAATTATACTAATGAAAAATTGCAACAACTCTTCAATCACACGATGTTCATTTTGGAACAGGAGGAATATCAACGGGAGGGTATTGAATGGAAATTTATTGACTTTGGATTAGATCTTCAACCAACCATTGATTTAATTGATAAACCTGGCGGTATAATGGCATTATTGGACGAAGAATGTTGGTTCCCAAAGGCTACAGACAAAACGTTTGTTGACAAACTTGTATCAGCACATTCCATGCATCCGAAATTCTTGAAAACAGATTTTCGAGGCATAGCTGACTTTGCTATTGTTCACTATGCTGGCAAGGTTGATTACTCGGCTGCCAAATGGCTAATGAAGAATATGGATCCGTTGAATGAAAATATTGTTTCGCTGTTGCAAGCATCGCAGGATCCTTTTGTTGTGAATATTTGGAAGGACGCTGAAATTGTGGGTATGGCTCAACAAGCATTAACCGACACTCAATTTGGTGCCCGCACCCGTAAGGGAATGTTCCGAACTGTATCACATTTGTACAAAGAACAACTTGCCAAACTAATGGATACCTTACGAAATACAAATCCAAACTTTGTCCGTTGCATTATTCCAAATCATGAAAAGCGTGCTGGTAAAATAGATGCGCCTTTGGTTTTAGATCAGTTACGCTGCAATGGTGTATTGGAAGGTATTCGTATTTGTCGTCAGGGCTTCCCCAATCGCATTCCCTTCCAAGAGTTCCGACAACGCTATGAACTACTTACGCCGAACGTTATACCCAAAGGCTTTATGGACGGGAAGAAAGCATGCGAGAAAATGATTCAAGCTTTAGAATTGGACACAAACCTGTTTAGAGTTGGTCAATCGAAAATCTTTTTCCGAGCAGGCGTATTGGCTCATCTGGAAGAAGAACGTGATTATAAGATCACCGATTTAATAGTGAACTTTCAAGCGTTCTGTCGTGGCTATCTAGCACGCCGCAATTACCAAAAACGTCTACAGCAGTTAAACGCAATCCGTATAATACAACGAAATTGTGCGGCATATCTGAAGTTACGCAACTGGCAGTGGTGGCGCCTATACACAAAAGTAAAGCCCTTGTTAGAAGTAACTAAACAAGAAGAAAAACTAGTACAAAAAGAAGATGAGCTTAAACAGGTGCGTGAAAAACTAGATGTTTTGGCTAAAAGCACACAGGAGTATGAACGTAAATATCAACAAGCTCTGGAGGAAAAGACCACATTAGCTGAACAATTACAAGCTGAAATTGAACTTTGTGCTGAAGCAGAAGAGTCACGTTCCCGTTTGATGGCTCGCAAGCAAGAGTTAGAGGATATGATGCAAGAATTGGAAGCGCGTATTGAAGAGGAAGAAGAAAGGTCACTTGCACTCGGAGCAGAGAAGAAGAAGTTAGAGCTGAATATTCAAGATCTCGAAGAACAATTGGAAGAAGAAGAGGCGGCTCGACAGAAATTACAACTAGAAAAGGTACAGTTAGACGCTAAAATCAAAAAGTACGAAGAAGATTTGGCTGTTACTGATGATCAAAATCAGAAGTTGTTAAAAGAGAAGAAAATACTAGAGGAACGTGCCAATGACCTTTCTCAAACATTGGCGGAGGAAGAGGAGAAAGCAAAGCACTTAAGTAAATTAAAAGCTAAGCATGAAGCTACAATAGCTGAATTAGAAGAACGATTACATAAAGACCAGCAACAACGTCAAGAATCCGATCGTTCCAAGCGTAAGATTGAAACCGAAGTGGCCGACTTGAAGGAACAATTAAATGAGCGTCGTATTCAAGTGGAGGATATGCAAACGCAATTGGTGAAACGTGAAGAGGAGTTGACGCAAACCCTAATGCGTATCGATGAGGAATCTGCAGCGAAAGCTACTGCGCAAAAGGCGCAACGCGAATTAGAATCACAATTGGCGGAAATTCAGGAAGACTTGGAAGCCGAAAAGGCTGCTAGAGCGAAGGCAGAAAAAATACGCCGAGATTTAGGTGAGGAGCTGGAGGCATTGAAAAACGAACTTCTAGACTCTTTGGATACAACAGCTGGTGAGTAAACAAAATCTCTTATACGAATGAGGCACGAGGTACCTTTGAAATTTTGATCAATAAGTTATTTGTTCTAAAATACAAATATTTGAGGTATTTATTTTTATATGCATATACATATACGTATATTTTCTGAATATATATATACTTTTTTAATTATACAATTGAATTGAATGTCGTGCTTTTCTTTCCCACTTGTAGCTCAACAAGAATTACGTTCAAAGCGGGAACAAGAACTGGCCACCCTGAAGAAATCACTAGAAGATGAGGCAGTCAATCATGAATCCTTTTTATCTGAAATGCGGCACAAACATTCACAAGAACTGAATGCAATTAATGATCAATTAGAAAACTTGCGCAAAGCAAAAGCAGTGCTGGAAAAATCGAAAGGCACTTTGGAGGCAGAAAATGCAGATTTGGCTACCGAATTGCGTAGCGTTAATAGTTCACGTCAGGAAAATGATCGCCGAAGAAAACAAGCGGAATCGCAAATTGCTGAACTTCAGGTATACGAGTAACATTTGAATTTGTATGTCTATATTAAGGCCATAGATATACTAGTAGGTATAAGAGTATATACCAGGTGTGCGAAAAAAATAACGGGCATTTTCGTTTTTGAAACAAAATATTTATTCATACGTTTGTTTTAATGTGGACGCCTTCCAAATAATTTCCATTCGAAATTAAGCACTTATGCCATTTCTCAAACCCGATTTTTGGAGAAGCCCTTAGTTTCCCTTTATTTTCGGAAATAGAAGCCATGCCTGGTGAATATGGAGACTGATGCATAGTCAACGTATTGTTTTTGGCCAAGAATTTACGACCAAGCAACGAAGTGTGAGCTTTTAACAAACGAAAATCGCAAGCTCATAAAAACACGTCTAATCTTAGCGGCTACTATAGGCAAAGTAAACAATGAATACTGCCGTATACTTCAGGGACATGTAATATACATATATCGACGTAATCAAAAAATAACAATTGTTGGAGAGTACACCTCGATATTATTTTCTGAACACACCTCGTATGTATTTATGTATGTAAGAATTGTCGCTCGCTGTTACAATGACATACCTATATCCATATTGCAATATTATCATGTTATCCAAACTGGATGTATCCAGTTTCACAGCTCCGAGTTTTGTGGTTTATAGACTACCTTTATAGCATTTCCAATAATATTCGTCGTGTCGTGTTCTTAGCAGTGCTTGCAGTTTCAATTTAAAATTATAGCTACATAAATTGTGTTTGCATAAAATCTTGATTTCACAATTAGAGCATCTACATTCTTTCAAACATATTCTTCTTCACAAAAAATGTCAGCTAAAACCCTTTAAACCATATTTAAGATATGAGTAAAAAACAATTTCATAGGTAATTTTATGTTCTATAATTTTTGCCTGACTACTTGATGTTATATAAAAATTAGTTGAATTTCTGTTAAATTTGTGTATTAATCAAATTATCTGCTCTACATTAATATGTATGTTTGTTTGTATATATGTACTGTACAATATGCCTAATTGATAAATATAAATAATGTGTAGGTAAAACTAGCTGAAATCGAACGTGCCCGATCGGAACTCCAAGAGAAATGCACAAAATTGCAACAGGAGGCAGAAAATATAACGAATCAGTTGGAAGAAGCTGAGTTGAAAGCATCGACTGCTATAAAATCTGCTAGTAATATGGAATCTCTACTCACAGAGGCGCAACAATTACTTGAGGAAGAGACGCGGCAGAAGTTATCGTTGAGCTCAAAACTGAGGCAATTAGAATCAGAAAAGGAAGCATTGCAGGAACAGCTAGAAGAGGATGAAGAGTCGAAGCGTAACTATGAAAGAAAATTGGCTGAGTTAACCGCACAAATGCAGGATATTAAGAAAAAAGCAGAAGAGGATGCCGATCTGGCTAAAGAATTAGAGGAGGGCAAAAAACGTTTGAATAAAGAACTTGAAGCGCAGGAAAGACAAGTTAAAGAATTGATAGCTCAAAATGATCGTTTAGACAAAAGTAAAAAGAAGATACAGTCGGAACTGGAGGACACAACCATTGAATTGGAAGCACAACGTACAAAGGTATTGATATTTGAATTTTTGAATTTCGAAAATGTATTTAGTTTTTGCTTTTGTTTTTGACAGGTGCTTGACCTGGAGAAGAAACAAAAGAATTTCGATAAAATACTTGCGGAGGAAAAAGCCATTTCGGAGCAAATAGCTCAAGAGCGTGACACTGCAGAGCGTGAAGCACGGGAAAAAGAAACAAAGGTGCTTTCACTAACTCGTGAATTAGATGAAGCTTACAATAAAATCGAAGATTTAGAAAACAAAAGAAAAGTGCTTCAGAACGAGCTCGATGATTTGGCAAATTCGCAAGGTACTGCGGATAAAAACGTACATGAGTTAGAAAAAGCCAAACGTGCATTGGAGTCCCAGTTGGCTGAATTGAAGGCCCAAAATGAAGAACTTGAAGACGATTTACAATTGACCGAAGATGCCAAGTTGCGCCTGGAAGTGAATATGCAAGCATTGCGTTCACAATTCGAGCGAGATTTACAAGCGAAGGAAGAGCAGGCGGAAGAGAAGCGCCGTGGTCTTATTAAACAAATTCGTGACTTGGAGGCAGAGTTAGATGAGGAACGAAAACAGCGCACTGCTGCTGTTGCAGCAAAGAAGAAGCTAGAAGGGGATTTGAAAGAGATGGAAACAACAATGGAAATGCATAACAAGGTCAAAGAAGACGCGTTGAAACATGCTAAAAAACTTCAAGCCCAAGTTAAGGATGCTTTGCGCGATGCTGAGGAAGCCAAGGCAGCGAAAGAAGAGTTACAAGCTGCAAGTAAAGAAGCTGAACGTAAAGTTAAAGCTTTGGAGGCGGAGCTACTCCAATTAACAGAAGATTTAGCAAGCTCCGAAAGAGCTCGTCGTTCTGCCGAAACCGAACGTGATGAACTCGCCGAAGAAATTGCAAATAACGCCAGCAAAGGTTCACTTATGATTGATGAAAAACGTCGATTAGAGGCTCGAATCGCTACGTTGGAAGAAGAATTGGAAGAAGAACAATCTAATTCAGAATTGCTATTAGATCGTAGTCGTAAGGCGCAGCTATCCATTGAGCAACTTTCGACTGAGTTGGCAAATGAAAAATCAAATTCTCAAAAGAATGAAAATACTCGTGCATTACTTGAGCGCCAAAACAAAGAACTCAAAGCCAAATTAACCGAGATTGAGACGGCACAGCGCACTAAAGTAAAGGCTACAATAGCAACGCTGGAAGCGAAAATAACCAATCTTGAAGAGCAGTTAGAAAATGAAGGAAAAGAACGCCTCTTGCAACAGAAAGCCAATCGCAAAATGGATAAGAAGGTTAAAGAGCTAACAATGAATATCGAAGATGAACGTCGTCATGCTGATCAATACAAGGAGCAAATTGATAAAGTACGTTCTTGTAAATGTGACAATTAGTTACGAATTATACTAATCAAATTATTCTTAATATAGCTTAACAGCCGCATGAAGCTACTTAAGCGAAATCTTGACGAAACCGAAGAGGAATTGCAGAAGGAAAAAACGCAAAAGCGCAAATATCAACGCGAATGTGAGGATATGATTGAAAGTCAAGAAGCAATGAACAGAGAGATCAACTCTCTAAAAACAAAATTAAGGTAAGGAAAACCATTAATAAAACATAGTTCCAGAAACATACTTTAGACTCATAAATATTCAGTGAAATTATATTTTTCACCTATTACAACCATTTTTATTTTTAAGTTTTAATGTATAGTTATTTCACATGTTCATTGATGATTATGCTTAAACAATTTAAAATAAAATTAAAAATGCCATTTGAATGCCAAACTATAGATCGATGCAAGTGGCAGAAACGGAAAAGGCTAAAGCCTATTCACCTAAGAAGGACGCTTCACTTATAATGAATTGTGAAGGCTTGTAAAGCGGCGGTTAAAAATGTTTAAAATGGGGAAAAGTTTAAAATGTAAGGGCGTCTAATTTGTTTTGCCTTTCTGAGTTTTCGCACGTATTTTAGATTATTTGACCCTATCCACAGATATCACAAGCCAACTTAAATACTGAAATGAACTTACATAATTCCCTTATCTCAAAAAAGCTTATGTTTCATTTTTAAATATCTTGAAAGTGATTCAAATAATCAACCATAGAGAATAGAATTATTGATATGTATTGTGTTTTGTTTTAATTTAATCAGACTAAATATAAAAATTATGGCGTGACGTATGCAACGTATTTTACTTTCCTCGCTAAAATTTTTTTCAGAAATAAAGATTATTGAGGTCAGCACTTCTTTATCCATTTATGTTGTCTACATCATTCTAATTACGATAACAAGAGGAAGAATATATTAGGAAAGTGTTGATTGTTTTTCTTCGAAGTTTTGTTTATAAATCCCACATATAATAAAAAGTTTTAGGTTATTTTCATCTACAGTCTAAAGTGACAACATTATCGTAAAAGATTTGTATTAAAATGTATATACCTTTTTCGTAATAAAAATATGTCGATTCTAAAAAAGTATATAGCATGCTATTTTTGTTTGATAACGCACAATATAACACACTATTACTTATCCCGCATGACACAGGAATCATACCCGGAAGACCAAAGTAAACATTTGTACATTATATATCTGAATCATAATTTTCTTAAAGAAGAATTAAATCTTTAGGATCTGTTTTGTATTGAGCATGCAAAAGTGTTGGTGTTAATATTTCTTCTCTCATCTGATCTCTTTTTATAATGCTTTTTTTTCTTTGTAGGCGAGCTGGTGGAGGTATTGGTTTAAGTTCGAGCCGCTTGACTGGCACACCATCATCGTCGAAACGGGGCGATGACAGTTCCTCGGTGCAAGATGAATCATTAGATGGAGAAGACTCGGGCAATTAATGTATTAATTGGAAGTTAATTTTTTAATTGAATTAATATACGAAAGAAATTTGTATTTTTGTTAAAATCAAACACTCCATTATCTGCCGACTATTGTTAGCAGCAACTAAAATGTATAACGTATTGGAAAAGAGCATTCACTCTCACACACAAGACATCAATTCGGATATATGAATAAACACATCGAAATATGAATTGATTAACGATTAGAAACATTTGTACACTTTTTATACGCAACGTCATTTTATACATTTCCTTTTAAGCATTGACGTACAATTTACGAGCATGCATACCCTAACTTAACATAATTACATAAACATTTTATACACCTACGAAATTGATGATTAAACTGAGCCTACAAACGAGTATTCGAGTAATTACGGAAAATTGCATTTATAAGATTAAGATAAAAATAAAGTAATAAAAAAATGGTAACACGGGAATTATAACATTTATTTCATACAGTATGTACTCAGTACACACGGTGTACAGTCGTTCAGCGCATTGCGATTTTCCAAATACTTAAATTGGTCAAATCTAACATATACAACTATTGCATATGTCTGAGCATGGTGAGGATAGTAAATATTGAAAATGCCTTCCTTTCTTCATTTTCTTGGAATAGCTTCTTTAATAACAAGCAACTACGTATGTGAATATTAGGAACTCTTGCACCACATCTTATCAGTTGTTAAAATACTTTACAAATAGCTTTAAGCTGTGAGAACTTGAAGAATTTATCAAAAATAATTGGGTGGCAAGCTAATATGATACTGTTAATGAATTGCCTACACTGTTCATAAAATAAATTGATTAGTGGAGATATGATGCAACTTATTGAAGCATTTCTGAATACCACTTTATAAAACTTCGTATAATAGGAGAGATGGCCACAACTCCAAAGGGATTCAAAATAAAAATTCAGCTGTAATTATACATTGATCTATCCAGCAAAATATGTCTACATATGCACATACGATATTGACATGTAGGAAGGCCAGAATAAAATCATATCAATCGTAATATTTCACAATTGAGTATTCTTTTTTCATTATATTGACCATGCATTTTCGGAGGTTTATAAATAGTATTTATATGCATAAAAAAAAAAAAACAAATTTAAAGGAGTGTTGAGTGCCTTTATAATTTCAGTGACGATAATCCATACACATACATACATACACACTTGCTCTGTAAAGTAGTATTATCTACAGCAAAATCCTTATTCATGTAAACTTTATATATCTACTTGTCGCCGTTCTTGCAATGTATATGCATATGCATATGTCATATGTACATAAGTATAAAAATATGAAATATTCAAGTTCTCATAATGATGCAATTATAAAAGGTTCTTTGTTTTTTCATAAATTTTCTTTTTGCGTTTTGAGGATTTTGTGTTATTTACAATCTATTCGTATTCAGTTATCACTCAAAAAAAGCATTTTCATTGATTGAAATCTTTGAAAAATATATTTTTAATCATAAAAACAACAGCTGATTTTGACATTCTGGATACAATACCAATTAAAAGTTGGTATTTTGGGCTATCGACACAACTTTATATAATTGAATCATGGTTTACAGGAAATTGAACGAACTCAGTATCCGAATATAACGTTACATTATTAATCTTAACTGGAATTAATATAATTCTAGCTTGAAAACGTTATGTATTCTCTAAGTGTTTCTAAAGACGTACGTACATATACATACATATGTCTTCAAGTTGTCGCCCCATATCATTATAAAATATATTTTGTTGTTATGCTCTGCAATGTGCCATTTATTTATCTGTCGTTCAAATCAATATAACTCCACGTCCAACAGTTTTGTATTCATATATGTATACTGTTATTTTTTATATTTGAAAAACATCTTGTGTTGCCTCTTAATATTACAGTCTCTCTTATTGCATCGTAATTAGTCGATAGTATGCGACAATTGTTTTATTTGAAACTTTGAAATGTTCGCCTTTCACTTATTTGTTATAAAAATTAACTTTAAGAGTAAAACGAATGCGGAGTAATTGTTCAACTTCAGTATAAGGAATTTTTGTGCTTTTGAAGCAGGCAATGGGCGCTAATTCTTAAAAATAACACAATTTCACAATTGCCTGTTTGCATACAGTTTTCCAATTTATATTTTGTACTTAAGACATATTTTTCAAATACCTTTTACATATTTCTAATATTTTCTTCGTAATTAAACATAAATAATAATGACATAAAAGAGAAAATCACTCTATATTAGATATAAGATTTTATTTTTTTATTATATTTTGTTTAACATTATAAAAATTGTATTACCAATATTAAATGTTTATAACTAAAAATCACATTATTCTTTATAATTTAATAAATACTGAAAAAAAAACTATTTTTTATCTATAGAAAATATTAAAAATTATAAATAACAAACCTTTATATTGTTTTTCTCACTGCAACAATGTTTTCGGTAATCCATCATCTCAACTTTCTCAGCGAAGAATATACAATTTTTATATTGGAAGATTTTATGATGTAGTTCATTGCATATAAAATTCTAAAAAAAAATCATTTTCCAATAGAACTACTGAACGTTTTTAGAAATTGGAAACTTAGCTTGCATATTGTCAAACCTTTTCTTTGGAATCAAATGGAAGTTATGTCAGTGTCAAATATATGTAGATATACAAATTTTATTTCTAGATGCAACTATGCTTTCCTACGAGCAGTTCGGATCCGGTACCACTTTACTCCAATCACCATCGCCTTCAAATCCCTTTAGTTGAAAGCATAGTCATATCCACATCTTAAAAGCTATTCAAGCGTTGCCATAGCAATTTCAAATAAACGTTTAGAGTAAAATTATATAGGTTTAATTTCCTGCAAACTGAAAACTATAACGACTAAATTTACATAATATTTAAAGACGACGGTACGTAAATGTATAAAACGAGAGAAAATGATCAACATTTTGTCTAATGTTTATGTTGCAATAAATAATTTAATATGTTACTGTGAGCGTCAAAAATAAGTAAACAGCAGTTCTATCAATATTAAATTGTTTATAACAACGCAGTCTTTAATGCAACAATAAAAAGTTGTATTACAGAATTCAAGGTTTATATTATAAGAACTTAACTTAGTATAAATAATAAACAAAAACTAAACACAGCCAAAAATAATTCACATAAACTAAAAATACTCTCGTTTTTTCGCGTCAAAAATAAGTAAACAGAGTTCTGTAAAGTTAAAATCTATGTACGTAAACTAAATTAATATTCATTCTAGTATTTTGTTTACTTTCCTTTGGACGTCTGGACATCACTTATTTTTCTGGGCATGTATTCTGCAAAATTTTTTTTGTAAATTCTGGAGAGATTTTGCTCCATTCTTCAATCAAAGCCTTATTTAGGTCGTCCTTGCTTGAAATGTCCTTCTGTCTGATTTTTCGGTCAAGGTGCTCCTACAGATGCTCGATATGATTAATGTCTGGGGTCTGAAGAGGGTTATCCAGAGTTTTGGTGTTTGATATAACAGCCACTCATTTACAAATTTGGACTTGTGTTTAGGATCGTTGTCCTGTTGAAAGATCCAGTTTCCTGATAGGCCTAATTTTTCAATGCTTTGAGCAACATTTTTTTTTTAATGTTGAAATAATCCAATGTGTTAATCGTGGACTCAATAAAAACCAAATTCCCAACACCAGATGCTGCCATACAGCCCCAGACCATAAGCGATCCTCCACCGTGCTTTACGGTGTGGGTAACACACTTATCAGTAAAGGCTTTATTTTTGGATCTCCAAATTTTGGGAAACTTTTTCGATTCAAATATTTCGAATTTGCTTTTGTCTGTATAAAAAATGTTTTCCCAGAAATTTTCAGCCTGATTTAAATACTTTTTTGCAAATTTCAAGTTCATCTGTTATTCGCTTTTGATGTATAGGCCATTTGGCGTGGTACTCGTCCATGCAAACCGCTTTTGTGCAAAGTTCTCCTGATTGTACTGGCACTTACTGGTTTACCCGATGTCTCCGCTATATCTTTTGATATTTGAGCAGCGTTTGATGCTCGTACTATTTATCGCGCTTCAGTGTCAGTAAGGCGCTTTGGTCGGCTCGGCCGTGACAAATTTTCAACAGTCTGATGTGTACCATGTTTATCAATAATTTTTTTTATTGTGCAATAGTGTCTTCCAACTATTTCTTCGATTTCGCGCAAAGATTTATCTTTTTTGTGCAAATCTAATATGAGTTTTTAACCGCTTCAGTGGTCGTTCGCTTGCTCGTTACAAATATTGATATTTTAGCGACTTAACCTCACAAAAAAACATAATGATATAAAAAATATGTTTTACTGCACTTAATCTCTTGAATAATAACCCTTTACAAAGGATATTTGGCGCTTCGCCGAAATAAGTATTAAAAACAAACAACGGTTGTTGCTACTGTTTACTTTTTTTTGACGCGAAAAAACGAGAGTATTTTTACTTTAAGTGAATTATTTTTGGCTGTGGTTAATTTTTGTTTATTATTTATACTAAGTTAAACTCTTATAATATAAGCCTTGAATTCTGTAATACAACTTTTTATTGTTGCATTAACCCATTTTCGGCCGCACCTAGATCCACCGCATTGATTTCATTTCAACTTTTTATTTTGATTATAATAAAAAAACACTCGATGCTTAACATTTTTTGAGATTGTTACATTGAGCCGTTTAGCCACGGATTCAGAAAGTTGCAAAATCGCATAAAATTATTGATTTCACGCAGATCTCGTTCATTTTCGACTTGGTGATTTTTCAAATTTGCTGGTCGATAAATCGACCAATGGCTGTAAATGGGTTAAAGACTGCGTTGTTATAAACACTTTAACATTGATAGAACTGCTGTTTACTTATTTTTGACGCTCACAGTATATGGAATATTCCACAATATTATCGAAAAGTATGGCGGAAACCATAAAGTTAGATTAATATACGAGTTCTGGGATAAATTAATGACTGATTTTTTCAAATTAGAGTAGCTTAGGAAAATTCGTTCTAATACGGTATAAAGTCAAATAAAAATTCATAATCATTACCAGGAGTGTAGTAGAGTAGAGAGAGAGATTTGCTGTTGTCAGAATTGCAACCCAATTCTGATATTCAATGGTGTCACAGGATCTGATT
This sequence comes from Bactrocera dorsalis, assembly GCF_023373825.1. Classification (NCBI taxonomy): domain Eukaryota; kingdom Metazoa; phylum Arthropoda; class Insecta; order Diptera; family Tephritidae; genus Bactrocera; species Bactrocera dorsalis. Next base: position 51,445,181 of record NC_064305.1, read on the forward strand.
GGATTTCGTTTTTACGAACAAACCACAACAAATCCGCTGTTTGCTACTATGATAAAACTTCCAGATCAATAAATATGAAAGCAATAAACTGAGTTCCGCAATTTTATCTCTTATTTAATTGAAGTAAGAAAGAAAGAAAAGAAAAGATAAAAGATTAAGTTATCATAGTAACCACTAGATGTCCAAGGGGAATCGTAAGTGAATTTTAGTTGCGTTTACTTGTATTCTTGTATGTATTTACTTGCTTATTTTACAGATTTATATTACATTATCGAATAAATAAAGATGCATTTTTATCGTGTTAAATTACGATTTGTAAATTCGTTAAAATATATGAATTCTTTTCCATTAACTCAATAATTATACCATTTAGTGTTCTATTCTTATATTTTTTCCTATAGAAATAGACAGGTTAATTCATAAAAAAAACTGTTTTTTTTTTGTTAAATACATTCTATTTGCAATGTATTTTAGTAAATAATAAGCAAATTTAATAACAAAACCATAATTTGACTTATATACAATATAACAATATGTTCTAAATACAAATGTTTATATAAGAAAATTTAATTATACATTTAATATCGTAGTAACATATGTAATTAAACATTTACTTAATTCCTAAATGGGAGATCTAGAACATGTTGTCTTTTAAGTCTAATAATTTCATTACTATCATCTAATAACATGACTGCCAAAGGATTGCCATGATAACTTAACCTGTGCAAATATGCTGAACTAAATCTTTTAATTTCATCTTTAACAAAAGGTATATTCAGGTCTGAATGAATGGCTTTATTAAATTATTTTCTTAACTCTGTTAACGATTACATTCTTGCTTTGATTCTGATAACAAAACCGATAAAATTAGTTTTAGTGATTCCCAAACTCGATACAGCTTGTTTCCAACATTAATATGTTCTGAATTCATGACATCTACTACATTACCCGTATAGGGAATATAGAAAAATTATTATGGTTGGGTATACATGACACACGATCAGTTTAAAACCGTAAATATACATAGTACTGTATTAGTTCATACGTAAAAATAATTTTCTTTGCAAAATTTTGACTTTGCAGTTTATTGGACTAAAACTTCCATATCTAAAAACAGTTTCAGTTTCCTTTTGATTTTTTTATAAAATACATATTAAAAAGTTTTATACCTAACTAAAATAAATTCTACGTACTTCCCAGTCAAGACGGTAATTAATCTTAAAATATATTCACAATTATATAAAATACTATGGGAAGGGTTAAATTATCGATTTGATCTGTATGCGCCTCAACTAAGGAAGTTGTTAATATTGCTATTGATGTGCTAAACCACTTCATAGGGGACAATTTAGTGTAACCAAAGTAGTTTAAAAACATTATTGGCAAAAAAGTCATCACCATAAATGCTAAAGTGCCTTCTAAAGATTTATTCGAACCTACGAAATTAATTATATTAAAATAGTTTTACAAATTTATTGAATAAATTATAATTACTTACTACGCCACTTAATGCGACCAAATTTCGAACCAACCACACTGGCAGCAGTATCGCCGAATCCAATTGTCAGAACTCCAGCTAAAATTGAAAGTAATCGGGAATTGTCATTCGTATACTCATTTTCCCCACAAGGGCATAAGCTTATCCAAAGAGGCATGGAACAACCAATTAGTAGACAGAATGGTGTTAAAGCGAGTAAACCAGCATCTTTCTCGTCGGAGAATGATGCAAATGCTCTGCGCAAAGATATAGCCAAAGGCGGTATGTTGCAAACACGAATTAGTTCAAAAACAGTAAAAATTGCAAAAGCTACTCCAGTAGCAATATATAGAAAACTACATTGATAAATGATTCCAGGTATGAACACAAGCACAATAAGGACATGAAATACTTTTCGTATTCTTGTGGAAGCTTTTTCCTCATTGCCAATTTGCCACCACACAGTCAAAATTGTCAACACCACCATTATTAAGTAGAAAACAACAATGTAAACCTGTAAATTCAAAATTACCCCAAATTTCGTATTGCAAAATTATTTTTACTTACCCTGACTTGGTCTTGGAATATAAAATTCAATAAGAAAGTTATAGGCACTGGATCCGTAATAGGAGTGGATGTTACGCCTGTAACTAAAATAAACATTAAAGCATAAAAGTAGGTAGGCCCACGTAGAACTTTGGCAGCCGATAGTAACCCACAGATTGCAAGAAGATAGGTTAGTGCACACTGCCAAAAAAATAAATTTTTAAAATACACAACGATATATTTTTATTTACAAACCATCATTATAATATTTAGATCTTCAAATGTACTCCTGTTTTCAGTTTTCAGCAATAAAGTAAAAAATTTTAAAATTACATTTAATAGGAAAAGCATCAACCCCTGAACGAGTATAGATGCCTCACCAAAACTAAAACAACCGGGTAATCCACGTAGCACACGAATATAAGTCTTCTGATAAGTGAAGGTTATGATAAAGCCCCAAAATAGTCCATAGCTCCATGACTGTTGCAATAAAACTTTGTATAATATTGTGGTAATAAAGCCAGGTACAAATGAAATAAATAGTTTCAGCAGCAAACCCGTCTTGCAGAATATATATAGAAACAAGCAGAGGGTATCTATGCTCATACCGATTGCGGCAATTGTGAGTATGGGTTGCGTGGAAAATTGCGCATTGCATTTGTTTTCGTGTATTAAGTTTGATGCAAAGGCAAGTGGAAGTAGCAAACACAGCCAGTAACCAGGAGAAGCGTTCGGTCTGGTAATGTTAATCATAAAACCATAAAATATTATTCAACACATTACGAATGAAGTAACAGCATAACCTTATCTAAAATTATAAATTAGGCGATGATGTTATCAGTCGCTACTATGTTATTGATGATAGGTGCACTAATAGTCTTTAGTGTCCATGCAACGTAATTATATTTGTACCTTACAAATAGGGAATTTGAAATTCTTCCGTTTCCTGTGTCCGCAATTCCACTATCATCTTCACTTGATTCCGCAACAACGTCGTTATTTTCTATCCCCATTTTTTATGTCCTGTCGTAAAAAATGTTTGTCATTTACTATTGCATGCACTTGCCGAAACAATGTCTTCGAATTTACTTTCCGTCTGGTTTTACAATTAACCTTAACGAAATACTAAACTAAATACTTTCAACATAGAGCAATGCTTCTTTTTACTACCGAAATTCATTCACAGTTGAAAATAATTAGGGTATTCCACCAAACTCGTAAATGTACAAACTTATAAGCTCAAAAATTTACGCTTTAAAGCTTAGTACGCAGCTCTCAAGAAACGTAAAAACTTCGTATAAAAAAACACCTAAGAAACGGTCCAGAAACGTTCTTGCGATAAAGTTACTTGTGCTAGTACGCAGCTCTCAAGAAATCTAGTACTAATTTTTAATACTTTTTTTCAATAAAATGTGAATATGGCAACCCTGGTTTTGCGAAGAAACATCAAATCAACAATTGTTTCTTGAGGGAAATTCGAAGTAATCGTCAAATTCATCCTAAATTAGTTGAAATCATTATTATAAAGTATATTCCATTTTGAAATGTTGTATAAAACCAACCAATCATCAACAACATTCCTTAAATCTCAATGAAAATATTTGTGTTACCATACACATACATACATACATGCATACGCACAAAGTTTGTTTACTTTGATTATTCTCTCTTGCTCTTCTGCGTATGCATGTATGTATGTATGTGTATGGTAACACAAATATTTTCATTGAGATTTAAGGAATGTTGTTGATGATTGGTTGGTTTTATACAACATTTCAAAATGGAATATACTTTATAATAATGATTTCAACTAATTTAGGATGAATTTGACGATTACTTATTTTTTTTATTTATTTAAATTTTTTTTTTCATTTTTTAAATAAAAAAAAAAATATAAAAAAAATCCGCCCACTCCGGGATTAGCAAGGATAGTTGTCACTTTAATTGAATTTTTTTTTGAGGAAAAAAAAATTTAAAAAAAAATGGCGAACTTCCAAAAAAAAAAATTATGATTTTACTTAAAAAAAACTAATTATTTTATATAATTGATCGTGTTAAATTTTTTTCGACTAAAAAACAAAAATTAAAAAAAAAATGGTCCCCAAAAGTCAATTTCTACAAAAGTTATGGCTATTTGAATATAAAAAAGCCATTTTTTTTAGCAAAAAATAGCAAAATTCATAACTTTTTTGAAGTTGGACAAAAAATTTTGAAAAAATTCTCAAAAATTATTTTCCACAAAAAAAAAATTCTCAAAAATTTTTTCAAAGGGTAGAAAAGGATGGATAAGTTTCAGCAAAATCTAAAGGGGTCGGGTTCAAAAGTGGTCGATTTGGTATGGAATACCCCATATATACTTGGGAATTTATTTGTCAATCCCACTTCTGCCACCAATTGTAACGGATTTCTCGATAAATCGCCCTTGAGTTCAATCACTCGACTGTTAAATAAAAGTCCCAACTTAATTACTATACACTTATCTTTATTTCTAATTCCAAAAACTTAACATTTTACTACTCATTATCCGAATTAACAACCTCTTATTTATATATGAATTGCTCTTAACGCGGCTGCATCTACTACAACTTTGTCTGCTGCACAAACCGGCAACCCTTATATAGTAGATTTTTACGAAACCATCGTCACTCAAACATTCCGCAACTACTAATTAATTCGTCCGTTTTCGCCGCAATATAATAAATGTTACCAAATTTCGCTGTCTGGCCTCCGTTACGTCACACTATCAGCCCTATTCTGAGAAAACCTCGCAACTGGTTTGTGAGGAATATTTTGTGAGGTTATTCTTGCTCAAACCTCACCAGAAAAAAACACAAAACATTCACCATATGAGGTGAAAAGCATTCTGCTGTGAACCAGCTATTTTACAAAAACAAACAAGACAAAATAAAGAAATGGACAACCAAGAAAAGTGAGTAATTCTTCAAACATATTAAATTTGGTGCATATATAATAATATCTTTTCTTTTTAGGATTTCAAAATGTGAAAGAACAACTTAGGACCAGTTGCAGCATTACAGGGTATTATTTCAACATAAATGTCTTTTTATCCGCATATGTATTAAATACATACATACATATTTACAAATAAAATTTTGTCTGAATTGTTTGAACATAAATATGTATATGTACATATGTCTTCTTATTCATACTTAAGAGGAAGTAAAATGTACAATTGTAATAGACAAATACTTATACCTATATCCTAACTTTATATACTTATTATATACATACATATATACTTATACCCTAGCGCAACTTCGTTCTGGATATTGTAGCAGGTTAAACTCCTACCTATCCAGAATCGACCCTGACATACCTAATGTACATATGTCCCGCATGCAACGAGTCTCCGCATGACACTGGCCACCTCTTTGCATGCCCTACAAACCCCACTCATCTAACACCCTCCTCCCTTTGGGCCAACCCCGTCGAAACATCGAAACAGTTTCTTGGGCCTACCGTTTGATGACCTCGACGACAACGCAAACGACCCTTACCATCCTAACGGGGATTAGCTAAGCCGTAAAACAACAACAAATACTTATATTTATAATAGATAACGCTTTTGAAAGAATAGTTCCTCCATTCTATTTCAACAAAATAATTGCAAATTTCTTTAAAAATATTGAAATTGTCAAAACAAATACAACCGATTTTGTATTGTGAGGTTTGCTTTCATACATTACAAATTTGTGAGGTATTTGTGAGCATTTGAGATTTTGAAATCACGTCAGCATACGGAAACTTTTACAAATAACAAAAACCTCACAATAGTGAGGGTGGTGATTTTTGTGAAGGCGTTAGAATCGGGCTGTATATAAGGCCCCTATATAAGATATTTTTAAAGTTTATATAATTTTAATTGAATCTGGCAATTTCCACCTTGTTGATATAATCCGTGCGATTCTGTAACGTGAGACAGTCTCAAGTCTCTAAATTTGAGATTTTAAGTTAGAGACAATTTTTGAGACTTGAGACGATTTTGCTACTCTGTAAGTGACAGTCACAAAATCTATTACATTTCATCATTCAGAGATGTTTTTACACTTGAATGAAAATAAATATGCCGATATCAAATATTAAAATATCTATAACATCGTCAAAAACCATAGTTATCAATAAAAATGAAAATATATGTTGTCTTTGTTTCATAATATTTACGAAATTTATGTAAAATTTATTCATTTTTAACTTTTTCGTGTTTGAGTTGCTTACAAAATATAAAAATACGACAATCGATTAATATCTATGATGATCTCTATTCAGTATATTCAAAATGACAGACAAGAGCTCTTTTTAGTTTTGTGACCGGCTAACTACCAGGTCTCAATATTTTGAGACTAACGCTAGAGACTGTTTAGTGAATAGTAACTAGTCTCAAATTGAGACTTTGCCTCAAAATGTCTCAAATAGAGACTAGAGACTGGTTACAGAATCCCGCTAAATATCTGTATATTTAATTTGTTATGTATACATTTATAGGAATTCCCTGAGATGGTGTTAAATCGTTTGTAAAGAACTATGGCTTTATTGATAAAAAGTCATTACCAATATTAATGTCTCATTTAAGGTATTCCACCAAACTCGTAAATGCCTCATAAAGTTCTTAAATGAGCTGTCAAAATTTGTATGAAAAGAAGTTTACGCGTTTCGTATAAAACTATGAGGCAAATTCGACGCGTATTTGCTTCATAAACTGATATTTTGTTTTAGTGTTGCCATTACACAAAAATAATTTACATTTAGTGCTTCAAAAAAGTAAAGTTTTTAGTGCAGGCAACACTACTTGCAAAGAAAAAAGTCAAAATACCTATTTACGCGGCTTTTATACATATGAAAAAAAGGAGCGTTCCAAAAAACTAAAGCTTAGTACGCAGCTCTCAAGAAACGTAAAAACTTCGTATAAAAAAACACCTAAGAAACGGTCCAGAAACGTTCTTGCGATAAAGTTACTCGTGCTAGTACGCAGCTCTCAAGAAATCTAGTACTAATTTTTAATACTTTTTTTCAATAAAATGTGAATATGGCAACCCTGGTTTTGCGAAGAAACATCAAATCAACAATTGTTTCTTGAGGGAAATTCGAAGTAATCGTCAAATTCATCCTAAATTAGTTGAAATCATTATTATAAAGTATATTCCATTTTGAAATGTTGTATAAAACCAACCAATCATCAACAACATTCCTTAAATCTCAATGAAAATATTTGTGTTACCATACACATACATACATACATGCATACGCACAAAGTTTGTTTACTTTGATTATTCTCTCTTGCTCTTCTGCGTATGCATGTATGTATGTATGTGTATGGTAACACAAATATTTTCATTGAGATTTAAGGAATGTTGTTGATGATTGGTTGGTTTTATACAACATTTCAAAATGGAATATACTTTATAATAATGATTTCAACTAATTTAGGATGAATTTGACGATTACTTCGAATTTCCCTCAAGAAACAATTGTTGATTTGATGTTTCTTCGCAAAACCAGGGTTGCCATATTCACATTTTATTGAAAAAAAGTATTAAAAATTAGTACTAGATTTCTTGAGAGCTGCGTACTAGCACGAGTAACTTTATCGCAAGAACGTTTCTGGACCGTTTCTTAGGTGTTTTTTTATACGAAGTTTTTACGTTTCTTGAGAGCTGCGTACTAAGCTTTAGTTTTTTGGAACGCTCCTTTTTTTCATATGTATAAAAGCCGCGTAAATAGGTATTTTGACTTTTTTCTTTGCAAGTAGTGTTGCCTGCACTAAAAACTTTACTTTTTTGAAGCACTAAATGTAAATTATTTTTGTGTAATGGCAACACTAAAACAAAATATCAGTTTATGAAGCAAATACGCGTCGAATTTGCCTCATAGTTTTATACGAAACGCGTAAACTTCTTTTCATACAAATTTTGACAGCTCATTTAAGAACTTTATGAGGCATTTACGAGTTTGGTGGAATACCTTAAATGAGACATTAATATTGGTAATGACTTTTTATCAATAAAGCCATAGTTCTTTACAAACGATTTAACACCATCTCAGGGAATTCCTATAAATGTATACATAACAAATTAAATATACAGATATTTAGCAGGATTCTGTAACCAGTCTCTAGTCTCTATTTGAGACATTTTGAGGCAAAGTCTCAATTTGAGACTAGTTACTATTCACTAAACAGTCTCTAGCGTTAGTCTCAAAATATTGAGACCTGGTAGTTAGCCGGTCACAAAACTAAAAAGAGCTCTTGTCTGTCATTTTGAATATACTGAATAGAGATCATCATAGATATTAATCGATTGTCGTATTTTTATATTTTGTAAGCAACTCAAACACGAAAAAGTTAAAAATGAATAAATTTTACATAAATTTCGTAAATATTATGAAACAAAGACAACATATATTTTCACTTTTATTGATAACTATGGTTTTTGACGATGTTATAGATATTTTAATATTTGATATCGGCATATTTATTTCCATTCAAGTGTAAAAACATCTCTGAATGATGGATTGTAATAGATTTTGTGACTGTCGCTTACAGAATAGGAAAATCGTCTCAAGTCTCAAAAATTGTCTCCAACTTAAAATCTCAAATTTAGAGACTTGAGACTGTCTCACGTTACAGAATCGCACGGATTATATCAACAAGGTGGAAATTGCCAGATTCAATTAAAATTATATAAACTTTAAAAATATCTTATATAGGGGCCTTATATACAGCCCGATTCTAACGCCTTCACAAAAATCACCACCCTCACTATTGTGAGGTTTTTGTTATTTGTAAAAGTTTCCGTATGCTGACATGATTTCAAAAGCTCAAATGCTCACAATTACCTCACAAATTTGTGATGTGTGAAAGCAAACCTCACAATACAATATCGGTTGTGTTTGTTTTGATAATTTCAAAATTTTAAAGAAATTTGCAATTATTTTATTGAAATGTAATGGAGGAACTATTCTTTCAAAAGCGTTATCTATTATAAATATAAGTATTTGTTGTTGTTTTACGGCTTAGCTAATCCCCGTTAGGATGGTAAGGGTCGTTTGCGTTGTCGTCGAGGTCATCAAACGGTAGGCCCAAGAAACTGTTTCGATGTTTCGACGGGGTTGGCCCAAAGGGAGGAGGGTGTTAGATGAGTGGGGTTTGTAGGGCATGCAAAGAGGTGGCCAGTGTCATGCGGAGACTCGTTGCATGCGGGACATATGTACATTAGGTATGTCAGGGTCGATTCTGGATAGGTAGGAGTTTAACCTGCTACAATATCCAGAACGAAGTTGCGCTAGGGTATAAGTATATATGTATGTATATAATAAGTATATAAAGTTAGGATATAGGTATAAGTATTTGTCTATTACAATTGTACATTTTACTTCCTCTTAAGTATGAATAAGAAGACATATGTACATATACATATTTATGTTCAAACAATTCAGACAAAATTTTATTTGTAAATATGTATGTATGTATTTAATACATATGCGGATAAAAAGACATTTATGTTGAAATAATACCCTGTAATGCTGCAACTGGTCCTAAGTTGTTCTTTCACATTTTGAAATCCTAAAAAGAAAAGATATTATTATATATGCACCAAATTTAATATGTTTGAAGAATTACTCACTTTTCTTGGTTGTCCATTTCTTTATTTTGTCTTGTTTGTTTTTGTAAAATAGCTGGTTCACAGCAGAATGCTTTTCACCTCATATGGTGAATGTTTTGTGTTTTTTTCTGGTGAGGTTTGAGCAAGAATAACCTCACAAACCAGTTGCGAGGTTTTCTCAGAATAGGGCTGATAGTGTGACGTAACGGAGGCCAGACAGCGAAATTTGGTAACATTTATTATATTGCGGCGAAAACGGACGAATTAATTCGTAGTTGCGGAATGTTTGAGTGACGATGGTTTCGTAAAAATCTACTATATAAGGGTTGCCGGTTTGTGCAGCAGACAAAGTTGTAGTAAATGCAGCCGCGTTAAGAGCAATTCATATATAAATAAGGGGTTGTTAATTCGGATAATGAGTAGTAAAATGTTAAGTTGTTGGAATTAGAAATAAAGATAAGTGTATAGTAATTAAGTTGGGACTTTTATTTAACAGTCGAGTGATTGAACTCAAGGGCGATTTATCGAGAAATCCGTTACAATTGGTGGCAGAAGTGGGATTGACAAATAAATTCCCAAGTATATATGGGGTATTCCATACCAAATCGACCACTTTTGAACCCGACCCCTTTAGATTTTGCTGAAACTTATCCATCCTTTTCTACCCTTTGAAAAAATTTTTGAGAATTTTTTTTTGTGGAAAATAATTTTTGAGAATTTTTTCAAAATTTTTTGTCCAACTTCAAAAAAGTTATGAATTTTGCTATTTTTTGCTAAAAAAATGGCTTTTTTATATTCAAATAGCCATAACTTTTGTAGAAATTGACTTTTGGGGACCATTTTTTTTTAATTTTTGTTTTTTAGTCGAAAGAAATTTAACACGATCAATTATATAAAATAATCGGTTTTTTAAGTAAAATCATAATTTTTTTTTTTGGAAGTTCGCCATTTTTTTTTTTAATTTTTTTTTCCTCAAAAAAAAAAAAACAATTAAAATGACAACTATCCTTGCTAATCCCGGAGTGGGCGGATTTTTTTTATATTTTTTTTTTTATTTAAAAAATGAAAAAAAAAATTTAAATAAATAAAAAAAATAATTAAAAAGTCGACCCACTCCGGAATTAGCAGGGATAGTTGCTAAATTATTTGAAGTTTTTTTTGAGGAAAAAAAAATAAAAAAAATGGCGAACTTCACTTCTTTAAGTAAAATCGTAATTTTTTTTTTTTTGAAGTTCGCCATTTTTATTTTGGATTGGAATTTAAGTGTGCCAAGCTATGATTGGACCTTATCAGTGTGGCTTTTGACCTGGCAAATTAACAACAATCTTGGAAAAAACCTATGAAAGGAGAATCGACACACACCACCTCTTCGTCGATTTCAAAGCTGCTTTCGACAGCACGAAAAGGAGCTGACTTTATGCCGCGATGTCTGAATTTGGTATCCCCGCAAAGCTAATACGGCTGTGTAAACTGACGTTGAGCAGCACCAGAAGCTCCGTCAAGATCGGGAAGGACCTCTCCGAGCCGTTCGATACCAAACGAGGTTTCAGACAAGGCGACTCGCTTTCATGTGACTTCCTCAATCTGCTCTTGTGGAAAATAATTAGAGTTGCTGTACTAAATAGGGAATGAGGGATAAGGATATACAACTGCTGGTGTATGCCGATGATGTTGATATCACGGGCCTCAACACTAGCGCCGTTTGTTCTCCCTTTTCCAGAATGGATAAGCAAGCGAAGCCAGGTCCTTCCAACGGAGTGGAGGTCTTCCTCTTTCTCTGCTTCCCGCGGCGGGTACTGCGTCGAATACTTTCAGAGCTGGAGTGTTTTCATCCATCCGGACAACATGACCTAGCCAGCGTAGCCGCTGTCTTTTAATTCGCTGAACTATGTCAATGTCGTCGTATATCTCGTACAGCTCATCGTTCCATTGAATGCGATATTCGCGGTGGCCAACCCGCAAAGGACCATAAATCTTTCGCAGAACTTTTCTCTCGAAAACTCGCAATGTCGACTCATCGGTTGTTATCATCGTCCAAGCCTCTGCACCATATAGCAGGACGGGATTATGAGCGACTTATAGGGTTTGGCTTTTGTTCGTCGAGAGAGAACTTTACTTTTCAATTGCCTACTCAGTCCGAAGTAGCACCTGTTGGCAAGAGTAATCCTACGCCAGCAGCTGTACACTCTTACGAAAGATTGTACCTGCTCGATTAAGTTCTGCAGCTGGAATAATTTTCTCCAGCAGCAGATTGAAGAAGTCGCACGATAGGGAGTCGCCTTGTCTGAAACCTCGTTTGGTATCGAACGGCTCGGAGAGGTCCTTCCCGATCTTGACGGAGCTTCTGGTGCTGCTCAACGTCAGTTTACACAGCCGTATTAGCTTTGCGGGGATACCAAATTTAGACTTCGCGGCATAAAGGCAGCTCCTTTTCGTGCTGTCGAAAGCAGCTTTGAAATCGACGAAGAGGTAGTGTGTGTCGATTCTCCTTTCACGGGTCTTTTCCAAGATTTGGCGCATGGTGAATATCTGGTCGGTTGTTGATTTACCAGGTCTAAAGCTACACTGATAAGGTCCAATCAGTTTGTTGACGGTGGGCTTTAATCTTTCACACAATACGCTCGACAGAACCTTATATGCGATGTTGAGGAGGCTAATTCCACGGTAGTTGGCGCAGATTGTGGGGTCTCCTTTTTTAAGAATTGGGCATAGCACACTTAAATTCCAATCGTTGGGTATACTTTCGTCCGACCATGTTTTGCAAAGAAGCTGATGCATGCACCTTATCAGTTCTTCGCCGTCGTGTTTGAATAGCTCGGCCGGCAATCCATCGGCCCCTGCCGCTTTGTTGTTTTTCAGGCGGACAATTGCTATTCGAACTTCGTCATGGCCGGGCAATGGAACGTCTGCTCCATCGTCATCGATTGGGGTATCGGGTTCGCCTTCTCCTGGTGTTGTGCGTTCATTGCCATTCAGCAGGCTGGAGAAGTGTTCCCTCCATAATTTAAGTATGCTCTGGGCATCGGTGGCTAGATCACCTTGGGGGGTTCTACAAGAGTATGCTCCGGTCTTGAAACCTTGTGTAAGCCGCCGCATCTTTTCGTAGAATTTTCGAGCATTACCCCTGTCCACCAGCTTATCAAGCTCTTCGTACTCACGCATTTCGGCCTCTTCCTTTTTATGTCGACAAATGCGTCTCGCTTCCCTCTTCAACTCTCGGTATCTTTTCCATCCCGCACGTGTTGTGGTCGATCGTAACGTTGCGAGGTAGGCAGCCTGTTTTCTCTCCGCTGCGACACGGCACTCGTCGTCGTACCAGCTGTTCTTTTGCACTTTCCGAAAACCAATGGTTTCGGTTGCAGCTGTACGTAAGGAGTTTGAAATGCCGTCCCACAGTTCCCTTATACCGAGTTGTTGACGAGTGCTCTCAGAGAGCAGGAGTGCAAGCCGAGTAGGGAATCGTTCGGCTGTCTGTTGTGATTGCAGCTTCTCGACGTTGAACCTTCCTTGTTTTTATTGGCGTGCGTTTTTTGCTGCACAGAGGCGGGTGCGAATCTTAGCTGCAACAAGATAGTGGTCCGAGTCGATGTTAAGACCTGGGAGCGCACGCACATCTAAAACACTGGAGACGTGTCTTCCGTCTATCACAACATGATCGATCTGGTTGGTAGTTTTTCGATCCGGAAACAGCCAGGTAGCTTGATAGATCTTCTTATGCTGGAATCTAGTACTACAGATAACCATATTTCGGGCCCCGGCGAAGTCGATCAGCCTCAACCCATTTGGGGATGTTTCCTCGTGGAGGCTGAATTTACCGACCGTAGTACCAAAGATACCTTCTTTGCCCACCCTGGCGTTGAAATCGCCAAGCACGATTTTTACATCGTGACGGGGGCATCTCACATAAGTGCGCTCCAAGCACTCATATAAAGCATCTTTGGTCACATCGTCCTTCTCTTCCGTCGGGGCGTGGGCGCAAATCAGCGATATTGTGGCTAGACGCTCATTCACTGCAATGAATGATAGTACTCGGCGACGGAGTCTCTCTCCTACCACGAATCCCACACCAAACCTGCGCTCCTTTATATGGCCACTGTAGTAAATGTCACAAGGACCTACTCGTCTCTGTCCTTGTCCCGTCCATCGCATTTCTTGGACGGCGGTGATGTCAGCCTTTGTTTTCACGAGGACATCACCAGCTGGGCAGTGGCACCTTCCCATTTAAGGGACCGGACATTCCAGGTGCATGCTCTCAATGCGTAGTCCTTATTTCGTTTGCCATGGTCGTCATCAAAAGGGGGGTCTCTCATCCGAGGCTGGTTACAACTATTCACTGGGGGTGTTTTTTTACGTGGCGGGTCCCAAACCCAGCGCATAACCCTATGCAGGGGATGTTTCGCCTTCTCACTTTAGCTCGCCTTCAAACGGATGTTCTTAAGCTACCCAGAGGATACTTGGTCAAAGGCCGGAAGTCATGTACAAGAATCGTTTCTGGCCACTCCCAAGTGAATGACAGTCAGAGAACTTTCCTCACTTGCGTGAACTTCTACACATGACTGCATCCTCCCGATAGAAGCTACCACTAACCCCAATAACCTTCCCCCACGTATCCGTGCACTCATCGCCAGGAAAAACAAAATCCGCAAACTCAGAAGTTCTGAAGACTTTTATCAGATCCTTACGAAACCGCAAACCCCACCTCCCAGCCCTAATTAAAGCCGGAATCTCTTACCCACAGGACAAGGACAAAGCCAACGTCTTTGCTCAATTCCTTAAAAATCAATGCTCCGCCTTTCCAAGCTCTCAAAAATTCTCTTCTATTCACGAAGAAGTGTCAGAAACTGTCAGGGGCACAACCTTCCAGACGGTCGAGTTTCAGCCCACCTCCCAAAAAAGAAGTCTCCGAGGCTGTCCGCTCCCTCAAAAACCGGAAAGCTCCAGGCCACGACAGTATCGGTAACGGCGTCTTAAAAATCCTACCGCGCAAACACGTTGTTGCCCTAAACAACATCATAAATACCATGATGCGTTTCCAATATTTTCCCCCGGCCTGGAAAGCCGCTACAGTCGTCTTTCTTCCCAAACAGGGAAAACCCCTAAGCGATCCAGCAAGCCATCGCCCCATCAGCCTACTCTGTACTCTCAGCAAAGTAGCAGAAAGTATAATACTCTCCCGACTGGAGAAATTTGTTACAGAAAGCAAAATTCTTCCCGACTTCCACCATGGGTTTCGAAAGCAACATGGCACCGCACACCAACTTCTGCGGGTCTCCGAGTTTGCCGCTAACAACCTCAACAAAGGAAAACACATCCCTATGCTCCTGCTTGACTGCAAACAAGCATTTGATCGGGTCTGGCATGATGGGCTTATTTATGAGCTTATAAAGCTAAACTTCCCACATTACCTCATTGGCTTAGTCAAATCTTTCTTGTCTGACCGGAAAATCACTGCTCGGGTGAGTAGTGAGCTCTCCGAAGCTCACCCGATCACGCAAGGAGTCCCTCAGGGCTCCAAACTCTCCCCAGTGCTGTTCAACATTTACTGTTACGACATCCCAACCGAGGAGAAAATTCTCACAGCCCAATATGCGGATGATGTCGCCTTCTTGTACGCCTCCCGTACAATTAACTTCAGCACATCCGCCCTCAATAAATTCATCCCCACTGTCCTCGACTGGTACTGGACGTGAAGATTCGATATCAACACAACCAAATCAGAGGCAATCTTCTTTTCACGGAGGAAACGAATTCCACCAAAAATCTTGATAAACAGGTTCCCCATCAAATGGACCCCTCTGCAAAATACCTCGGTGTTGTCTTCGACAGGCGGCTAACCTGGACGAAACAAATCACAGCAGTTCAAGGTAAAGCCAATGGGGCCTTCAGCTCATTAAAACCCTTTTTTACAAATAAAAAGGTTTCCGCAAGCACCAAGAAACGAGCTTTTAATACCATCATTAGAAGCATCTGCTCCTACGCCATCCCTATTTGGGGCTCTGCCTCACCCAGACAACTGTCCAGGCTTCAATCCACATACATGGGTCTACTAAGAGCAGCTCTTAATTTAACGTGGTATGTTAGAAACAAACAGATCCTAGAGGAAACAAACCTTCCTTCCATTCAATCGGCAGCTATTTCCTACGGTCAAATCTTCGGGTGTCAGTAGCATCCCACGCAAACCCCAGCATCAACTGTCTTGCCACTCTCAGGTGCAAGAAAACCGACCGTTTCAAAAGGCAATGTATCCTGAAAAATCCTTCCGCTCCCACCTAACCAAAAAATCGAGCTTCGCTTATTAGCGACAGATTCTCTTGAGGGCCACTACCGCTCACAACTGAATCTTCCTCCTTCTCCCCCAAACTACATTCTAGGTTCATAACCATATGGTTGGCAACCGGTGTGGGGGGGTTTTAGTCGGTAGGCGCATCAAGCGAATCCGACACTACCCGCCAGGGTGTCTTTAGAAGATTTCCCCTCCCCCCCACATCTTTTCAAAAAAAAAAAAAAACAAAAAAAAAGTAATAAAATAAAATCAGTCTAAAGTAGTTCTCGTACAATGAAATAGTAATATGAAATAGTTCTCACAGAACAAGACTTGACTATCATTTATTTCCCCCCACCAGTTGTAAGAAATATTTGAGAAAGCTAGTATTTTGTTCATCGGGTACAACCTATAAACAGGGTGCCTATTAGACGTTTATAGGCCACATCCTAACTGTATAGAATAGAAAGTGGCATGCTTGATCATGGAAGTTTACTTTCATAACTTTTACCTTTGCGATGTGTATTTTCTCCTAAATGCGACGTGCTCTTCTATTCTCCTCTGACTCGATCTACTTTAGTAGCTCTTCTTCTTCTTAATTGGCGTAGACACCGCTTATGCGATTATAGCCGAGTCAACAACAGCGCGCCAGTCGTTTCTCCTTTTCGCTACGTGGCGCCAATTGGATATTCCAAGCGAGGCCAGGTCCTTCTCCACTTGGTCCTTCCAACGGAGTGGAGGTCTTCCTCTTCCTCTGCTTCCCGCGGCGGGTACTGCGTCGAATACTTTCAGAGCTGGAGTGTTTTCGTCCATCCGGACAACATGACCTAGCCAGCGTAGCCGCTGTCTTTTAATTCGCTGAACTATGTCAATGTCGTCGTATATCTCGTACAGCTCATCGTTCCATCGAATGCGATATTCGCCGTGGCCAACGCGCAAAGGACCATAAATCTTTCGCAGAACTTTTCTCTCGAAAACTCGCAACGTCGACTCATCTGTTGTTGATATCGTCCAGGCCTCTGCACCATATAGCAGGACGAGAATTATGAGTGACTTATAGAGTTTGGTTTTTGTTTGTCCAGAGAGGACTTTGCTTCTCAATTGCCTACTTAGTCTGAAGTAGCACCTGTTGGCAAGAGTTATCCTGCGTTGGATTTCTAGGCTGACATTGTTGGTGGTGTTTACGCTGGTTCCAAGATAGACGAAATTATCTACTACTTCAAAGTTTTGACTGTCAACAGTGACGTGAGTGCCAAGTCGCGAGTGCGACGACTGTTTGTTTGATGACAGGAGATATTTCGTCTTGCCCTCGTTCACTGCCAGACCCATTTCTTTTGCTTCCTTGTCCAGTCTGGAGAAAGCAGAACTAACGGCGCGGGTGTTGAGGCCGATGATATCAATATCATCGGCGTACGCCAGCAGTTGTACACTCTTATAGAAGATGGTACCTTCTCTGTTGAGTTCTGCAGCTTGAACTATTTTCTCCAGAAGTAGGTTGAAAAAATCGCACGATAGGGAATCGCCTTGTCTGAAACCTCGTTTGGTATCGAACGGCTCGGAGAGGTCCTTCCCGATCCTGACGGAGCTTTTCGTGTTGCTCAACGTCAGTTTACACAGCCGTATTAGTTTTGCGGGGATACCAAATTCAGACATCGCGGCATAAAGGCAGCTCCTTTTCGTGCTGTCGAAAGTAGCTTTGAAATCGACGAATAGGTGGTGAGTGTCGATTCTCCTTTCACGGGTCTTTTCCAAGATTTGGTGCATGGTCCAGGTCTGAAGCCACACTGATAAGGTCCAATCAGTTTGTTGACGGTGGGCTTTAATCTTTCACACAATACGCTCGACAGAACCTTATATGCGATGTTGAGGAGGCTTATCCCACGGTAGTTGGCGCAGATTGTGGGGTCTCCTTTTTTATGGATTGGGCATAGCACACTTAAATTCCAATCGCTGGGCATGCTTTCATCCGACCATATTTTACAAAGAAGGTGATGCATGTTCCTTATCAGTTCTTCGCCACCGAGTTTGAATAGCTCGGCCGACAATCCATCGGCCCCTGCCGCTCTGTTGTTTTCCAGGCGGGCAATTGCTATTCGAACTTCTTCATGATCGGGCAATGGAACGTCTGCTCTATCGTCATCGATTGGGGTATCGGGTTCGCCTTCGCCTGGTGTTGTGCGTTCACTTTAGTAGCTCACTCCTTCAAAAAAGTGATGTATTTCTTTCTTGGATATGTGATATGACTGGAGCTGATACTGTTGATGTAGTAATGGATAGGAGACTTTTGTTATTTGGTTGATAGCTTAACGTCATCTATCATGGCAAAAACATATACTTTCCTTTTTGGACCGAATAATGAAACTTTGCAAATATTGGGACGTTGTAGTCGTATATCTCCAATGCTACCAATAACATCGTCTTATACATATAGTGTTGGAGAGGTAAGATTTTAAAATTCAATTTGGGGAAGTTAACAAAAATTACAACTGTTCAAAAATGAATGAAAATAATGAAGAAATTCGCTATATTTTGAAATTTTTGTATAAAAAAAGAAGAATGCCACATAAGCCACCAATGAAATTTGTGAAGTTTACGGAAACAACAATGGTTCACTAGCATCCGTTCTGGACATTTCGATGTGAAAGGTGTACCTCGCTCTGGTCGACCTATTGTTGAAAAAGTCGATGAAATTATGGAAAAGATTGACCAGGACATCGCTAAGGAAATTAACATTCATCATCAAACGGTTTGAACCATTAAAAAAAGGTTGCTACAAAAAAAGTTCGATGTTTGGGTACCACATGAATTGTCTGTGAAAAGTTTAATGGACCGAATTAACATCTGCGATTCTTTGCTGAAAAGAAATTAATTCGAATCAATTCTGAAGTGAATGGTAACAATAATGCGCGAAAAAGATCATGGTCCAAGCGTGGTGAAGCTCAACAAATGGTCACAAAGCCAGGATTGATGCTTCGAAAGATTATGCTGAGTGTTTGGTGGGATTGGAAAGGAATCAACCCCTACGCAAACGAAGCCATGTTGGAAAGGAAGAGCGGCTTCAGTTCCTCTACAAACTGTGTTTTATATGCTTTTAATCAAAGATCTCGGCGTAAAATGCGCCAAGTCGTTCCATACGTCAGTCCAAGTTGCTGCGAACGGCGCCGAATCGACTCTTCATGGTTTTCGTGTACACTCCCAGCTACGGCTACTATATTCTCTTCACTGTGTGTTGAGCGTGGTCTATTCGGTCGAATATTATCCAATGATTAATATGGGCTGTCAAGAGCGGAGAAGCTTTGAACTATATTAAAAAGTACAAACCCTAGTAAAGATATCTATTTAGAGTTAACAAAATTAATGTATCTTCTCTTTTTGTAGACCCGAAGTTCATGGTTTAGTTAAATGTACAAGAATATTTGATACAAATTTCATTAAAAAAACATAGATTACACTTCTATCTACACGCTCAAAATATAGGAAATCTGCAATTATCACAAAAAATCCTGAAATAACTGCATGTCGAGAACCAGTAAAAAGATATTAAGTGCGTTTGCAGCAGACCGTTATTTAATCTCGTAAGTAGTAAGAATCTAAGGTGTTAAAATTTCCCCAGATGTTTGCCCATCTTCGCTCCTCCATACTCGTAGCAAGAGGCCACACCACTGGGTTTCCTACAACTATTTCTTCACTCGATTTATATTAGTTCAACTCCACTTCATGCATTATACCTTGCAAATCTGGGTCTTATTGCAAAGACTAATTCATTTCTGCTTTAACTTTATCTTACTCTTCAAGTTGTGAGGACCCTTGTATTGGTATACACGTTAACTGTTCTTCGGGGTCTGAGTACCATTGAACTCGTATGTAAGCTTCTTGTTCTTCTAACTGTGAGGACTTATGTGCTGGTATACATGCTTCCTGCTCTCCCGACTGCTCTTCCTGTGTTGGTATATGCGTCAGTGTGCCACAGGTTGCCAGATATAAGTGATCGTCAAAATTTAACTTTACATCAAATTTCTAAAGCAGCATAATTGACAAAGCATTGAAGGGTTTTAAAAAACCTTCCTGAATGTGAAAAAAGTGCAAAAGTTTCTCGCAGTAAATTATATTAATTGTTACAAGGAACTTTACCTCAACGTAAAAAACAAGCGGTTCAGCAAACTTTGAAGAAATTTTTGGGAAAAATAGACTTCAATGGCCGCAAGTTCGTCTACAGAGTCTGAATATTTTTATAATTTATTTACATATATTTTGTATCCATTTTTAATTTTTGATTGAATTTCTAGTCTTTCTTATGTTTTCATATTAATAAAGTTTTACTTTTTCTTTTGTTATTTAAATATTATTCATTCATGAAAAATACGGCAACTTATCTTTCTTGTTTATGTGAGTCGCGATATCTTGGAATTACGAAAAGCGAGGTATGTGGGGGTAGATGAAATAACTAAACCGAGTATGTCTATTATCAACACTGAGAAACTTTATGATTGTTAAGATATTATAATCAATATATTCGATTTATGAGCCCTTTGTACAAATTTTTATTCCGATATCTTCATTGGTTCTGATTCATTTATGTAAAGTGAAATATTGTGATAAAAATTAAAATTGTGTTGTAATATGTAAATACGTAGTCGGATTATGTCTATTTTGAAATCGTAATACATACATATGTATGTATGTATATAAAAGTATATGTGAAAGTAGTCTAAGTAGAGGTACTTTTTCAATAGCTTTCGCTCAACTTATGGTCAACATAATTGGCCTACTGAGCATACTATTCGCAACACCATCACCCATCTTAAGACCCAGCATTCCTTATTAGATAATAATTTACCGATAGACCACCTTCAGCACGCAGTGAAGAAAACATAGCAGCCGTAGCCCAGACCTTGGTGAGTCGATTCAGCACCATTCGCAGCAACTTGAACTGTCGTATTGACAATTTTATGTCGGTATCTTGAATTGAAAGCAAGCAATATGCATCTATGTACTTCGCGCTATGGGCTGTTGAAAAAAAAGATACGATGCATTCGAGCCAAATTTTGTTCACCGGCGAAGCCGATTTCTAGCTCAATGAGTATTTAAACAAGCAAACTTGTCGCATTTAGGACGTAGAACAAACTGAAAAGATTCAAAAGTTGCCATTTCATCCAGAAAAAAAAAACGGTTTGGTGTGGTTTGTAGGCCGGTGGAATAAGCGGTCCATATTTATTCAAAAATGATGTCGGTGAGAACGTAACCGTCAATGGTGAGCGTTATCGCGGCGTCATAACCGACTATTTGATGCCTGAAATTGAAGCTACCCCCACATCGCATCATTCAATGGATTTTTGGATAGAACAATACAAATAAAGGCCGCATTTAATTCAGAAGCATTGTTTTTTTAATTATATCTTCGTAGTGTCTAAATCAGCTGTGAAACTGTGATAAATTTCTCTATTGAAGGCGCTAAATCCGAATCGCACAGGTAGATTTTGAGTAGATTTTCGTCTCTACGGCTCTGATAGCAGATGATTTAGTGCCAGCTTTGCACAATTCGTAGCTACCTAAAATTTGATTTGTAACGCTAACGATGTCAAAATCGTACTTGGCGACTATAACGCCAGGGTGGCCAAATAAGGTATCTTTGGCATTACGGTCGGTAAATTCAGCCTCCACGACGAAACATCCCCAAATGGGTTGAGGCTGATCGACTTCGCCGGGGCCCGAAATATGGTTATCTGTAGTAATAGATTCCACCACAAGAAAATATGTACATCAAGATATCTGGCTGTCTCCGGATCGAAAGCCACCAACCAGATCGATCATATTGTGATAGACGGAAGACACGTCTCCAGTGTTGTAGACGTGCGTGCGCTCCAAGGTCCTAACATCGACTTGGGCCACTATCTTGTTGCAGCCAAGATTCGCATCCGCCTCTGT
Organism: Bactrocera dorsalis; assembly: GCF_023373825.1. Lineage (NCBI taxonomy): Eukaryota > Metazoa > Arthropoda > Insecta > Diptera > Tephritidae > Bactrocera > Bactrocera dorsalis. The sequence continues at coordinate 51,467,010 of NC_064305.1, forward strand.
GCAGCAAAAAAATGCACGTCAAAAAACACAAGAAAGGTTTGAGTTCGAGAAGCTGCAAACACAACAGACAGCCGAACGATTTTCTACTCGGCTTGCACTCCTGCTCTGTGATAAGCTGGCCGACAGGGGTAATGCTCGAAAATTCTACGAAAAAATGCGGCGGCTTACAGAAGGTTTCAAGACCGGAGCATACTCTTGTAGAACCCCCAAAGGTGATCTAGTCACCGATACCTAGAGCATACTTAAATTATGAAGGGAACACTTCTCCAGCCTGCTGAATGGGAGTGAACGTCTAACGCCAGGAGAAGGCGAACCCGATTCCCCAATCGATGACGATGGAGCAGACGTTCCATTGCCTGACCATGAAGAAGTTCGAATAGCAATTACCCATCTGAAGAACAAACAAAGCGGCGGGGGCCGATGGGGATTGCCGACAAACACGGCGGCGAATAACTGATAAGGAGCATGCATCAGCATCGATCGGAATTTAAGTGTGCTCTGCCCAATCCATAAAACAGGAGACTCCACAATCTGCGCCAACAACCATAGGATAAGCCTCCTCGCCTACTATATGGTGCAGAGGCTTGGACGATGACAACAACTGATGAGTCGACGTTGCGAGTTTTCGAGAGAAAGCTTCTGCGAAATATTTATGGTCCTTTGCGCATTGGCCGCGGCGAATATCGCATTGGATGGAACGATGAGGTGTACGAGATATACAACGGCATTGGCATAGTTCAGCGAATTAAAAGACAGCGGCTACGCTGGCTAGGTCATGTTGTCCGAATGGACGAAAACACTCCAGCTCTGAAAGTATTTGACGCAGTGCCCGCCGCGGGAAGCAGAGGAAGAGGTAGACCTCCACTCCGTTGGAAGGACCAAGTGGAAAAGGACTTGGTTTCGCTTCGAATATCCAATTGGCGCCACGTAGCGAAAAGAAGAAACGACTGGAGCGCTGTTAACTCGGCTATAATCGCGTAAGTGGTGTCAATGCCAGTAAAGAAGAAGAAGAACGCTATAATTATCTTCTTAGTAAGGTATTATTTTTATTCTAGACGCTGACTGATTTACAACACACCTTTTTGGACAAAGATTAGGCCACCAAAACTTGGATAAAATATGCCTTAGTGAACACTTTTAGGTTTGACAACCGTTCCCAAAAACTTAAAAAAATAAATGGGCACCAAGAAATTTTTATAAATTATTTCTAAATGACAGGTTTCTGAGATTAAGGTTACATTTTCATTTTCATATGTGTATATATGATGCAATTTCATCATTTGTATGTACCATATAATAGAATATCTAAATATAAAATAAATGTAAATTTTTCTTACAATTACGTTCTAATTTTAAAATCCTATAATCGCTAATGAAAAATATAACAATTTATGAAAAAGCTTATATAAAATTTACAATATTATTAACCGGGGAAAATTGTTAAATGGGTTCCTGTTTAAAGTACTCGTGCTTTAAGCATGCCAATGCGGAGGGTCGTGATCGAAAATCGTATGATAGCATTTGCTGAATTATAGTAAACAAAAAATTATTTAGTAAATGTTTATAATGTAAACTGTTTTTTAACTTACACTTAATAGATCATTGGAATAATCACATAAATTTGAACACAACTCTTTTGGTTGTTTTGGAAGACGGGGTGGAAAATGTTCTCTTGAAAGCGAAATTGATTGGGGCCACTGTTGAGATGTGGGTCGTCCAGTTAACCTGAAAAGGTATTAATAAGGACATTGGATCTCAAATTAGTTCCATTAAATATTTTCTATATACATATATAAAAGTTCTAAAATCAACAAAATTGTAGAAAATAGTTTTTCAACACTTACTCAAAAACTCTATCCAGTTGATTAGCTTCTGATGTGCCTGGGAATAGAGCTTTGCGTGAAAACATTTCAGCTATGATACAAGCAACACTCCAAATGTCAACCGAACTATTGTACGATTGGGCCAACAGGACTTCAGGTGCACGATACCAAAGTGTCACCACTACGGAAGTTAGTTTCATTTCAAAATCATATGTTTTTGCCAATCCAAAATCTGCAATTTTCAGATGCCCTTGCGAAGAAATGAGTAAGTTTTGTGGTTTTAAATCACGGTGAATAATTCGATGGGAGTGCAAAAAGTCCACCCCGGTTAATAGTTCACATGATAAGCGCTATTGTTCAACATTTTATTATTATATTATTTAAGACCGACACATATATATGTTTCTGCAGATAAGTATTCACCTGTATTGTAACTGGTGGCATTCCCGATTTTGGAAGACGTTCAATCAAATCAGACAGATCTTGTTCCAAATGTTCAAAGACTAAAAGTACCATCAACTGATCCTCACGTTCAAGAACTTGGCACACTTCAAATAGTCTAAAGAATTAAATAAAAAAGTATATTTTTATATCTATACATTATCAAATTATGATTATAAGTTCAGGAATTATGCTCATCAGTTGGATTACTCATATATACATGTACATGAATACATTTTAGGAACGACAGGAGTCACTGAAACCGTTGAAATCGAAATTCAAATTATTACGGTAGTTCAAATTTGGAGAGAACATTTTTAACGTCGTTCTCTATCGCTCATTTTGTTAAATTAAAAAAAAAAAAAACAAAAAGCTTCCATAACGCGATAGCGCCTTTCCTACAGATTAATAATCTTTTTGAAATTTTTGTTTTAGATCAAAATTGCGGCTGCAATCGTAGATATCGTACAGGACTATTTTTTATAAGTGTCATTTCAACCATTTATTTAACTATGAAACGCCCAATAAATAAACACAAAAAAATCATTTTTTATTCGAGATGAATGTAAAATCGGAGCGATTAATTAATTTCAATATTGAAAAAAAATCGCGAAAATTAGTGATTTTTCAGAGGGTCACACTGAGATAATCTTTTAAGGAGATAAAGGTAAGCAATGTTATACTTTCATGTTGTGTGCTATGACATACTGTACGTAGAGCGAGAGAGAGAGAACTCTTCGAAAAAAATTTTATTAGTTTTCTGACTAACCTGTATGTAAGGTAAATTATTTGGTAAATATACATTGTCTGGCAACATTAATAATCAGTCAATCTGTTTTAAACGACAAGAGCGACAAGACAATGAAGCGGGCACTCCAATAACATAAATTTAACTCAGAAAATGAGTACTTATTCTATAACTTGTGTGATTCAATAGAAAATGAGTATATGAGAGGGATGTTGTATTCTCGCTAAAAGTTAGAGACACAGCTCTTAAATTTGCTGTTCCTATCATTGAAGAGAATGATTCAGTGATATTGTGGTGACTTTTTGGGTGACTCCCTTTAATCGGAGAATGTTCACTATCAGCTGTAGCGCAAAGTTACAAACAAATGCACTTATATATATCCATGAGTACATCAAGTGTAGCTAACAGCTGATTTATACGAATACCAGAGAACTTTAAAAATGCAAACACAAATATACTCATAAGTAAAAACAAGCTACTAATTGCTGGCATTATCGCCAGATGTGGAAATAAATTTGCTTATGAAATTAGGTGTTTTAATTAAGTATATACATATGTACATATATATACATATACATATGTATGTATATTACATGATCAAAAAAATGTATGCACAGATATATGTACATACATACATATGTATGTATCCAAATAAACAACGTTCCTCTGAAATTTCTGGCTTATACAATTGGGGTACTCACAACCTGTCGTAAAGCATCGTAAAATCGTAAAATTATAAATTTTTACACTTGTTTAAAAAAATTGTTGTTGGATTTCATACAAAAATGAGTTTACACATTTACAATTTTCAATGCTATGTTTTCGAATCGTTATAACTTACAACTTTATGAGACTTGTGAATTGCACAAATGAAAAATTTGAAAATACGGCAAAAGTGGTAATTTTTAGGAAATGAAATATCGTAGGGTTTGAAGTGAATCTTTTATTGGCGTGGTACCAAGATCTATCAATAAGAAGTGTACAATATTTAAAGACCTTTAGTAATATGTATGTATGTTGTAATAAAAATCTGTGGTCTTGAAAAGTATGTATGCACATTTTTAACGAAGTTGCATTGAGCTCTGTTTTGATTTTTGATAGCAACAACGCAGTAAGTCACGACTATGTATTTATTTGAAGAATACTCAAATATTTTCACCAAAAACAAATAAATTAAGTATATTTCACATATTACGTAGCTACTTATTTGATTACAATTTATGTACATGCCTCTCTATGTTGTTTTTGTAACAATTGTCACAGCCTGAACCGAAAAAAGTAACGATAAATTTTTGTCGTAATTGTATCCGTCGTAATTCTATCCGAATCCGGATTGTATCCTGTTCCCATGAACATCTGGTATAATTTGTTCGAATATGTACTCACCAACGCTTGGCGAATCATACATTCACGTTGCAACTCATTATCCCTATGCGTAAGAAAGGGATGAGTGATCAGTTGTGCACAAGAAGAAATTTATAGAAACATTAATCGAAATCTCTGATACGCGGTCTAAAATGCTACACGGAGTTCTCTTTAACGTCAAATGCTCAGATGGAAATCAATATATCAGTATGTTGAAGAAGCAAATAACTTTCAGCTAGTTTCTCTTATTTTAGGAAGCGAGTTGGCTCAAAATAGATGGACTATTTTTATATACCTTTCGCACAGCTCCATTTGTAGTTGTAATAATTCAAATCATTTCATTTGCTAACCACACATAAAATATAAGTTAGGCCGCATAAAATTGACTTATTTCAAAATATTTTGGAGCAGTTATCAGGTGAGGTTTGCCAAAAAGGGATTCATAATCATTTATACTTTTAGGAGTAACCTAATATACCCAAAGTTATCGCCCCAATAACATTACATTTACATTAAAATAATATCCGGCCCTAATTTCAGGAATTCTTTCAATTCATTAAAAAATTTACTTACTTAACAATATTTGGATGATCTGAGGCATTTAAATGTTTCAGCAAAGCAATCTCTCGTAGTGTTGACATGGGAACTCCATTGTCCGTTATAGGTATGCGAACTTTTTTGATAGCGACAATTTTTCCTGATTGATTATCTTTTGCACGATATACAGTTCCATAGGCTCCTTAGCAAATTACGGTCAATAAATTAGGAGGTAATTGGTAAATTAATGATTTACGTAATTCCAAAGTTCCAGTTCCGAAGTTAGATATTAAACGTAAGTAAGCGAAAGAAACGGAAAAAAGGCGAAACAAAAATTATACAAATGAAATTAATAATTCGAAACATGTTCTTTTAGTAATATAATATATTAATGTGAGAAGGAAAAAAAACAAATAAGTGAAGTTCCATAATAATCCTCGTAACACATCAAACCATTTTAGTGTTCAAACTATGTATATACACTGAAAACCGTTAAATAAAGGAAACTTCATTTGTTTATCTTGGAACCAACTTTTTGTAACTCTTGCTTTATGCTTTGTGCTTGATATTTCAACAGTGAGACCCCATTGACTCAAGCTTTCTAAGAGGTTTTGATCCAAAATATGAATATAATCAGATGCTGTCATTCGTCCTAGAAACCTGTGAGATTTTCCGCCCCATTCCAATTCATACAACCCTATAGCAGCAACGAACCACCAAAAAATTTTAGGGTTGTCCTTACGTGCCTCGACGATAGTAGCGCCACATCCACCACATCCACCTCACATCTGGTCCAAATAGATTTATTTTGGTCTCGTCAGGTCAGATCACTTTCTTCCTAATCTTGATTGCGAAATTTTATGCGAAACTATTACGAATGGAATTGGATCAATGAACCCTGCGCGTTCATGGTGGGAATGTCCCTCTCGAAAGAGATTCTCTATCGTGGTATTGTTGATTCCTTTGTATCGGTTTCATTTAAATATAGCACATCTTATGATAAAAAAGGAACTTTATAAAAAACATTCAGGAATAATAATATCTTTATGTTAAAAAAATTAAATCTAATAAATTTCTTTTGTTTCCATCGACAAAACACTTGCACATCCAATAATTGCGTCTACAAAGTGCTTTCCAACGTAAACAGGACTTTAAAAAAAAAAACAGAACAAATGTTTTTTTTCAGTAAAATCAATTTATTTTATTCAAAATAGTCTCCTTCTGCTTCAACACAGCTGCATATAGCACGGTTTTAGCTCGTGGGCCGGTATGGCCACCAGTATGACGGTGCAAACCTTTTGAGGCCTTCACGTCTGCATTTTATGGGCAAATGCATTTTTCCGAAAAGGAAGAAGTCGCACGGTGACATATCAGGTGGATACGGGAAATGGTTAATAGTTAAAATGTGATTTTGATTGGTCCACATGTTGATCGTCTTTTATGTCTTCACGACCACTTTGAAAACGTTGAAACCACTCGTGCACTCTGTTACGGGATAGGCAATCATCGCCATAAACTTGTTTCATCAATTGAAACGTTTCGGTAAAAGTTTTACCAATTTAAAAACAAAATTTAATATTGACTCTTTGTTTGCGGCTCATTTTCGCACCGATAACACGGACATACTGATACTTAAAACGCAATAGGTTCACTTCCAATCAATGAAACGGCATGAAATTCTCACTGGACAATCGATAATGTTAGATTCTAACGCATCAGTCGACATATAGATGGCGCCACCAGGGGCGCTAGATTCATAAAGCCCTGTTTACTTTAGAAAACACCTTGTATATTCAATTGATCGAATGAGTTTATGCGCACAGCTTCCCGCAATGAACTCATCAATGCAAGTGAGTTCGATGGCATGCTAGTTACAAAAAATGGAAATAGTACCCGGCATTGTTAACAGTACTTTTACCGTATCAGAATATTTTATTTATGACCAGCAAAGAAATAATGGGTAGTCGAAAAACTTGTTTCGTATTTCTAATCAAACTTTAACTTATTTTTTTATATTTATACTAATAAATAAATAAACATTTTGGTCGACCACTTTTTGCCATTTCTCCGCTAGAGTGATTAGTGTTAATCTTTCATCAGTATAAATCGAAATCTTAATAATATTAAAACAATTGATCAATAAACTAAGAAGATGTATGCATATGGTATATCTTTCATAAATATTTTAGTATGAAAAAGCTCTGGGCAAGCAATCAATACAATGTACAAATTGTTTCAAATTGGTTCCGCATCTTTAGTTTTTTGTGTGACAACAAACCCCTTTTTGTGTTTTCAGTCTTAAAGAAAAGTTTCGTTAGGAAGAAATTTAGCGACGATGACTCTACATTAAGGTTGGGAAGTTGGATTATTTTAAGACAAATTTATTTTTTTATGGTTTTTATGAGTCGATGAAAAAAATCGTTATTAGCTTGAAAACTCATAGTTTGTTTGACGATGAATATCTTGTGAGCCTTAACTTAATCGAAATTGCATTAAAACACAGAAAGAATCCGTGTTGATTGCAAAATGTTTTAATATTACTCAGGTATATATAAGTAAATATATAAATCATACAGTGACTGAAACATTCCGCATAACGTTATTATTAAGTATATCAAATGCTAAGATATTTTACGAATTAACCAATATACATACATATATGGTATGAAGTTAACCGGTTTCTTATATTATGTGTATGGTATTTAAGTGTAGTATTGACCCGATTTGATCTATATATATTTGGCATTGCTACATATTATTAACAGAAAACTATGTTCTCTGAGTTTCATTAAGATATTTCACATACCATCACCAAGATATAGAGAGTAAGGCCAACTGGATGTTTTAAAATCCTGATATTAGTTATATGGTGCTAGGGGAAGTTTTAACCCGATTTTATTCATTAACGCTCACTGACTTACACTAAGATAACTTACATAATCACTGATATATGCGTTATAAAGTCAACGGGAAGTTCAAAATCTTTCTATTAATTATATGAGGGCTGAGGAAAGTATTGACTTTATTCCACCCATTTTTAGTATACAAACAAACTGTTATAAGAAAAGGATTCCCTCCGAATTTCTAAAATATATCGATAAAAAGTTCTCAATATGAACTAGTTACCACATATCTGGGGCCATAAACAGTTGTAGTCCGATTTGGATAAGTTTTAGTCGTTACATAAGTAGCACACCTCAAAGGCACTATTTGTGCAAAGCTTTATCCGGATAGATTGATTAGTTCTTGGTTTGTATATTGAAAAGTGAGTAAGTTGGAGTCCCACTTCCGTAGTGTAATAAACGAATGTCAGAATTGCCTGCCGAATCTGGTTTATATCGGACATGGAGGTCCATTGTCCAAATTTGATATCGGCTCCTATAGAGCCATCTTGTTTCATCTCGGTACTTAAAAGATTTGTCCTGAAAGTCTATTAAACTTATTAGAGGTCACCCATCTACAAACTTATCCACATTTGTTTGCCAAACAAGTTTTACTCAAGTTACAGCTTGCACGGAAAGCCAGTCAAGTAGACATAAGTACCTTTACATTCACACATGGAATGAACAATTAGAAATATGTATGAAATTTCGTTAAAAGTGAATCTAGAAATGATAAAGTGCCGGCATACTTTCATTTTATTCTTATCTGTTTTAAATACTTTTTATTATCAAGAAGTGTGCACATATAAATTTAATATGGTATATGTATGTATATATTTGTATTTCACACATACCAATACACATGTATTTATTTCTATGAGAGTACAGCTGTTTGTACTGACTAAAGCACCGCCGAATTTAAATCCATTTTTTGAAAGCTCTAAAATATAAGTTAAGATTCCTACCCTTCGCATAACATTTACACAAACTTCTATATTCATAAAAAACTCTAGTATATTCTTATACTAAGTAACAAAACATTATAAAATTTCGTTAAAAATGTTTTGAGAGCATTGTATGTACATATGTATGTATGTATGTATGTATGTACTCATATTCGGTTTAATACACCCAACAAACTAAATATTTCACCTTCCTCCGAGCACAATGACATCATTTCAAGACTTTTTAGATCAATTATGAATTCGTGTCTAGCCAAACAACTAAACGTCTGTGAAAAGTTCGTTGATTCGTTTGCCAAAATGACGAGAACTTATGGGTACAATCGTGGATGAAATATAAGCGGCGGAGAGGCAGAAAAGCGGACATACTATGAGAATGTCAACAAATTTGACAAAATATTTAAGTCGAAACATTCACATTCGTATGTTACACATACATACATATATACGTAATGAATTGGGTATGGAAATATGTACATATTTTGCTTTTATCTAGCATTCCACCAATGGCGTTACAACAAACAGTTAAAAATTCATTTGCTGATTCAGTGCACCTACAAATAAGAATATGTTATGTGCGACTATGTAAACAAGTATGGTTTCATAGTACTCTGAACAAATGAACATTATGTCACATCCAGAAGAAAAGGCCGCATAGTCTATAAGTTTTATACTTATACAAATAATCAGTGTCTTGTCCAGATCCGTCTGTACAAACGTAAATTAGTCTCTCAGTTTTGAAAGAAATTTGAAAATTCTCCCCACGAAGAATTGTACTAAGAACTATTATCGGACTACTATAGCATCTAGCTTCCTTACAAATTGATCGTTTAAATGAAGTATGGAAAACTTTCTTATTTCACAAATTATTTTCACGAAGTTTTACGTAGATTATTGCCTAAGCCAACCCCATATGCTGTGAGAAATATCTTCAGATCGGACCACCATAGCCCATATGTATGCATGCATGCAAATTTTAAAAACAAAGTAGACGATTTTTTCGTTAAAAACCTGTGTTTTTCTTCAAACTGTTCTAAAAATAAAAAAAAAATAGAATTTCGAAAAACACTATTTACGTTATCTGTGAAAATTTAAAGAATAAACCTTAATTTCCGAGACAGGTTCGAATAATTGCTAAATTTTATACCACATTCCTCAAATGTCGGACATATTTCGAAAAACATTCTGAAATATATTCTAAAGAATTAGGTTATAAAATCCGTAAAAATACAGATTATTATATTCGTGGTATAAGGGATGTTGATATTGATTTTGTACGTTTTTGGGATGTTAGTGAATGTGTTTATGTAATATTCGTTTTGATACATGAATTATCCATTGTAAAATTTATTTTATTTTATTTAACATAACTAATAAGGGGAAATGTTTACTTTCATGGGGGGCGTTTTTTACGTGGCGGGAAGAGGAAGACCTCCACTCCGTTAAAAAGACCAGTTGGAGAAGGACCTTGGCTCGCTTGGAATCTCCAATTGTCGCCCCTTTGCGAAAAAAAGAAACGACTGGCGCGCTGTTCTTAAATCGGTTATAACCGCGTAAGTGATGTCTACGCCAGTAAAGAAGAAAAATAGGGTGAAATATTCGCGGTTGGTGTTCGAGTTTGTCTATTTTAAAACTATGTATAATAATATTATATTAATATATGTTTCTGTTTTTAATGACGTAATTATTTTTATGTAAATTTTAAATCGTTAAAAGCAAAATACCTTCATTATATTCACTCTCCATTATTAATTTAATAATCTAGATTTATATGAATCTACAACATACAATCGTTAATGTGTTTTACTTAATTTAAAAATTACCTGTGCCAATGACATTGAGCTCTTCATAGTGTAAGGATTCGCTGTCTTCACAATGCGCCGCCGAGGACATTATCCAATTTTCTTTCCGCATTAAAGCAGTTTTAATGGTTTAATTAAAATGTTCCGTTTTCCTTTCTCCTTTATTTTATTTTTGATTATTTTGCGTTATTTCTTTTAACAATTTAATTTGTGTTCACACTTATTTGTTGCCAAACTATTTTTTTGCGGTTGTTAAACACGATTCTTTTAAGCTTTTATTCATATTAAAGAAATGAAATCATTAGCGAAATAATAACAATCCGAAATGAAGTACATACATACATACATACGCGTGTATGAAGAGTAATGCAGAGTGGACAAGGTCAAGAAAGCAACGAAAGCTAAGAGCAGCTGTAAAAACAGTTTATGGTCAATCTGAAGTGAGCGGATCAGTGCAATAATTCGCTCCACAACTCAACTCTGCAGCTGATACTTAGAAAAACACACACGGTGAATCGATTAGTGGTCAAGACAACTTAACAAAAGTATTATACAATATTGTTTGTTGCAATTGCTTAGGGAAATGGTGAAAATAATAGACAGTTATAGACTCTCTCTGTTACTAAGTACTTACAAGCATAAATACATATGCATTGGATCAATATACATATGTATGTATGTACATAGTTTACGTATATTTTAACGGGGTTTGTAGTGCTAATGATTCCTGTACATTATATGTATCCATATATATTTGTATATACATACATACATACATATGTTATTTGGAAAGATAACCAAGTAATGAAATTAGGAAGTACTGCTTCTCATAACGAAACAACTAATGTACTTTCTGTCAAACGGATTCCAAAATAGTGACGGGACAAAACTTTCGTAATCTTTAATTCTATAATTCATGGTTTTGGCGGAAACATACATATGTACATATGTAGGGCATCAAATTGCTTTCGTCATTTTAACTAGTCAATTATGTGAATAAAATAAAGGCGGAATATCGATTTAATTTTCGAATAGGAAAACGAATGAAATTCCGAACCCGACTTGTAAATTTATTCAAAACTCATTTTACTGCAATTTAATGTTGCATGCTTTTAGGCTGTTAGGCACAAGTACATACATACATATATGGATTGAGATATGTTTGATTGAATGTAGGCCTATTCTAGATTTTCACTAAGAACTATAAATATTCTCTACCTACTAGGTTAGGTTAGATGGCTGATGAGAGATCGCACGTGTACTGATAAATGTAGTTCTTTGTGAAGCCATTGAAACAAAGAACTCCTATGTTCGGGCTTACAGATTGGCAAAACGGTTAGTAGTCAATACAAATTTGCAAAGGTAAGATGTCTGAAGGTATGCGCCCCAAGTGTCTAAGGCTTGACCTACCAAACGCGGGAAAGTCAAGAAGAAAATGCTGAGATGTTTCTACCGCATCTTCTTCCAAACAACTTCTCCAGACGGCGTGACACATAGGCATACATACATATGTATGTACTGACAGTAATACGAAAGAATTTCCATCCGCACTAATTTAAACAAAATATTGATAAACTCCTTGATCGATTTTACTAATTTACTTATGTACATATGTATGTAAGTATGTATATAACGACGTATATACAAATATGTACGAATATTAAATACGTGCATATATGCAAATTTAAAGTGTCTGTAGCGATTAGAAAAACCGAAATGTAATTAGAACCAGTAGCATCTACATTCATACATACTTATGCATGCATCTATAAACCTACATACATATGTATGTACATATGCTATATATGTATGTAGTAAATAACATGCTTAAATCACAGGTAAAATTGCTTCAGATAAGTCACATACATAATAAAGAGCGAAGAAGTAACAACACGTTGTTGCAGTTGAGTGTTATGTTGCAGAAGCACAGAATGGAAACTTTGCCTTTACAGAACTCAACATACACAATGGTGCACGGAGTGTATAGAGAGATACTAGAACACATACTTATGCTGCCGTTAAAAACAGTGCTGTAAATTATTCTTCTGTTGCTTCGGCACGATTAGGACCGCAATTTTACTTGGCTGACGTCTGCTGGCGGCAACTGCGGCAGCTCAGCGGTATTCTGCTGTTCAGCTGCTGGTAGTACAGTGACCCCATTGTATGTATGTATGTAGGCATATATGCTTTTTGTATAAATTCGAATATATACATATATTTATCTATATACAGTGGCGGACAAAAGTCTACATACACCCCCTATTTTCATTGATATGAGAGTACAAAAAGTTTTTCGAAAAATGTATTTATGCAGTTTTATTCTAATATTTATTATAACAACAATTAACTAAAAAAATTCAATATTTAACATAAAAGAACAAATTTATTGAAGAAAAACTGAAAAATTGCTTTGACAAAAGTCTACATACAGTTCGAATCTCATACTTTGTACATTGTTATATTAACAGTAAGGTCCCGTTAGCCTTTTTCTTTTATTTCAATATGCTTATTGTTGGACATTTATTGAATTTAGTTGTGGTTTAAGCACTTCCATAGCTATAATGGCTCCGCGAAATGAAATATCAATTGATGTAAGGAATTTGGTGATAAAACAAAGAAAAGAAAAAAAATCTTATGATGAAATTTTTTAAATTTTAAAATTAAGTGGAGCAGCAGTTCATACAATTGTAAAAAACTTTAAAAATAATGGTTTTAACGAAAATAAACCACGCAGTGGGCGCCCAAAAAAACAATCTCGTAGAGACGTCAGCCTGATTTTCCAAGAAGTAGACAAAAATCCAAAAATAAATGCTCCAAATTTAGTAGAACACATAGCAAGTACGTCGCAAAAAAGTATCCATCCAAGAACAATAAAAAAGAACTCTAAACAATAACGGATTCCACAGTAGAACACCATGGAAGAAACTTTTTATTTCTGAAAAAAACCGGAAACTTCGTTTAAAGTTCGCCAAAAAACACAAAGAAAAGGAAGTGGATTTTTGGAAAAAAGTTTTATTTACAGATGATTCTAAATTCACCCTTTTTGGTAGTGATGAAGGGGCTAAAGTTAGGAGGAAAACTAACGCTACGCTTGAACCGAAGAACGTAGTATCAATTGTTAAGCTCGGTGGCGGCAGCGTAATGGTTTGGGGAGCTGTTGCCGCCTCTGGAGTTGGAAAGTTGGACTTTATTGAAGGTAAAATGGACGGTTATAAGTACAAGTCTCTGTTGGAACGTAATTTGAAGCCTTTGGTGAATAATTTAGAGCTCGGTTCCGGTTGGATATTTCAACAAGATAACGATCCGTTGCATGCGGCGCAAACTATTAAGGACTGGTTGCTTAATTATACTTCCAGGCAATTAAATACACCACCTCAAAGCCAAATTTGAATATTATTGAACATGTCTGGGAGATTTTGGAGCGTAGAATTAGAAACCACCAAATTTCTAGCACTGCTATACTCAAAGAGCGCATTTTGGAACCATGGAACAGCATTCCATCTGCAGTGTTGACAAATTTAGCAAAATCAATGCCACGGGGTCTTCAAGCAGTTATAGATGCCAATAGGGGCCCAACTAAATACTAAAACGTTTTAATAACTAGCATTTTGTAAAGTTTTCGCACTGAGCTAAGATATTTTTGTACTGTATGTAGACTTTTGTCAACACAATTTTTGAGTTTTTATTCCATAAATTTGTTGTTTTATATAAATTAATGGATTTTTTAAGTTTATTGTTATTAGAAAGACGATTGGAATAAAACTGTATCAACACATTTTTCTAAAAAGTTTTTATACTCTCGCATCGAAGAAAACAGGGGGTGTATGTAGACTTTTGTCCGCCACTGTACATTTTAACACACGTTTGAACATATGTACATATGTATGTATGTACATATGCAATATGTGTATACATATGTATATATGTATGTACATAGCTACAAAACTAGATTACTACCTATACAAACATGCTCATGTATGTACATATGTAAATATGTATTTACTCGTGTAGGTTGTCGTCTCGAGCATCTCTGTAAGTTGCCAACGTCTAAGTGTGTATGTAAAAAACAATAATTGCCTAAGCCCATGAGAACATTCAGATGTACATACATATGTATGTACATAGGTACAACCGCACGCGTCTGTTATTGAATGTACATGCAGAGTAAGTATGTATGCATGTATTTGGAGAGTACTGATTAGGCGGTAAATAATGCGATAGTAAACTGCATGTTTGCTTTTTGTAGTTCTTTATATAAAGCATTCGAGAGAAAGTAAACAATTATAAACACATATACATACAACACAGGAAAATATTTTACACGTTTATTAACACATCCGCTGGACGTAAACGCGATTTTATACAAAAAACTACTGCAAGGGTGTCAATTCGCTAGCAGTTGCGTTGAAATGTGGTCCGTACGATAGCCAGCTGTCGAAGGCGAACACATAACAGAAAGGCCAACAAGCAAAAGCTGTTTGGAATAGCGGCGATGAGAACGATCGATTGAATAGACGTTAGGTACATAAGCACATGCAAACATTTCTATGTATGAATAACAAGCACCTATACATGTGCATATATATTTGTATATAAATACATATATCTAAACAAACGAGACGTGTGAATACGGAGAGCAAAAACAGCAGAATGCTGAAGAGAACAAAAGGCAATAGTGAACGAATAGCGCTTGCGATGTTAAAATTACCTTCGTACATACATACATACGTTTATATGCATGTGGGTTTATAAATTTGCACATTTGAATTTCGTATACTATGTTATTTGAATACCTAACTGCTTTCTATTGAGCATTAACAATGATTAATACATGCACATACATGTGTAAGTATATACATTCTTATAACAGAGAGAGAGCAAGTAAATTGCCTTTGGAACGGCTTAATGGATCTGTAAAAAAACTTTCTTGTTCGCCATTCCATTGACCATGGTGGTGACAAGTAGCTCTGCTACTAAGGCCACCACCATGCACAGCACAAAGCATTATGACGTCGTCGAAGTCATCAACGCAGTCGCAGACACTGTCGCCCTCCTAATTCGTACTCAAGTAATCGGCGGTGCGCATCACACATGCAATTGCTTATGTATGAAGATTTGTACCTATGTATGTGTATGTGTATCTATGTACGCGCATACGGTAGTAACGAAAGGGGAGAATACACGCAGGCACAAATACGCACACGTTACCTCGGCTTGCTTGTTCAGCGTGTATGTATAGATTAAATGTATTTCAGTTAACTGTTTACCGCATATTTATTAAATCAAAGTTAAAAGTCCCTATATTCGCTTTCTTGATTATATTAGATAGTTTGCTCTGATTTAACATTTACAAAATGCCTATCTATGAATTTTTAACACGAACAGATAGTTGTATGTATATCACGCACGAAAATCCACTTACACTAAAGCGGTCCGATGAACAAGCCAAAAAATACTCCAGCATAAATAATCGCACTCAACAGCCGTAATGACGGATATCTGAACCGAACTCACTCATATTAACACTTCGCTCAGATCGTAAATGCCTTTGCATGCAGTTCCAACTCGATGATGTATAATCGTTGATCCCGCTGTCAGCAACAAAATTAAAAGAGCTGGAGAGTTCCGCTGCGAAGAGTACAGGCTTTCAGAAGATGGTAAGTAGGTATGGGGGTACATACAAATAGAAGCTTAAAGAGTACTGCGAGAACAACTCTGCTTCCTAAATACTCTGGAGGTGAAAATTTAAACAGCTAACAGCCGACACCACAGAAGAAGTATGTAACCACAGTTATCTAATTCGTGGTGTACACTGTTAACAATATCGCCGGCTATTAACAGCATCTCTGTTGTTGAGCAGAGAATGTTAATGAAATATAGAAAATGAGATAGGCATATTCATTCGCAATTCCGCTCAGACACTCCATCGGCGTAAATAAGAGAATGCGACCAAAATTATTTGCTTTGCCAAATGGTTTTTGTACATACTAAATATTTTTGCACTGTCAAGAGAGCATTAGGCAACGAGTGAACTCTCTTCTCTGAGTGAATATTTGATCGAAGAAATTACGAGCTCACTGCGATAGTAAGTGGCAGTTTTACGATAAAATTATGAAGCATCTGTTTTGCACATATTTTTACAAAATATTGATGACGAAAAATATATGTATAGCGATCTAGAGTTAAAGCTAACAGGAACAAAGTATGCAAAAAATAATTTATGTTTTATACTTAAATATTAACAATTTTCAATTTAAATACTACCATTTTAAGTAGTAATGATTAACTGATAGTGAACTATTTTTCAAAAGCATTAATAACAATTCGCTAATGCTTTCATATATTTTTACGAGCGAGGATTTATTGTTTTTTCGTTTATACTACTTGTTATACATTTTTTACTAGATAGCAATTGTCGTATTTAGTTGAAGAGAACAGTGCATGCACCTTCGAATTTTAATCATGCGCACCACTCTGTGTCCGTATTATACTGGGTGTTCGAAATAAGTTAAATTTTCAGTCAAAGATCTTCATTTAAGTAGACCACCCTGTGTGCTTCAATATTTCTTTTACAGTGAAACACCACCAGAGAATGCTAATAAATAGAGATGGCGCAAATCGTTTTGAAACGGAGAAAATGTTAAAAATAAACACAACAAATTAATTATCGATGCGCATGACTATTTAGAGCTTTCAATATTAATATATAATCTTTGGTACAAGCTCGCTTGTTCAGTACTACGTTGCTTTTGAGCCTCTGAAGCGTCATAACATCGTTTATGGAAGCGTTGTTTTGCTCTGCCCATTCTAGGCAAACATTCAATGCTGATATTGTCTCCACCGACGTAACTTTCTTCATATTGAGGATCACGTCGTTTGTTTCTTCACCTTCAGTAGAGTTATCATCTTCAGCATAGTGAACTTCATGGACTCCAATGTAGGTCCAACAAGCCATTGCTCAATTTCTGAATTCTATAATGGTTCTACTTCTTGAAGCAAACTTGAAATGGGGTGAATTTTAGATGTATCATCAGCCAGCTGTAAACGTAACTCTGAAAGATGGATGTCATCTTCGTTATCCCATTCGGTGGTTATGTCAAACAATTTTTGAAAAGATGCCGGAATTGAAGACACATTAACGGCATTCCATGCATTAGATAAAAAAAATATTGCGTCTTTCAAGCTGATGCTTTTCAGAACTTGGTCTAAGAAGAAAAGTTGGATTGCCCGACCGTTAAGAAGTTCGAATAGTAATTACCGCCTGAAGAACAATAAAGCGACCGTTAAGAGTTGAGCAAGAAGGCACATGTCTAGTGAGGATTTTTTTATCGATTAGAAACATTTGAGAGGGTAAGAGTTGGAAAACTATTCATTGGAGAGACCTAATGTATGTTGTATATTTCTGTGTGTGTATGAACACATTTATTATTATTTATTTCGTTGTTGAATATGCGCAATGATTTTCTTTTGTTGTTATGACAACAAAATTATAAGCTTAACTGTTATTTTTCCAAATTCAATATCATCAATTACGTGAAAATAATAAAAATGGAAATGATCGAGTTCTTACAACATACGAATCTTCGTAACTTGAAATGCAATGTTAAATCTATGGTAAATATAGTATAAACAACCCAGAATCAATCAATTGTCAGCATTTACATTTCATAAAGTAAGTATTGATTATATACACTTCCAATTCAGGTTAAAGACAGGTTACGAAGCATACATGATGATCTTAATGAAAGGAGATCCCTGTTAGTATTGACTTGTGCCTTTTTGCATATTTACATATACTATATTTTAGCACCGATACATTCGTATGTATTTATACATGTAGGTTACGATGTAATTTAGAGTATGAGAACCTAAGGTATTCAGAGGAATTGGCTTTGTTCATGAAGAATCGTATTGAGGAAGCAGCCAGAAAGAGGGTGCAATGGTTTGGTATCCAGAGAATGCAGCGGGAGCATAACAAAGATAAGTTCCTTCAACTTAAGGCTTTGCAGAGAGAAATGTACAGTTAAATATGGCACACAAATTAAATTGTACACATACTGATTTTTGTTACGTATCTATTGGATATTTTACGCAGGGAAAACTGTGAGGCAACGAGGCATTGGCAAAGCAAAGCGCTGCTATTGGATACCAAAGAAGCCCAACTGCATCAAATCAAGGAAAAGGAAGCAATGAGGCAAAGAGAAAAGCAGATCGAATTAATATGGGAAGACGTTACTCGGCGATATTTCGAAGAAAAGGTAAAATTCGCAAGGACTTCACTAACAGTAATTGTGCCTTTCCTAACACATTCCTAAATATATGCATTTTAATTACAAATGGACATACATATGTGTATACATGTATGTATGTAGGCTAAGCAAGATGTTGTGGAAACAAAATTAATCAAAACGATTGCGGGAATCAATCAGAACATTAACATAAAAAATTACGAGTGTCAAAGGAAGAACAACAAAGTTGCAGAACAAGCAACTCGAGAACAGTTCGCAAAGGAGTAAGTATTTCGCGAAATATTATAATTATATATGTATATGTATATTCCTATACAAATATACACATAAGTATGTATTGTATATAATTTATATATTTATTCCCTACAAAATATATACATATATATAAATGTTCTCCATGACGAGCTGAATCGATTTAGCTATGTCCGTCTGTCAGTATAAACGCGAACTATTCTCCAAGTTTTTGCGATATCGATATGAAATTATACACACGTTCTTTTCTCCCCAAGAAGCTGCTCATTTTTGATATCTTCACGAAAGTTCGCACGGATTATTGTCTGACTTCTGTTGCACAGAAGCTAAGTACCATTCACAATACAAAAGGTTGCTTACAAGAACTTGATTCCGATTGTTTAGTTTGTACGGTAGCTATATGCTATAGTTATCCAATCTGCATTGCATTGCAGACATACGGACGTAGCTAAAGCAGCTCAGCTCATTATGCTGATCATTTACATATACTTAAGTACATTTATGTATATACATACATACGTCTCCGTAAATATACCCTGCTCAGGGTATAATAACAGCATTTTTATTTGCGAACTTTTCCTGCTGTATGTATTGAAAGCTTTATTAAGACTTTGTGCCAAGGCTAAATAATCTGGGTATATAATTTTTTATATACATTTCAATTATATAGCATAGAATATGAATATGAGTTCTATAAATATAATTGTAAAATTCGAAATTCCCCATTGCGGACAGTATTTATAACCGGACAAATTTCATGAACACAATTTTTTCATACAAAAAAATTGCAAAAAAATTCTGAAATATTTGGAAAAAAATATTTTAAACTCGATCATTGCGATGCCATTTCCGGTGACCCCTTGAAAAACATGCGCCCGAGTTAATATCGTTTTCACGATATGAGTTTAAGAAAACAATTTTATTTCTACGCCGAAATGCGTGTCTTTATTGATATTCTTAAGAACTGATTTTAATATAAGATCTTACAGCTATTTATACTAATGAAATGCGGCTGCTGTTATCTGCTTGAAACTTCTTTGTTGTAATTTGATATCTGTTATCTTGCTATCACTTGTTTGTTATACAAGTAGAAGAGATGCGGAGGTTATCGCAGTGGATTATTCCATTGCCAGATGTTTGTCGTTTATAGTATGTTGAGAATGCATTTCTAGATAATGTATGTTTGGTTGGTATTGTAACAATAGTCCATTTCTATTGTTCGACTGATAGTGCATGTCAATCATCGGTTTACATAGTTCGTTCGGGATGTATATTAAAAGATAAGATGTATGGGAGTGTGTGACCCGGAGCGAGGCTATGTCGTTAACTCCCGCGTTGACAGAATAACTCCTTACATAGGGTTACCATATCCGTCTCAGTCAAAATCAGTCCCGTTGCATATGTTGCAAATTGACACAGCTGGTCATTAACAGATCGCGCAAAAAACTTTCGTCTGATATTTCTTGATCCTCTTTTCTCGATTTCAAGAACGCATTCAAATTTGCCAACTGATCGATCAATTTGTTGTCGTCAATATGAACATTTTTCGATTCTAAAAACTGAATCGTCTCAACAACTTCTTCATATTTCACTTTTAATTCAGACTCAGATGAAAATTGTAACCAACGAAATGTTTTGAATTCGGACGTGATGCAGTCCATTTCAGTAAATAGCCCAACGGTTCTTGATAAGTCATAAAAACATTTTCTCGAAAGTTTGCACATTCTTCACGTTTTCCCTTAATATTCAAAGCTATGAGTGTGGTGGTTAAAGTGAAAGGAATGAAATTTTGTTCAATTCTCTGTGCAAAGCGTTGACAACTTTATCAATTATAGAATTGATTTCCAAAATGCAATTTTTTTCTTTCTCGATCGATGCCAATTTCGATTGAAAAATGGACATGTGAGCATGTACAAAAAAAAAAAAAAAGATTTAGCAAAGTCATTGAATATAAAAGAATGCAAAAATGCGGAGGGTTTCTCAATCGATTAAAAATACGACTTCAACAGACTAACTTTTTCAAGATTCTTTACTACTGGAAATAAACTAAACAGGGGCGGATCCAGAATAGTTTTTTGGAAGGGGAACTTTATGATTTTGTAATTGATTTGAGAAATGTTTAACTTTAAACTATAATTTTATTTTTTATATATTTTAGGTTGTCAAAAAAGTTTTGCGGTATTTTCGCTAGTTGGCGCTGAAAGCGCGTAGTTCTAGTTTTATTCGTCGCATCGGGTCCTTTTTGGAAAGCTCATTTCACGCGCTAACACGTGTTTGATTGATTGTCGTTTCTTTTAAGTCGTTCGTGAGTTATAGCGTCGCAAGCATGGAGCAAAATATAGAGAAAATACGGCATATTTTACAGTACTACTACGATAAAGGCAAAAATGCATCTCAAGCCGCCAATAAAATTTGTGCAGTTTATGGACCCGATACAGTTTCCATTTCCACCGCACAACGATGGTTTTAACGTTTTCGTTCTGGTGTAGAGGTGGTCGAAGATGCGCCACGCTCCGGAAGGCCTGTCGTCGAAAATTACGATAAAATCGCTGAATTGGTCGAAAGAGACCGGCATAGTAGCAGCCGTAGCATCGGTCAAGAGCTGGGCATGAGTCATCAAAAATTCATTTCAATTTCAATAAAAAAAAAATCAATAAAAATATCGCAAGACTTTTTTGACAACCAATATTTCAACATTTAATGTACAGCATAAAACCAATACGGTGTTTGCTCATTTTACTAAATCTTTCTATTACGAGTATATCTTCTGGTTCCACAGTTATGTCCTAGCTTTTGTTGAGGAGTGCTAAGCCGTTCAATCTTTTCTGAAGCGTCGTTGTTCTGAGCCAAGTCTTGATTCGGCGCAAAGAAGAAAAAGATCGTTCAGCGCTAGCATTTGTGGCTGGCAAAGTGCACAGTACGTGAAGGAGAATATGAATCGACGGATAAATGTATATCCTTATCGCAAATGCTGAGGGTTTCTAAGGAAAAAGCATTTGTGTTCTCGTAGTCATTTTGTTTTTCCATTGTTGTTGATAAAGCGCTACTTCTGCTTTGAGCTTCGTTTTTTGCAGTTATTTGTTTCCGGACAAGAACTCTCCCTCAGTTCCTCCCCCGTGGATCCGTCCCGGAAACTAAAGAGCTGAACATGTTGAGAGCGACACGACATGGCAGCACGACAGTGAACTGTAAATGGCGTCGTGAATCCTCCTACATGAACGTTTGCACAGCTGTACATTTTGCATGTACAATATTTCGTTGTGGCCATACTGATACCTTTCACTTCAATGAAATTTTAATATTTTATGAAGTGAAATTTTGTATGCAAAAAATAAGTAAATAGGTAAATTTAATTGTTTTGAATTATCAATTGTTATTACAAATGATATAGCAGAGCTTTTATTTGTAAAATAACGTCAGGCTTGTTAGAGGTTTGAATAGTTTTACATATTACATATTGGTCTCCTCCCTCTCCTCCCTTTCCTAGAGAGCAGAGGAGCTCACTCCTGTCATCGGCTAAATATTAAAATATTTTTAAATTAGCGATAGCGACAACTGAAAGCCTGCAGACGTGTAGTCGTGCAGCTGTCTAAATAACTGTGTCTTAAGAACGTGTGTATTTTAATATTTGACAGATATCGCTTGCAGTCTGTCGCGCTCTATGTGTTCAGCACTTAAGCCACCTCGTTTGGAAAGAAACAGTTTTTAGTTCAAAGTGTAAATTGAAAAATTTTAACAATTTGAAGGCTATGATTTCAATCCGATTTCAAAAAGCCCAGGATTGAAATCTCTTTTTAACAAAGAAAAAACATTTGGGAACTTTCTCGATTCAATCCACCGAAATTGACAGGGGCATTATCGGCTACAAAAGCTGATAGTTTCTTGCAAGTCTTATAACTTAACTTGGATGTCATCTTTTTTGTAATTGAAATATTGACTAGTTAAAGGGAAAAGTTTGTGATTTCTATGATTGGAAGCATTTGTACTGATGCTACAAAAAGGGATTTCTTTCAAGTCTTTTACCACGACTCCAACAGAATGGGGAGCCAAAAAACTGTTGATAATGGCTTTAGTCTTCGACCGCGAACAAGAAAATAAATCAGTACATTTTTCACGAAAATCAGGGAAACAGTGCCGAAGGTCAAAATCAGGGAATTTCCTGACTGTTTAATTGGATGCCCAATTCGTGGGAATACCCACTACAATTTAGATCATTAATAAAGCACTTACACTCGCGTTAAGTACCATTTATAATTTAAAATGCGATTTATTTCGGATTAAATTTTATTTTATTATTATAAAGTTATTACGTTACAATAAAAATAATTGTATATACAAACGGTTCCGAGAATAACAAAAGGATTTGTCGATTGGAATTCCGCCAATGTCTGATTCTCCTTCAGTTTATAAGGTAATTACAGCGCGCGAGATCGGTGACGGAAGAAAAACGTATGTTGATATGCGCATAGGATTGTTGTCGATTGGTATCAAGTAAATTAGCGTAGAAAGCTAACGCGGCGCAGAGCACAGGCGAATGTGTTGTTCGAATTGTGTGTAACGAAGTGAGCCTGCTTTCCCTTTGCCCATCCTTTTTGTTGAGTGGGTTGGCGTAGACGTGTTGAGTTGTGCTGTAGTGTCATCAGCTGTGGTGAATTGCGATGTAGCATTAGGATGCGCCAGTTTTACCGAGTAGAGGGGGTAGATGCTTAACTCATTTAAACACTGACAAAACAGGGAATATGGTAACCCTATCCTTACAGGATCATTTAAAGTGAAAAAATACGTGTTTTAGTTAAAAGCTTTGCTTAGAACTTGGACAAAGCAAAAAACTGAAAATTGGATTTTGGCAAATATTAAAAAAAAAATAAATTTCGGTAAAAATTTCGCGACATTTTTTTCCAAATAGTTGCAATCGAAAAAAAGCATTCGTCTGAGTCTTTAAGAATTGTATCTCAAGGACCTATGTAAAATGTCATGAAGATTGGTTCTCAATCTTGCCTACCGACTTTAAAAACAGATTCGAGAAAAACGCGTTTAAAGATTTGAGTGACAATCAAAGTGGGACAAAAGTGCACAAGTTCTCAACACTGTATCTACGTAACTATTACTCGGATCAACTTGAATATTGTTGTAGAATTTAATAAGACAATAGAAAAATCGATTTTTTGAAACCCGTAAACCCAATATTCCAAATTCTTATAATCGGGAATGAATTCGTTCCAATGACCGAACACCACAATTTGTCGATTCCAGGACGTTCTCAAGAATTTGGACTGTCTCAAATCACTACCGTATTTTGAGAAAGAACTTGGGCTTGTATCCTTATAAAATTCTTCTCAGTCAAAAACTGAAGACATTTGGACTTGAAAACGACAACGATACCAGCAAAAATTCTCCGATTAGGCTCACATTCATCTGAGTGGTGTGGTAAATAAACAAAACTGTCGATTTTGGTGCAAAGAAAATCCACAAGTTATTCTTGAACAACCATTACTCCGTACTTCTTTCGAAATGAAGCTGATGATAACCATTTATGGTGATTTAACACCTTAAGAATACTTCTTGCGGGGCTATTTGAAGACATTGGTCTTTAACAATAAGTCAGACTCTCTTCAAGCTTTAGAATTAAAAATTCAACGTGCCATTCATGACTTATGATTTGTGGAAAAAGTCCTCGAAAATTGCGTTCATCGAATTCGTTAATTCAAAAGAATTAAGTTAGTTGCCCAAGATCCTTAATTGATACCTTCATACAATATTACAGAGACATGTTTCACACACTAATGAACGGATCACATCTTGCACGAAGGAAAGTCGCAGAGAGAAATAAGAAGCTGTTTCAACAAAAAGAGCTTACGGTAGATAATAATTAAAGAACATGTTAAGAAATTTCTCTAAATACCTAATTTTAATTTCAGGAGCAAATTACAGAAAATCAGATAATACGCTGGAAAAATAAAAAAGTCTTGTTCGATGAAGAAGTGAAAATTATGGAAAATTGTAATAGTGAAATCTTGAATAATCAACAAGAAGAGGAAAAACGAAAGGTGGGTAACAAAACTTAAAATTAATTTATTATTGAATTGAATTCATGAATGAACAGTAGATATGTAAAATTAAAATTATCCAAAATTACTCTCGCCGAAAAAAAAACCCACGCAGTTGAAAATTTTCTAATAATCCTATTTTGATCTGCCACTATTTGCTCAAAATTCACTATTTGCCTAATTTAGCTGTTTTGTCACGTGAGTACATTATTTTACCTTTATTTTTAAAACCGTTAGCGTCCGCACGTGTTTATTACAGAATTTGTGGTTTTTTCTTTGGGATCAGTTGTGAAAACTAATAAAGTTGAACATGGTGGTGTCAACAAAAAAGAAAGCAGAAATCGTAGCTTTATATAAAATAAATTATCCAAAGGTCAAAAAGCTCGTGAAATGTGCATTAATGATCGCTTTCAAACTGCTGGAACAACCAATGCAACATTTAACGAAACCACTGGGGTAAAAATAACTACAAGTTCTATACAAAATGTGCTGAATAATCTTGGATTCCGAGCGCGACGTCCAGCCAAAAAGCCACTTCTCATTATACGAATGAAGAAATACCGACTAGAGTGGGTAAAATTATACAAAACTTGGACTACATCAGATTGGGGAAATGTTATTTTTTCCAATGAATCAAAATTTAATTTGTTGGAACCCGACGGAAATGCCACAGTGCGTGGTAGGAAAGGGGAGCGTTTTTTGGAACCCTGTGTTTGGTCCACCGTAAAGCATTCGCCTTATTTAATGGTGTGGGAGCTGTAACCAAGTGTGGTGTTGGGCCGCTAATTATTCAAAAAAAAAAAACTATGAATGCCGAAATATAAATTGGAATTTTGAGAGAAAGCGTTTTGCCAATTATTGAACAGCTGTCCAAACACGCCCAAAAAGTTTATTTTCAGGATATTTCAGCCCCTTGTCATAGAGCCAAAGCGGTAACCAAAGCACAAAAATATTGAAATAGATTTTTCAATAGTTTATTACAAACACTTACAAGTTTCAAAACAAAAAGATTTTTATGGGATAGACCCTATTCACGTGGCCAGGAAACAGTTCAGATCTCAATCTAATTGAGAACTGCTGGCATTATTTGGCAAAATGGTGGGCAAAATGATAAGAGAAAAGCGTCCAAAAAGTCGAAAAGAAATAGAAAACATTGTTGACGCTGTGCAGAATGAAGAAATTAATAAAAATTATCTTTAGCGCTTTTTGGAATCCATGCCTAAACAAATAGCCGAGGTTCTTAGGAGGAGGTGGTGTTCTACAAAATACTAAGAATTTTTTTATACAAAATATGTTATTTTGATTCGTTATGTATTCTAATGCTAAATAATCATATAAAACATAAAATATGTAAATAACTTGTTTAAAAATTACATTATTGTTCATAACAAAATTTACTTCTGTGGTTTGTTATGTGTGTGTTTTTACATTTTTAACTATAACAAGTGTTAAACTATAAGTTTTTTATATAAAAATATTCGAAACATAAACTAAATAGAAGTGGTTGACCCTCAAAGTAAAATGTTTATCTTAGAATAATATGAATCCAAGTTTTGGCCTATATAAAAGCACTCTGTAGAGTGCGTGGGTTTTTTTCACTGAGTGCAAATATACATTCGGTTATTTCATTTTTAATTTTTTTATTTCTTCGCGGATTTGAAAAAAATTCCTTAAAAATAAGTCCTTAATTTTTGACTTCAGATGCTTCCTTTTCAATTTTTTAAGTTTTGCACATATTTTTGAAAAAATTTAGTAAGCGATAAGTTTCTTCAGAAGTAGTAAAAACATATCTCTTATTCCTAGCCATAAACCAAACATGTTACATGTTTGTGTACAATAACTCCATTAGGCTAAAAAGCTTCACTTTAATGAAAGAGAGGAGATTTGAAATATAATATACAGTTGTGTTCACGATCCAGGAGAGAGATACTTTTTTCAATAGCCGTATTTAACAAATCATGCTTTAGTCGTGTCATGCTGTCATATTATTTTTGTTCAATATTGTTTGGCATTTCATCCTGGAAAGTAAGTCTTTACAAATCGTTCAACTTTATTGCGAAAATTTACGCTCTGTCTGTGTTTCTTGCGCTTCGCTCAACTTATGCTCAACACACTCAATTTATGGTCAACATATTCGGCTACTGAGTGTACTATTCGCAACACCATCATCCAACTTGAAACTCATTGGATAATATTCGACCCAATAGACCACGAAAATATAGCAGCCAAAGCTGAAAGTGTACACGAAGATCGTGGTAAGTTGATGCGGCGCCGTTCGCAGCAACTCGGACATATAAAATGACTTGGCGTATTTTACGTCGAGATCTTAAATTGATAGCGTACAAAACACAGCTTGTGCAAGAACTGAAGCCATATCATCCAGAAAAAATAACAGTTTAGTGTGGTTTGTGGGCCGATGGAATCATCGACATTTGGTTTCAATATGATGGCGCCACTTGAGAGATTGAGAGTGCAGATAATCTCACATTTTGGGCCGGTCGATTGGCCCCCAAGATCGTCTGATATCACTCCGTTAGACTTTTTCCTGTGGGGCTATGTGTAGTCGAAATTCTATGTGGACAATTCCGCTTCTGAGAGGTAGCTTCAGCCAACATTTGAAAGAGATAATGTTCTTTCGAATGACAATAAACTTTATCCATTAATTTGGAAATTTCCATGCCTATTATTTAAAAAAGTAGAGAACGAAATGGGTCACAAATGATCACTGATTATTTTGGAACAATAAACATTATAAAAACGAAAAAATCCGTTACATTAGCTTCCACTGTCTTTTCTATAACGTATTTTTCTTCTTCTTAACCTTCCTATACCCGCGCCAAATGTTTTAACACCTATACCCGCGCACGGTGTGACAGACCGAGACTTTGACTCCTCTTACCTTTTTATTTTTCTATAAAACCGTTTATATTTTTTTTATTTTATAGGAACTAAATGATGTAAAAAAACAAAAAATATCAGTTGTTAGCGTAAATTATGTATTACTTTAATGACTATCAGTCTTTCCAAAACTTTCCAAAAAAAAATATGTACGAAAAACAGTTTCGTCGGTCTCACAGACATGTGCGCGGGTATAGGAAGGTTAATTGGCGTAGACACCGCTTACGCGATAATAGCCGAGTTAACAACCGCGCGCCAGTCGTTTCTCCTTTTCGCTACGTGGCGCTAATTGGATATTCCAACCGAAGTCAGGTCCTTCTCCACTTGGTCCTTCCAACGGGGTGGAGGTCTTCCTCTGTTTCCCCCGGCGGGTACTGCGTCGAATACTTTCAGAGCTGGAGTGTTTTCGTCCATTCGGACAACATGACCTAGCCAGCGAGCCGCTGTCTTTTAATTCGCTGAACTATGTCAATGTCGTCGTATATCTCGTACAGCTCATCGTTCAATCGAATGCGATATTCGCCGTGGCCAGAGCGCAAAGGACCATAAATCTTTCGCAGAACTTTTCTTTCGAAAACTCGCAACGTCGACTCATCAGTTGTTGCCATCGTACAAGCCTCTGCACCATATAGCAGGACGGGAATTATGAGTGACTTATAAGTTTGGTTTTTGTTCATCGAGAGAGAACTTTGCTTCTCAATTGCCTACTCAGTCCGAAGTAGCACCTGTTGGCAAGAGTAATCCTGCGTTGAATTTCCAGGCTGACATGGTTGGTGGTGTTTACGCTGGTTCTAAGATAGACGAAATTATCTACGACTTCAAAGTTATGACTGTTAATATCATCGGCATACGCCAGCAGTTGTACACTCTTATAGAAGATGGTACCTTCTCTATTTAGTTCTGCAGCTCGAACTATTTTCTCCAGAAAGTCTTTCTGAAAAAGTCGCACGATAGGGAATCGTCTTGTCTGAAATCTCGTTTGGTATCGAACGGCTCGGAGAGATCCTTCCCGATTCTGACGGAGCTTTTGGTATTGCTTAACGTCAGCTTACACAGCCGTATTAGTTTTGCGGGGATACCAAATTCAGACATCGCGGCATAAAGGCATCTCCTTTTCGTGCTGTCGAAAGCAGCTTTGAAATCGACGAAGAGGTGGTGTGTGTCGATTCTCCTTTCACGGGTCTTTTCCAAGATTCGGCGCATGGTGAATATCTGGTCGGTTGTTGATTTTCCAGGTCTAAAGTCACACTGCGGTGATGTGAGCCTTTATTTTCACGAGGACATCAACCAGCTGGGCAGCGGCACCTTCCCAATTAAGTGACCGGACATTCCAGGTGCATGCCCTCAAATCATAGTCCTTAATTCGTTTGCCATGGTCGTCATCAAAAGAGGGGTCTCTCATCCGAGGCTTTTGTTGATTTTTCATTGGGTTTTTTTTACGTGGCGGGTCCCAAACCCCGCGTGAACTTCTACATTCTAAATTACGAACGAAGAAAAAATATGCAGAGTTCTAACTTTAATCATTAATAAAAACATAAATATTTGGCGAATTTCAGAAAAAAATTATTTTTTATATGCTATATACATTAAACTTAAATTATTATATTTTTGTATTGAATCATATTCAATATTTTGTCGCTCCGCCCTTATTTTTTAACACAGGCTTTATTCTATCAGGCAAGCTTTGAATGCATTTTTGTATCATGCTGTGCACTTCGACGTTATTTGTGCAGACATCTTCAATGTTTCACTTTAAAATGTCAATTGCTGTGTTACTTCGTTCATAGACCAGTCGTTTAAGCTATGCCCAACAGATCTCGATTGGATTTAGGTCCGGAGAATTGCCAGGCCAAGGCAGGACTTTCAAATGCAATTCATTTAGGACATTCATGATGTTTCTAGCTGTATGGCATGGAGCCCCATCTTGCATAAAGGTATATTCTTCTGGCGGAAAGTTAAGTTGGTTAACATGAGGCATCAACGTATCTTTAAGTACTGAACAGATCGCATTGTGCCTTCAATGAATTGTAGAGGACCAGGACCTTCTGCAGAAATGCAGCCCCAAATCATCACTGAAGGCGGGTGTTTTACCCTGGGAAGAACACAGGAGCTAGAATATCATTCCCCCTTTCTTCTGCGAACGTAATTTGCCGTCTCAGTCACTGCTTCCAAACGACATTCATCGCTAAAAATAACCTTTAAAAAATGTTAAATACAATTTTAATATGCTTACTATTGTTAGTAAAAAAAATAAATAAAAAAGGAAATAAATTTAAAAGAATGTAAATATTTTAGAAACGTACCTTGCTCCAACATCTTGAATCATAAATTTTGTGCAGCTTAGCCCACAACACTCGACGTCGACGCATCAAATCCGTTAATTTTGGCTTCTTCGCTGGTTTCCTGCATTTTAATTTTTTTCGTAAAATCTTTTGCGTAGAATATGAAGAGTTATCTTAACGCCAGCGCTTCTAATGTTTTGTAACATACTTTGCGCTGACGCAGTTCTATTATTTTAGCGCTTTTCTTACGATTAGGCGATCTTCCCTTCCACTTGTTACTCACTTTCTCCCGCAGTTTGAGCTATTATTGTCACTAATCATATTCTCGTAAGGAACTTCAATAAGCTTTTTTTTCAGCCACTGATGTTTTAGAAATACCAACAGTTTTGGCAATTTCGAACCTTCTTCTTTCAAAAGAGCTACAACTTTCATTTTCTTTTCTAATGAAATGTCACTTTTCCTACTCATTTCCTTTATAAAAACTTCAATTAGGAAACGAACCTGTTTTTGACAACGATTTCTTATTTTTGTACTTACCTTTTCTTTTAATATATTTATCTTTATTTAGGCAATAAATTTCGACAATATTCTTAATTATTTAAAATTATAAATTACGAAAGCTCAGCGTAAGTCGTTTTTCCACTTGGTAAAAAGTGAATGATAAACATTGAAAAAGAGCACTGACGCCAAGAAAAGAGCAATATAACGGTAATCTTACTCAATATTTCACATTCTAGACATATCTACAAAAAAAACAAACACATAGCTTACCATGTTTGCTTAAATTTTTGAAATAAAACCGAATGGAGTTGCCACAATCGATTGAAATATTAAAAAGCTTTAAATTTTTGCTCTCGTTCGTAATTTTTTGGACAACTACTTTAGATGATTTTTGGCACAGAGATTTAAATAAAAGGACTTAAAAATAGTAAAAGGTTGCAATATAGGCGCTTACCGATATTTTTTGAGTGTTCACCCATCAGGAATGCCCAATAGTTTCACCCTTGTTGTAGTAAAGATTTACCAATGTTTTGATAGATACATAAAATTTTAATAAAAACTAAGTAAATTACATCTTTATGAATTTTAATAATCGAAATATATTTGAAAATTAAAAAAAAAAAACGTACTTAAAGTAATAAATTGGATAGCATAACACGGCAACACACTCTTGCCTTTTTTAAGGCATTTGGCCGTTTTAGTAGCAGAATATTTAGGAAACTGTAATGAAGTGCCTAGCCTCCCTAGTGTCTCCCTCATTCTATGGCATTCTTACCGTGCGATTCTGTAACGTGAGACAGTCTCAAGTCTCTAATCTTGAGATTTTGAGGTAGAGACAATTTTTGAGACTTGAGATGATTTTGCTATTCTGTAAGTGACAGTCACAAAATCTATTACATTTCATTATTCAGAGATGTTTTTGCTTTTTTTGTACTTGAATGAGAATAAATATGTCGATAACAAATATTAAATTTTCTTTAACATAGTTAAAAAACATCTTTATCCATAAAAATAAAAATATGTGTTGACTTTGTTTCATAATATTTACGAAATTTATGTAAAATTGATTTATTTTTCATCTTTTCGTGTTTGAGTTGGTTACAAAATATAGAGAAACGACAATCGATTAATATCTATGATGATCTCTATTCAGGATATTAAAAATGGCAGACAAGAGCTCTTTTTAGTTTTGGGGCCTGCTAACTACTAATAGCGGGATTCTGTAACCAGTCTCTAGTCTCTATTTGAGACATTTTGAGGCAAAGTCTCAATTTGAGACTAGTTACTATTCACTAAACAGTCTCTAGCGTTAGTCTCAAAATATTGAGACCTGGTAGTTAGCCGGTCACAAAACTAAAAAGAGCTCTTGTCTGCCATTTTGAATATACTGAATAGAGATCATCATAGATATTAATCGATTGTCGTATTTTTATATTTTGTAAGCAACTCAAACACGAAAAAGTTAAAAATTAATAAATTTTACATAAA
Organism: Bactrocera dorsalis; assembly: GCF_023373825.1. NCBI lineage: Eukaryota > Metazoa > Arthropoda > Insecta > Diptera > Tephritidae > Bactrocera > Bactrocera dorsalis. The sequence goes on from NC_064305.1 coordinate 51,499,287, forward strand.
TTTCGTAAATATTATGAAACAAAGTCAACATATATTTTCATTTTTATTGATAAATATGTTTTTTGACAATGTTATAGAAAAATTAATATATGTTATCGACATATTTATTTTCATTCAAGTGTAAAAACATCTCTGAATAATGAAATGTAATAGATTTTGAGACTGTCACTTACAGAATAGCAAAATCATCTCAAGTCTCAAAAATTGTCTCTAACTCAAAATCTCAAATTTAGAGACTTGAGACTGTCTCACGTTACAGAATCGCACGGTAAATCTCAATATTTTGAGACCAACGCTAGAAACTGTTTAGTGAATAGTAACTAGTCAGAAATTGAGACTTTGCCTCAAAATGTCTCAAATAGAGACTAGAGACTGGTTACAGAATCCCGCTATTAATGTAATTTCTGACATTCTATAAGCTTTCGGCTGTGTAAATGATATGATTTGTCACTTGCAGGTTTATACAATATATCTTTCTATGGTGAAATGGTAAACCATACTGAAGAAATGATTTGTCAAAAGAGGTATATTTTTGGGTAAATGTTCAGGAGAGCGGCTTTTCCGAAAACGTACACTAATTTTCACGGGAAATGTCTTAAAATACTCGTTTTTAATTCTACTTTACGAATATGTATGGCGCGTGTCTTTAAAAACAATATTTTCTTTGTTTTAATAGAAAAACATCGTATTTTCCGAAATTAAAAATTCACTTTTGCACTTAAAACGTCTTTATATGTTAAAAATATATTTTCTATAAATTATATACACGTAATTATTGATGTTGTTTAGTTAATCAATAAGAGAAATTGTCTTTTTTTGTTATTTTTATAAAAATATGAAAAACTTTAAAATCACTTCACTTCAACGAAAATGGCAAGGTTATGTTCGAAATTACGGCATCACTGTTGTAAATTCGAATGGCCATTATTGATTTGCACTACCGATTGTTTTCGAATTATCGATACTCTCGATATTCGAGACTGATCGAGAATTGGTAGAAATGAGAAATACATAATAGGAAAATTTATAATTCATTATTATTGCAGAAAGAAGAAGAATTTGGACACAGAAGAATTATGAACACCGGGGTTTTGGACCGACCAGGGATATTTTTTTTCGAGCGCTCGAATATTGAGAATATCGACATTTTAATTTCCTTTTATTTTTCCAATTATTATTATTTTTCTGTTATGTATCTCATTTTTATCAATTTTTGTTTAGTCTCGAATATCGAGAGTATCGATTTTTCAAACCCGATCACTGCTTGTGTCACTAGTGCGCAATTGAATTTCGAACAGTGATGCCATTTATAGCGTAAATATCGTGCAAAATCATGATATTTATTATTGTTTTTATTACAAAAAGCATTAAAAATAGACAACGCGCCATATATATTCGTGAATCGGAATTAAAAACGAATATTTTAAGACATTTACCGTGAAAATTGGTGCTCGTTTTCGGAAAAGCCGCTCTGCTGAACATTTACCTTTTTTGAAATCCCAGTGCTCTTTTATTTTTAGTAGGTAGCGTAAGAAGTTGTTTTATTGAAAAGCGGTAATTGATAATAAAGCTAAAGAAACAAGCCAGAACCTACGGGAAATCGAAGCTATATTGGTATACGGCTCCACAATAATATGCATTGTTGTAAAATTCAATGATAAAACAGAGAATCGTTTAGGAAAATGTATAAAATTCAATATTAATGGACAGACAGATCAAGTCCTAACCACCCTCAAATTGTAAAAAAAAAATTAAATTGTCGCTTACCACTCTTACAAATCATTGGACGCTATTTGAAAACAAATGGAAGATAAGAAGAACCTTGAAAGAAACTTTTTCGACGAAGAAACATATCAATGCAAAAATATTGTTCGCAAAAGAACATTTCATGCCATCAAAAAATGGGCGAATGTGATGTGGACCAATGAAAACAAATTTATTTTTTTTTTTGGAGGAACAGAATGTTCGTCCACTACTAAACACATAATATCATTCCATGTAAAAAATTAAATACTTCTTAAACATGGAGGTCTAAGCGTTATGGTATGGGTTTGGTTTCCGTGCTATGTGTAGGTTTCGTAAGATAGTTGATACATACCATCATGAACCGAACAGGGTATATAAACCTGTTGAAGGATGTTATGTTATCATTGTCCAGCTAGGAAATGTTTATAAAAAGAACGTTCAAACAGGATAATGACCCAAAACATCAGGCATTAGGACACCACTGGACCTGAATCCAATCGAAAATCTTTTCGGAAATTTTAAAAGAAGTCCATAAAGTCGAACACAAATTTGGTCAGGATCTAATAGACCCCAAGCAACGTCGGTGTATAGATGTATAGATGTAATAAATAATAAAGACTTTACAACCAAATATTAGTGAGTTGAAAAGATTTACTATATACAATTTTAATTTAAGCAGATTTTTTTCTATTTTTCTTTCAACAAAATAGGCACTACAATTTCCATTAAGAGGCAAACTTGTTAGTAAAGAAAAAAACAAATATATTAAAAAAATAAAACTTGGTATATGGTGTCCCTAACATATGTAACTAATACAAGTATATTATTTTAGAAAAAAGTATTATTTGGTATTTTTGCTTTTATTTAACGTTATTAAACAAAAATATTACATGCATAAAAAAAAAATAAAAATTCAATTTTAATTTCAACTCTAAAATTACGTGGACAAAATTTTGGAATGAATGGTAAAAAAATAAGTTTTACTAATATTTTGTAATGGCATTTTCCCCTCAGCATAGGGCAACATAGCACTCTCTAAAATACATTTTTAGTCGTATTGAGTAGCTAGTAATCCCATTAATCTTATAAAATGGCCCAACTCTGTTAGCAGAAAACCAGCCTCACACCATTTCATGGCCTCCACCATGCTTAAATGTTTTCTTGCAATAACGAGGATCACATCTTTTATTTACTGGCTTTCGCACATAAAACATTCCATCACTGCCTATTGAGTAAAACTTTGACTCATCTCTGAATAGAACGGTTTTCCATTTACTAATAGCATATCTATTTAGCGAATTTTAAACGCTTGGCCTTTTTCTTACCGAAACCATCGGTTTGTATTAGGAACGATAACCTCCTAGTGATCCTTCTTGCGATATTTGCAAATCTAAATCTTTAATAATTTGTGATGGGACAATTTCATAATTTTTTTTTGTTAGTTGTACTATTAATTGTCTGCCCTTTTGCTCGTTTTGCGTTCGTGGCCGCCTCGGTGAATAACAGAAAATTCCTTTCTTATAGCGATTTTTTAATTATTCGTGAAATTACGTTTGCATATGTTCTGTCCACATAATTGTAGAGTTGAAATCATAATTGAATTTTTATTTTTTTTTATGAATGAAATATTTTTGTTTAAAGATGTTAAATAAAAGCAAAAATGACAAATTATAATAATTTCATGTTCAATCAATAGTCTGCAAAGTTTAATGGTAAGATATATGTACATCTTAATATATAAAAATCACGTGTCACGTTGTTTGTTTGCGATGGACTCCTAAACTACTGAACCGATTTTAATGAAATTTTTAACACTGTGTGCAGTTTGGTCCAACTTGAAAGATAGGATAGTTTATAACTCTCCTTATAGTCGCATTATTTATTTGTTGCAAATTATTTGTTTATTATTAGCAAAGAGCTATCCACCAGTTGGTGGCGCTAACAGCGGTATTGAGTGCGGTATGTTACAGTAGATGGCGCTACAAACATTAAAAACATTAAATGAAAATGCGTTGTTTGAAGTTTATATTATTTGTGGTAAAGTTATACGAGTCTATGACTTCCAAAAAAAAAATAAAAATTGGGCGGGACGAAGTTCGCCGGGTCAGCTTCCTGCGGTAAATTTTTTTGTGCTAGTATGCAGCAGAAACTAGTACTAATTATTTTTCAACATTATTTTGTTTATTGGATCTGCTTTTTTTAAGCCTAACAATAAGTTATAAAATCTTAAATCTATTTAAAAACTAGACAAGCTCAAGCAATTGATTGAGCTGCTTTGGTGATACGTTGCTCCTTAATACGCAGGCATACCTATCTCTTCTTTTAACCCTAGAACAGTGGTCGGAATGAGAGGATCTGTCACTGTGTTGGTGAGCACGAAAATAAAGTAGCCCAGTAAGAAATTGGAATTAAAATTAAGCAATTTTTATTATTAATTAATAGTATAATGAAAATTAACAAATTGTCTGTTGAGGATATATTCCCTATTATCTTTAAAAGACTTGGAACATAAAAGGCATTGCATGGCATCAAAGGCATTTAGAATCATAACATATTTCTCGCAGGGCATATTTGGTTTTGCGCTATAGTCTTGCGTGATGTTAATTCGTTGCTGGCTCAACAACGACTGAACGATAGAGCGTAAGCGTACGTGTGAAGTTAGTTTGCACAATTGTGCTAATAGGCTAGCCAGTGAACAAGGCAGAATCGTGGGTCGTGTCAGCTGGCACGACCTATCTTATGGGCGCGCAATGTAACTGAACAGTGAAAAACGCTACTCCCTTCTCTCTGACATGACGATGACGTGAGAATCGGCGACATTTGCCAATATCGATATACTGCAGTAAGGGGCCATCCATAAATTACGTCACACGAATTTAAGGCCTTTTTAACCCCTCCCCCCCTCCTTGTCTCAAGTTGTCACATTTTGAACTTGCCCCCCCTTTCGTGACGTCACACATTTTCCAGTTTTATGGATTTATAAAAAAAAGGTTATTCTATTTATTCTAATATTTATTGAATAATTTTTAATAAAATCAACATTTAGTTAAATATTAAAGTACAGACACAACAAATGACTAGTCAAGAAATAATAGATACTTAATTGTGCTAATTAAAAATACAAAACTTAATCATCTTGTGTCCATGGACTTTTGACCCACTCCTTTATATCATTTATTACTGGTAAATCAGACACTTCATTTTCGTTCTGAATTTGGATGTCAGGAACATCTTTCGTATCAACATCGTTTTCTTCCATCCGTTCTCCATTAACGGAGAATCTCTCGGGCACGTCTACCCCCAATTCTTTGAGGACGAATTTTCGCGATAGGTAACAGCTCTTGTTTTTTATGTGATTGTTTGTGTTGATTGTTGGCTTAATATGAAGAAAAATATAGGCCACATATGCTACACGATCTTTTAAACAAGTATGACTCGAAACTAGGGTAATAACTATCATATGGAACTTGTAAATTACATCTAAATAAAAATATTTAAAATGTTGCAAAGCTGAAACTATAACGCGGGAGACAATTTTTTAACATTGATTAAAATTATAATATAAAATAAAATAAAGTACGATTCGCAGAAGAGCCCCAATGTTTACAAATTTATTGTAACGAACACTGGACACGGCGAGTATACCTCAGCATGTTATACTTGTAAGAAGCATGGGCAGTAAAAAGCTTCGTTACAACTTAAGTATTAAAAACAAAGATTGTGTTTATAAATGTTTAATATTTTTTGTTTACCTATAAATTTCACGTTTGTACATCACAAATTTTGAAATGTGATGTCACAAAACTTTTGACCCCCCCTGCCCCTTGTCACACAATGTCACTTGTGAATGATACCCTCCCCCCCTTCAAGGTGTGACGTAATTTATGGATGGCTCCTAATTATCAACTTTTATAATTCAATCTGTTCAATATGTTTGAAATTTTCTTAAAATAACTCAAAATCAGAGTCGAATGCTATTATTTATAAATATAAACTATTTTTAATAGTTTGCTTTCAGTTTTGATATTTTATATTGTAAAAAATTGTAATTGAAAACAAAGATGTGCTCAAAACTATATATGCGTATTGGGCAATGGCAACATTGTTCAAATGAAAACAAAGCAAAGATGGCTGATTACTGCGTTTTTACCACGTTTTTGACTGTGCACACATTTCGCCGATAAGGAAGGAAAAGGAAGGAAGGGAGTAGCGTTTTTCACTGGCTGGCCTTTAAGAAATGCCGACCACTGCTCTAGAAAGATAACGTACGTCGAAACGACGTACACATTTTTTTTTACGCTTTCACACTTTTATTTGTCTACTGAGCAACTTCTTGCGCTCATTTATCTCAGTCGGTAGCAGCAGCTTATTGGTAGTGGTTGATTTTTTGCGGTTAGTATTTTCTTATCTCTTCTTATGATCAAATCGTACGTCGAAAAGACGTATCGTTATCTTTAGTGTGACTTTTTGGTTTTTCAACCGCATGTATGTTTTATTTGCTTTTTTGTGTTCGGCTTACTAGATTAGTGATTGGTTTTTGGTTTTTAGATTTAATTTGCTAAAATATATAATGGCATCTTCAAATTCAATTGATGACTCACAAATAGCTGCTCTTTTGGAAGAGTTAGATAATGAATCGATTTCATCTGATCAAGGAAGTGAAACGGGTGATGTAGTACTAGAGGACAAAGTTCAAAGTGATTTTGAAGATCAGTTCGTTGACAGTCCAAATGAGATTATGACGGGATCTGAAACACCTGATACAATTACTTCTGATGGACGCATTATAACAAATTCCGTACCAACGCTAAGGAGTAAAAGTGGATACTGTTGGAGTACAACAAAAGGAACTAGTTCTTCCCGATACGCAATGATAAACATAGTTCGAACTGCAAGAGAACCTACTCAGCAGAACAAATCGTTTTATGAACCTCTGGAGTGCTTTAACATATCTTTTACGGATGAGATATTTCAGAAGTGGTTCGGTGGACAAACACCGAAATTATACAGAATCGTTGTGACGATATGACTTCTGCCACATTTAAAGAAACAAACGTCGATGACATACGTGCTTTAATTGGAATACTAACACTGACCGCGGTTTTAAAAGACAATCACCTTACTACTGAAGAATTGTTCAATGCATCACACTGTGGAGCAAGGTATACGGCTACTATGAGCAGAGATAGGTTCGACTATCTGATCAGGCATCTAAGAATGGATGACAAAGCATTACGCCCATCACTTCGACCAAACGATGCATTCACTCCTATCAGAAATATATGGAATATTTTTAGAAAACAGTGCCAATCTAGCTACATCCCTGGCTCACGCACAACAATCGACGAACAACTTTTGGGATTCCGTGGACGGTGCCCTTTTAAAATGTATATTCCTAATAAACCGAAAAAGTATGGAATCAAAATACCTATGATATGAGACAGTTCTACAAAATATATGTTTAATGCAATTCCGTATCTTGGAAAAACAACGACAACCAGCAATCTTCCTTTAGGTGAGTACTATGTAAAAGAACTTTCACGGCCTATACATGGTACATGCAGATGTATTACCTGCGATAATTGGTTCACATCGATCCCACTTGCTAAAGATTTGTTAAAAGAGCCCCACAAATTGACTCTTGTCGGCACCGTTAGATCAAACAAACGTGAAATACCCAAAGAAATGAAAAATTCACGAGCCCGACCTGTTGGAACTTCGAAGTTTTGCTATGATGGCCCCTTAACCCTAGTTTCATACAAGCCAAAGCCATCGAAAATGGTATACTTGCTGTCATCTAATAATGAAAAGGGTACTATTGATAACACAAGTGGAAAACCAGATATGATATTGTACTACAACCAAACGAAAGGGGGGGTAGACACTCTAGATCAAATGTGTTCCGTAATGTCGTATTCGCGAAAAACTAATAGGTGGCCGATGGCAGTTTTTTCATGCTAAATATAGCATTCGTTAACTCATATGTAACATATTGCCATAACATGATAAGTATTAACCAGAAACCTTTAACTCGTAAGGATTATATGAAAAAACTCTGTGCTTCGCTAATAAGTCCATGGATGGAAAAAAGAATTGAAGTACCCACATTGTCAAGAATTTTGCGCAACACTATTGAAGTCGCTTTAGAAAATTTCGGCGACGGAGTCAGTGCTACGCAACAAGAAGACCCAATTGATATTGGCAATGATCCCGAAGGTAGTAGCAATCCGAAAAAAAGAAAATACTGCGGTTTTTGTCCTTCCAAAATAAGACGCATGTCGAAAAAAGAATGTGTTGAGTGCAAAAAGACCGTGTGTGGGGAGCACCAGAATCAAGTGCATATAATATTGCTTGACTTTATTTTTTTTGTTCTAAAACAATATACAAAGAGTTATTTTGTAAACAAAATAAAAAAATTTGTTAACCTAGATTTAAGAACGAAAATTGTACCTTTTTCTGAAGACTGCCTTATTTTTGCTACATTTTATGAAAAAAATGAATTGCTTTATAAATTTTATATTATCTTTAATTTTATGATTACATGTTTCAAAATGAACTGAAAATGAATGAAATAAATGATCTCAGTTGAAAAACAAACAGTTTTTATATTTTTAGGAAGCTCAAACTCCATTAAAAGGAGATACGTTATTATGACGTATCGTTATCTCTCCAGGGGTAAAAAATAACGTTATCTTTCTAGGGTTAAGCCGTGTTTGACCGCAGGAATGTAACAAAGCATTAGCCAAAGGGTTTGGGTGGTCTCGGAGTTTAAATATATGGATATTTAATTCTGCTATCTTCTACTTCTTTCTTTACAATAGGAATACCAAGGTCTTTATGGATATTTTCATTACGCATGTACCATGGTGAACACGTAATTGTTCGAAGCATTTTCGATTGGAACCTTTGTATTAAATCAATAGGAGTATTCTCTTGCTCTTGCAAGATTGCAGATTGCAAAAATACTGTACCGAAATATACAAGGGCACGAGAGCACCCATTGCAGAATCTAGTGATAATTTATAATTTTAATACAAAATATAAAATCTATTTAAAACTTACCTTCCTCAACAATTTAACGACGTAATATGTCTTTGTGTAAAATGACACCTAAAAACAGGGTTGCAATTATATTTTTGCGTGTGCGTGTGTTTGTTGTTGTGCCCGTGCACCCAGAGGAAATATGTATATGCAATTCTTGCATCGTGCAAGGGTTTTGCAAGAGCAAGAGAATACCCCTAATATTAGTTGCACAAAAAAAAAAAAAAAAATGAAGCTCTAATCTTCATACATACATATGTACATGTTATTTTACTAGAGATGTGTTTTCTCCAAGTGGCGCTTCTAACTAGGTGAACACCAAGATATGTTACTTCGTTCGCTTAGGGTACTAAAATATTGTTTATTTTTACTGCCGGGCACATTTTTGGTCTAAGTAACATGCTTACATTTCTGTTCATTCACATTTATACGCTAGTTCGCTAGCCATTCTTTGACAGAACTTAAATGCTCCGCTAATATTCTTGATGCTAAAATGTGGATTTGTTACGGCTCACTATAGCTAGCTGTGTCATTCGCAAAAGTTGAAGTTAATATATTGTTAGCTGTTGGAAGGTTTGCTGTATATATGATGTATAGAGTTGGGCCTAAAACTCTGCCCTGTGGTACACCAGCCCTTATCTGTCTTTCATCAGATATGAAATCTCCTACTTTCACTACAAATTGTCTATTATTGAAATAAGACTCCAATGTTTTATACAATTCTAAAGGTAGAATTTTTTAATCTTATATAAAAGGCCTTCGTGCCACACCTTATCAAACACCGGAGCTACATCTAGAAATATTGCTGAACAGTACTCCCTATGCTCAAATGCTTTCCATATCTCGTTAGTAATTCTATTTACTTGCTCTATTGTGCCATGTTTCGCACGAAATCCGAATTGATGCATTGGTATTGTATTGTTTTCGTGGAGGAAAGGAAACATCTTTGATAGTAATACTTTTTCAAATACTTTTGAAAGATAGGGTAGAAGACTGATTTTTTTTTTTTTTTTTTGTTGCCGGAGGGGGAATCTTCGAAAGATACCGTCTTGTTTCGGACGGCACACAGTGGCACCGCTCCATACATTTCTTGGAAAAAAATAGAAGGAGTGGTCGTACAACAATGAAACTTTACAGAAACACTTCTCTGGACTAAATTAGGAAATTTTGAAAAAATCTTGGAAAACCGCCCACTGCCACACCCACCTCCCATATAACTGCAATTGCCAAAATTTTTATTTTTGGACCTAGGGACTTGAAATTCGGGACACTTCTTAATTGAGTTCTCCTGATGAAAAAATATTAAACTTAAACGCAAAGTGACGTTATTTATACCTTTACCTTGATAAAAATCCAATATAATATGCAATGTTTTAATTGAATATGTAACAGGCGAAAAATTGTGTTAGTTTTTATTTGTAATATTATGCAAGCACCATATCTTTAACAATGGGATCTAGTTCTAAGGAAATTTTGTTCGAATGACGCCTTAAGCTACTTATGTAAAGGATCCGAAGTTATAAGAAGTCTGTTGAAGACATCAGTATTTGTGGAAATTCGATCACACTTTCTAGAAAACATCAATCGATACTTCCTGTAGTATTTGTTTCTGGCTTCCTCGGCTTCCTCTGAAAGCATTCCTATTGGTAATACGGCAGCATCCATTATATCCTTACCATGCATTAGTACTTTGTGTACAGTAACAGGCACATAAAACCAACTATAATTTTGTACGAACAGTTTCGCAGTGTCCGACGTATATAATTTAATTTTGTCACTATCAATTTTTTCGCCACATGTAATTATTTGAAGAATCATCCTGAATCGATCGATATGGTCTTCATTGTTACCAGTAATATCCGCAACCATTTGTGGGTTAAAAAAAAATGCCTTGACGTGTTCCCGTCGTTAGAAGTTCCTGTACCTTGTTGAACAAAATCAACTCGCAACCGCATTTTATCTTTAAAGGCCGCTTGTATTTTTAATTTATTTTGTATTTTAATTTCTTTGTTTTGGAAGGTTGCAGCCCATTTCTGAAATGGTAAATTATAAGCTATATGGAGAATGCATTCCATGAACTTGATTCTAGCATGTAAGGATGAAATTCCCATTTCACATGCCTCAGGTTTAATTGTTTTCATGGAAACTAACTCTAAGTTGTTCATTTCAGTAGGTTTCGCTCCACAAATGTAGCATACTGCTGCTGCAGTGGTATGTGTCACTATCTGAGCGGTTTTACCATCCAGCATTGTAAAAAGGAGCTTGTGTAATACATTAATTTCCTTGCTCTTTACATGAGAGCCTGAAAGTATACTACATTTTTTGTCTTATTGACCATTTTTATGAAATATTGGAAGTGACTTTTGAAATTAAAATCGATGTTACTAAAAGGGACGGTAATTGGCGGTTGTTTTTTTTTTTAATTGAAAGTACAGACTCGGAACTTTCATTTTTTTATAGTAAGAGGGCTAAGCAAGGCAAAGCACATAAAGTTTTTTTCCATCAAAAAATGAAAAGTTGATATTTTTAGTATAATTTTTGAAAAATTATAAAAATTACCTTACTTTGCCAATTTCAATAAATTTTTTTTTTTATAAACAAGTAGGTGCTATATTTTCACTAAAAAATAAAAGAAAAGTCATAGCTGTAAACTTACACACAAAAAAAATTCTGTATTTGGACAATAATTTTAATCTGATTTTATTGAATAACTTTCCGTCGACTTCTGTTAGATTTTTTAACTATAAAATTTCACTTTTTATAAAAAACCTTGTTGAATTTTTCTTATCCAAATATTTCTTTACAAAACAGAATCATTAAAGTTTTGAAATTGGAAAGTGGAAAAATCCTATTTTTTCCGCCGAAATGCCACTGTGCGGCATGCACGATTCATCCTACTCGCGCATGTGCCGCCATTGTTCTCCGTGATTTCTCTCTACCCATTCCTGCACGTTTCTGATCAGCGTGTGTGTCCATCTACCTTTGGTTGTTTCGTCCCATCGTTTCTGCCACTCATTAAGGCTGGTTTGTCTTTCTTGTTGCTTCTCTTGTTTATTTAGTCGTCTGCCCGCGTTTTTTGTTTTGTCGTAAATTCTTTTTAGCTCCATCGTCATAATATCTGGAGGCATGATACCTGAAATAATTCCAGCCGCTTCGTGCGACACAGTCCGGAAGGCGCAAGCTACCCTGATTGCACTTAGCCGAACCACTGCTTTTGCCGTATTCGCATATGTTTTATTCAGCAATGCTGGTCCCCATATGGGTGCGGCGTACATCAGTACTGACTGGCTAACTTTTGCCAGAAGAGCACGTCTATTTTGACTAGGTCCACCTATGTTGACCATGATTCGGGTTAGTGCAGCCGTCACCTTTGCCGCTTTCTCGCAGGCTTTTGCGATGTGGGTCCGATAATTTAACTTCGCGTCAATAATTACCCCCAGGTATTTCAACGATTTTTGCGTTGGGATATTGTATCCGTCGATGTTGAGCGTAGTCGCCTCTAACTTTTTTCTACTCGTTATTAGTACCGCTTCAGTTTTTTGGCCTGCTAACTGGAGCTTTGCCTTTGTGAGCCATTCTTTTATTTTTATCGCCACGTGGTTGCATAGATACTCTACATGTCTTATTTCTTTTGCCACTACCGTTACTGCTATATCATCAGCGTACCCGATTATTTGTATTTCTTTGGGCAGTGGAAGACGTAGCACACCGTCGTATAAAACATTCCACAGTAGTGGCCCTAGTACTGAGCCCTGTGGTACACCGCCTGTTATAGTGTAGTTTTTAGGACCTTCTTCGGTGTCATATAGCAGTAATCTGTGCGAGAGGTAGCTAGATATGATCTTAAGTAGGTAGAGTGGTGTCTTCTTTTGATTCAGGGCGTCCATGATATGCGGCCAATAGGCCGAATTGAAAGCATTTTTAACGTCGAACGTCACAACCACGCAATATTCTTTGCTGCCATATAACCATCTGGTTCCTTCAATTGCCTTGCTTGCGATCTCTGTTAGCTTTTTTATGGCGTCTATTGTCGACCTGTGCCTCGAAAGCCATACTGGTTTTCAGCTAATCCCGGTGGCTGTCTTTTTAGATGTTGCTCTAGCCGCGCACAGATTATACGCTCCAGTATTTTACCCATTGTGTCCACCATACATAGTGGTCGGTAGGAGCCTGGCTCTCCTGCTGGTTTATTTGGCTTTTGTGTAAGCACTAGCCGCTGCTTTTTCCAAATCTTAGGGAAAACTCCCTCCCGTAAGCATTGCGTATAGACTTCCGTAAATGGGGTGGGTTTATAGTTAATAGCGAGTTTTAGGGCCTTATTCGGTATGCCATCTAAGCCTGGTGCTTTTGTATTTTCGAATCTCTCTGCTGCTTCAATAGTTTCTTGTTCAGTAACTACCGGTGCGTTTGTAGCTTCCTTTATTTGCTGCCTTTGTAGCAATTGCGTCGGAAAGAGCGTTTGGACAACCGTCTTTAGAGGTCTAGGGCATGTAGGCGCTTGTCCTTTATGGTCTTTAAACTTAGACATGACGATTTTGTATGCATCTCCCCACGGGTTTTCTTCGACCTTGTTGCATAGCTCTTTAAAACAACAGGCTTTGCTCTTCTTTATTGCTTTCTTCAGTTCGTTTCGTTTTCGTTTAAAGCGTTCGTTTAGCATTTCAAAATCTGCTGTTTGTCGTCCCCTTTGACACTGGCGCCTAGCTTCGTGGCATTCACTTCTCAGGGCTTTAATAGTGTCATTCCACCAGTATGCGGGTTTCCTGTATGCGCTTTGTTTTTTCCTGCACATCGCGGCATGGCAGGCTTTACTGACATATTTGACTAGGCATTCAGCCTTCTGTTCTGTGTCCATAGCGTAGTTCGGATTATCATCTAACATTAATTTGTAGATATCCTCATCAAGTGTTTCGGCTTTCCAGCCTCTGGTTTGAAACTTTTTACGACCCTTAGGCATTTTATGCGTTTTGTCGATTTCAAGCAGGATTGCTAAGTGGTCACTGTGTGTGTACAAGTCGCTGACTTGCCATGTACACGACCGCACTAGAGAGCTACTAGCGAACGTAATATCGATCACAGAGCCGCGGCCGTTTTTTTCGAACGTATTTCTGTTACCAATGTTCAGCAAGACGGTGTTCAGTACCGAAAAAGCCTTCAGAAGGATTTCTCCTCGTCTGTTTGTGCACACGCTGCCCCACTCCACTGCCCATGCATTGAAGTCACCTGCCACTATGTTCACTGTGGTGTTCGACACTTCTCGCACTAGGTTATCGATGATTCTTGCATATTCATCCTGTGCGATGCTTGGCGGGATGTAGCAACTATAAAAGTTTATTCCGCAGATTTTTGCCCGCGTGTAATAGGCTTGTCCTGTTAATGGTATTTCCTGAAACACGTTTTCTCCACAGACACAAATGGCCGCTTTGCCCGTTAGGTCGGAGGTCCACGTTGCTGCGCTAATGTTTTTATATTGTTCGCAGACTATTGCCACGTCGATTTTCCGCTCAAACACTGTATGCGTAAGTAGGTCTTGAGCTGCTTCGCAATGGTTGAGGTTGAGCTGTAGGACTCTCATATTTTGGCTCTTTTGCACGCTTCTTGGTAGAGAGGACATTTCTTGCTGCCTATCTGATGGTCAGACTTCTCTTTTCCATGTTTTATACATGCACTGCAAGACGGCTCCTTGCTGCATGTCTTTGCAAAGTGTCCTTTTTCCCCACATTTGAGGCAGCACTGACTCCTATCATCTGGATTTTTGCAGGTTCTCGCCAGGTGGCCGAATTCCAAACATCGGAAGCATTTTTTAAGGTTTGGTTTCTCCCTAATTCTGCACACCACCCATCCTATTTTAATTTTTTTTGGCTTCAACAAGTAGCCTAGCCTGTAAGGCGGGGAGATTTATTACGGCTGTTTGGGTGCCTGCGTATGGTTCTGATTGAGCCTTTATCAAACTCCTCCAGTTTTCCTATTTGCGTACGAATAGCATTGGCAATGTCTTCCTCTCCGGTTATTTCATCCAAATGCCAGATTTCCACAGTGGCCTCGCTCGTTAGGGCTTTAATTTTGGCTTGATCTCCAAGCACTTTGCCTATTTCGCTGGTGTAGTCAGCAGTGTTTTCCATCTGTGCGCTCTTCAGTTCCATTAGAATTTCACCTTTGGCCGTCTTTCTTAACCGGTTTACACTTTCCCCCAGTTTCTGCAGGGCATCTTCTTTTTTAACAGCTCTTAAAATATCGCTGTATGTCATGTTACCAGTTCGCTCGATCACTATCGCATCAGGCCTTGGTCGATGCTTATATGTTGCTTTCTTTTTCTTTTTTATTTCCGTCCAGCCATCTTGTTTTCCCTGTACCTTTCCATTGTTATTTGAGGTTAACGAACTTACTTTTTCCTCGTTATTTTTTGCCTTCTTTGGTTCTTCTCATGGGTGGTTTTATTCTTTTTTGGAGGAGTCTGCCTTTTTGCCTGTTTTTCCTCACGAGCCCTTTTAGGCGTTATCTCCGTTGTTACGGGCATATTTAAAATATTTCGTCTTGCTTCCTTGCTCTTCTGGTATTCTTCTAAGGCTTTTTCGTAGATCTTCGTTATATTGCCAACGAGGTCCCTAAGGTTGTTGTTAATCGTTCGATGCGGTGGGCGCATCAAATCTATCATCTTCTTAATTTCTTCGCCAAGCTCCATCATGTAGTCGCCGCGAGGTTTTACTGCCTTCGCTTGCGGCGTGTTGTCTTGCAGCGCCGGTGGCGACGATCTTGTTCGCGTCGGTTTTTCTACACTTAGCATCTTTATTGGGGATCTACTAAATCGCGATGACCTCTTGAATGGATCTATTTCCATTACAGGAGTCCTTTGCAAGTCAGTTCCTGCCGCTTTGGTATTATTCGGATCTTTTGGGCTTCCCGCGTCATTGCTCAGTATAGTAGCATAGATGTTACTGCTACTGTTGCTGCTACTTCTGCTGTCGTTTAACTTGTTGTTTTTTCTCATGTACAAATCCATTCCTTTCTATTTTACCAGCGCATCGTGTGTAGGGGGGCGGGCCGAAATAAACATGAGCGGGTGTACCCTCGGTGGCTATGCACCTACCCCAGTTCCCTGAGGCCTGTTCTTCGCTTTACTGGTCCCGGAAAACACGGACGGACCAGAGCTCGCCCGGGGCAACGCAGACTACTAATCTTGCGCCCAATGCACACTCCTTGACCAGAGCCCGAAGGGGCTGGTTACTAATGAGCACCGCGGCTAACACCTCGGCAGAGCTAGCTCACATCACCCTATCCATCTTGGCAGCAGAGAAGTCGCTGGAAAGATTTAAAGGGACTCCCAGTGCGCCGCGATGTACATCGGTCAAAGAAAAACTAACAGCCGCACCTAACATGGTGAACAGACGCTGACCAGGAAGCCGACCATTGTGAGTCCGTCGCGCCTGGATTTTTTATATTACCCACCATGCCCGTGCATGATGGGGGGACACCTATTTTTGAGAGGCGGTATCGGCTCGCCTCTGTCGCAGGAGTTTCATCGGCTTAGCTAGCTTTTATACCACAACATCCACTCCTGCCGCTCCTCGTCGGGGATTGCTTATTCGTCGTGGCTTATTTCGCAACTAACCTGCTACTACAGGCCGTCCGGCTATCCGCGACCTGCCGACCCCCCCGGTAGCTTAGAGCTCAGCTGAAAAGTCTGGCCCCACTGAGAAGCCAAGACCAACGGACTGAATTGTCTGTATGAAGACGGCTGTGTTAAGTCTTTCCCAGGTTTATCTATCAAGATAATCTGCGACTTTTTCCATGAAAATGGATAGTATCCGAAAAAATTGCATTTAAAAGCAAAGAGAGCACCTCTACAGCAATAATTGGTAACTCAATTAGCATTTTTGGGGAAATATTATCATATCCCGGCGATTTTTTTGGATTAAGTTCTTTGATGATTCCAATAATTTCAGAAGGTGAAGCGAGCGACTCTTTAGCTGTGTTGGGTAAGATTGACAGCTTAAAGTTGTTCTTTGGCAAATTGGGTTGAAATACCTTTTCTAGGTGTTTTGCAAGGCAATTCGCCTTTTCCTCGTCACTTCGGGTCCAATTTCCACCCAAGTCTCGTATAGGCATGTTGGAGTCAGTTGCTGGCTTCATGGACTTTTGGGCTTTCCAAAGGAAATTTTGTTTGTTTGAATTTGGACACAGCTTCTTTATATATATTTCGGTGTTCAATTCTTCCTCACGTTTCAGCGCTTTTTTAATTTACGTACAGCAGATTTTAATTGAAGCTAAGTGGAAAGGGAGCGATTTATCTACCATTCACGTCCTGCACGCCTTTTTTCATTTACAAGCATTTCTATTTCTCTATTAGAGATTTTTTTGAAACCAAGTGGCTTATAGCTTTTGTTTCCTTTTTGTTTTGTCATTGACTTCTCTTATGCTTTCGTCAATATCTCTTCCTGTAATTATTTGATACTCAATATTAATGTGGCTACTCACGTATTTTTTATATTTTCGCCAATTCGTTTTATAAGAAGTTAGACCCACTTTTGGATTAACGAATATGGTTTGTTCACATAACTTTATTAGTAAAGGATAGTGATCAGAAGACAGTTATGTGCTGTTATGTGCGATTTATCTATATTTTTGATTATAGCAAATTCAATTAAATCCGGTATTTCCTTACGATCACTAGACCAATATGTCGGCTTACCTTCTTCTTCTTTACTGGCGTAGACACCGCTTACGCGATTATAGCCGAGTTAACAACAGTGCGCCAGTCGTTTCTTCGAACGATATATTCGTCGAATACTTTCAGAGCTGGAGTGTTTTCGTCCATTCGGACAACATGATTTAGCTAGCGAGCCGCTGTCTTTTAATTCGCTGAACTATGTCAATGTCGTCGTATATCTCGTACAGCCCATCGTTCAATCGAAAGCGATATTCACCATGGCCAGAGCGCAAAGGACCATAAATCTTTTCTCTCGAAAACTCGCAACGTCGACTCATCAGTTGTTGTCATCGTCCAAGCCTCTGCACCATATAGCAGGACGGGAATTATGAGTGACCTATAGAGTTTGGTTTTTGTTCATCGAGAGAGGACTTTGCTTCTCAATTGCCTACTCAGTCCGAAGTAGCACCTGTTGGCAAAAGTTATCCTGCGTTGGATTTCCAGGCTGACATTGTTGGTGGTGTTTACGCTGGTTCTAAGATAGACGAAATTATCTACAACTTCAAAGTTATGACTGTCAACAGTGACGTGAGAGCCAAGTCGCGAGTGCGACGACTGTTTGTTTGATGACTGGAGATATTTCGTCTTGCCCTCGTTCACTGCCAGACCCATTTGTTTTGCTTCCTTGTCCAGTCTGGAGAAAGCAGAATTGATATCAATATCATCGGCATACGCCAGGATCTGTACACTCTTATAAAAGATTGTACCTGCTCGATTAAGTTCTGCAGCTCGAATAGTTTTCTCCAGCAGCAGATTGAAGAAGTCGCACGATAGGGAGTCGGCTTACCAGGAGATATTATATTAAGGTTATTGTGCCTATTTATAATAGTGTGATACAGCTGTCGTCCTTTCGAATTAATTAGTCGTGAGCCCCAATACGTGTGTTTTGCATTGTAATCTCCACCTGCTAGAAATATGGGGCATAATGTTCCAAAAAAGTCTTTAAATTAGATGTCTGTAATTTTAAACCGAGGTGGGCAGTATATGGCCGTCAGGTTTAAGACCTCGCAGCGATTTTTTAGAGTTATTGTTGTAGTTTTTAATTGCGCTGTCGCATAAGATTTTAATGCGTCGTGATTTAACCGTTTTCTAACCAACACTGCTGTTTCTCCATGCGCCTTTCCATCTGGGTGATTTGTAAAATATATTCTAAATCCTGGTATAAAGAAATTGTTTTTGTTCGTAAGAAGAGTTCCTGACAAAAGCAGGAATCTAATAAGTTCCAATTTATGTCGGTTAACACCGTTAGTATTCCATAAACAAATGTTCAATACACTCAATTTTTTACTTAAAAAAGTTTGCAACATTTGTTTGTTTTGTGATTTGATTATCTCTTGAATTACATTTTGCATTGAAACCATAAATTGTGTCATACATTGGGTAAGGTTGAAAATCATAGTTTCGACGCTTCCATTTGGTTGGTTTTGGGGCAATTGCATTTGTACAGTATTGCCTTTCACCACGTTTGCATAGCTCCCTTGTGTAGCATTCTCTTTAAAAGTTACTGGTTTTGAAATATGTACGGTGATTTCAATATTTTCATTACGAGAAATATTCAGCATTTGGTTACGACATACTTGAATGCCCTGTGATAACTTCGATTTCAAGTATTTGTATAGTTAACAGTGTGATTATTTTAAATTGTAAATCGGGTGTATTTCATTTTTTTTTTGTTTAGTTGGTTACAATTTGGCATCAGTTCTGTTTTGAAGATTGGTTGTGGGACTTTGTTCCTGTTAAAAATATTTACTACTGATTTAATGCTAAAACCACCTTCTTCCAGTGCTTCTTTCACATCGATAGAGTCTACCGAAGACTCAATACCTTTTATGACAACAACTAGGCCTTTTGAGCTCTTCAATTGGTATGAGTAGTAGTTCTTGTTATTGTTTGACAAGTATTTTACAATATCCATGAAGCTTTTTTCAGTGCATGGTTAAATTTTTGTTTCATCTAAGTATGTTACCTTTTTTCAAGGGCACAATATGAAAATTATTTGTGCCTATTAAATAGCTTAGTTTGGAGACAAGTGCATTTGAGCTACGCTCACGCAAGTAAATTGGAGGGGGTTTGGTATTAACGACTGTGGTGGTACCCATCGCATCGTCGTCTGAACTCTTGCTTAGTTGCCATTGGAAACTTCCGTTTTATTCATATTTGGTGTGTCGACTTAATTATATATACTAATTTTTAAAATTTTTTTTCAATAAAATGCGTATTTGGCAATCCTGGTTTTGCGAAGAAACAATTAATCAACAATTGTTTCTTGAACGAAATTCAAAGTAATCGTTAAATTCATCCTAAATTAGTTAAAATCATTATTATGAAGTATAGTTGATTTCGAAATGTTGTGTAAAACTTACCAATCGTCAGCAACATTACTTATTGCACCGCGACTTAGGGTCTTTTATGCCCTCTCCTATATCACATATGTTCACCAATGGTCCATTAACCTGAATAATTCCAGGAGCCCTGTCTATGTAGATGGAACCCAGCGTTCTTCTGCAGATTTCTCGACAATCCAGAATTAGGTGTGTTGGTGTTTCCTGTTCGAAGTCGCAGAACCGGCAATTAGCACAAGAACTATGCCCATGTTGGACAAGTGCTTCCTGAGCCTGCAGTGCCCTGTGTAGAGCGCGACGGGGAGACGGAATTTGTCACGGGGGCGATTGATTAGTTCTTTAAACCTTGAGAGGTTGTACCCTCCTAGAAGCAGCTTGGCATGGCGCATTCCTGCTACCTGCTGCCAGTGCTGATCTCTTCCCGCTCTCTCCTCCGTGCGGAGCAGTTCCTTAAAAGTGTGGGACCCCACCGCGTTGCATGGTTCTGGCCCCATCATCTTGGACGTTGCCGCAGAGCGGGCAAGACCTGCAACAGCCGCAGTGGACGCCTTGCGCTGTATGCCGCTGCTAGAGGGCTCATCATGGTTATCGCGCGCGTACTCCTCAAAGAGAGCGCGCTCCTCCGGCGAAAGAGCGTTCAAGAAGGCCGCTCTTACCTGCGTCACTCATGTTGCCGTCAGTTGATGTTATTGTTTTGGTTGTTGTTGTCGACGTGATTATTGCTGCAGTTGTTTTCGTTTTGTTCCTTTTCATCTGGTTCGTACGACTCTGGATTAGGAGGTGGTAGCTCAATGGCCGCCGCACATATGCCTTATGACCCAAAATTGTTAAAATCCAATAAAAACTGTTCAAGCCCCTAAGTACCCAATAGTTAGACCCCGATACCTATAGTTCATTTTTGATCGAAAATCAGTGGTCAATGTGAGATACATATGTATAGTATAACTGAAATCCTTTTCTTATAATGATATGTCTGTAGTATATTAAAAATGGGTTGAATCGGATCAATACTTCCCTTAGCCCCCATATACTTGATATAAAGATTTTCAAGCATCCGGCTGACTTTACTCCATATGATTGTTTTTACACCTTAAAGTATTTCTTTGGCTTTGGTTGTTGCAAGTTGCAAGAGTATAAAATGTTCGGTTGTTTCGAACTTAGCCCTTCCTTACTTGTTTGAGTTAAATTTAATTTTTGTTAAGGAATTTTTAAATTTTTGAGGGGAGCTAGTGGAATTAAGGGAAACAAATTTTCATAATTAATTTCCATACCCTGCAAGAGTATAATAAATGTTCTTCTCTCCCCAAAAAGCTGCTCCTTTGTAGGAGTCTCCGATAACGGACAACTATAGCATATAGCTGCCATACAAACTGAACGATCGGAAACAAATTCTTCTTTTATATTATATATGCGAAGGGCGCAACCGAAGTTAACGTTTTTCTTTTTAATTATATAAAGTTCAACATACAGGGCAAAATAACGTATCCTTTGTGATAGAAAATGAACAAAGGCCTTTTGCAAAAACTGATGTAAATAAACGTACATATGTGTGTGAGTTTGAGTCTCTCTTTAACACATGGGTATTCGAAATTAATACACTATGTACCCATACGGCTCAACCTCATGCCTTTTTCGCAGTCATTGCTGACCATAAATACATCAAAGCTGGCATTAGTCTTGTATGACTGCAAACAAAACTTTACACTTTATACAAATTTTATAAATTCATTTTTTTCTGCAAACCTTTAGTTCAAACATCTGAAATTTCAAAGCTCTTTTCGGTGAAACGCTTATTTTAGAAGTCACAGTCTACTCATTTATTTAAAGATTGTTGTGATTGTTGAGAGATTTAAGTAAGTTTTGAAATATTCCATATCATTTTTTTATATTATATGATATTAAGTAGTTAAGATGTTCTTTAGCGGATCGTGCTCTTCTATTGAAATATGCAGCATATCCAATCTTTGGCCAATTAAAACTTGTTTGCCACTTTTCTACAAAAATATGGGCATATACATACAGAACGAGTATGTACTTTAAGATCTGCTAACCAACTTTATAAGCTGGATAAAATTCTGGACTCGGAAAAATGTCAAAATTTCACTGTCATCTGCCAGAACTTTAATTTTTCTACCGTTTAGGATACAGCTTAAGCGCAGAAACCGATTAAATCATTTTCCTCGACATTTGTATGTTTAACTAGAGTGTAATGATTTTTATTTGCTTACAAATTATTATTTAAATAAATTTACATTGTACTTTTCAGATTCAGGATTCAGTGTGGCAAGAATACTATATTAATCATGTGAAGGAAGAGAAAGAAAGAAAGCGAGAGGAATCCAAACAGTTTGAGTTGAAGTTCTCCGGAACCGGATGTGTGTTAAAACAACAAAATAAGAAGCCATACAATAAATCTGCACGCTAATTTGATAAAAACTGAACATGGGATCTCAATTAGGTTCAAGAACACCCGCTATTGATATTAAACTGGTCAACCAATTTTTGTAATATTTTTTTTTGTCTGTCCAGAGTCTGATAAAATAAATTATTTAGTTAAAACTACATAATCTTTTACTGCATAACGCAAAAACACCAATAAATCATAACAAGTAAGAATACACCTCTTTCTTTTTTTATACTCTACAAATTAGCAAAGATCGAAGTCGGGGGGAACACTGAAAGTAAATGTATCTCCAGATATTCTGCAAACAGATCTGCAGAATTATCTGCAGCTAGAATATATGTGCAGTAATTTTTGACAAGCTTAAAACAATTCAAAAATACGTTAAAATTAAATAAAAGTGGAAGTTGAAAGAAAATCGAAAATATCTTTTTTCTTTGTTTTGTTTGTTAGTGTTAGTTTTAAAGAGACAGGTAGCGTAGCTTCTTTATACTATGTGAAAATGGGTTAAATCAGATAATAACCACGCCCACTCTCCAATCTGTAAGGTTTCTTACTTTACAAATTGCGAGAATTCCTTCCTTATTTGTATTTTATTTTAAGAATTTCAATGAACAGCTGATCGTATCGCCAGACTTGGCTCACGGAAATATTATTTCTATGTCCTTACCATTGATTCTGCGCAGAGATGATGCCATGCAGCCATGAATATCTGCATTGAGGTGCAGAACAACAACTGTAAATCTAGTAGACATTTTTTTAAGCATGCAGAAATCTGCACATGTATTTACGGCATCATACCCTTTGTTTTCTTCGCTTTATTGTGTTAGTATGAACTGTCACGCAAAGCGAGGAAAGTTTTATGTGAACGGGATATCTAAGACGAGTTATAGATAATACTGGAGAGAAGCATAGAAATTTTACTTATTCCCAATGTCAGTAAGTCAGTGACCCTTTCGAGACCAGGCAAAATCTGAAGTCTGGGTTATCCTTAACGAACCCAGCGTCCCGGATGTACTCGTAGGTCACTTGGTCATTCGGACTATTGTCCCAACGTTACCATCATCACTTACACCTAACCCTATCATCTAGAAGCCTCCTGCTCCCTAGATAGCCCTCCCTTTCCGAATTCAGTCATTCCGCAGCAATAGCACACTGAAAGCCCTTCTCATTCTGTATGACAATCAGGTCAAAAGGGGGTGCACCTAGCAAAACCTTCATAGCATCCCTTGAGACTAGGACTGACTTACAGGCAAACCGGCAAGCATCATACAATGCTGTATTGAGAGGAGTTTTTGAGACCCCAAAACGAAGCTTCAATGGGACATCGCAGCTGATTGGAAGTTGCACCACGACAACGCCCCGGCTCACACCACCTTTCTTATGAACGCTACCTAACCAAGGCCGGCATCCCAATGCTTCCGTAGCCGCTCTACAGCCTACATGTGACCCCTCGGACTTTTTTTGTTTCCTTACCGGAAAAACCCAATGAAAGGCAAGCATTTTGAGACGACAGAAGGGATCCACGGAGCATGTACCTCGGCTCTCAAGGCTATTTCGGAGAATGCCTTCTGTGGCGCCTTCAATGATTGGAAATCACGCTGGCAGCGCTGCATCGACGCAGAAAGAGCCTATTTTGAAAGTTTTTAAAGAATTTTAACGATTGGCTCAATAAATTTTTTTAAATCGACTCAGTCCTATTTCTTTCCGGACAAAGCCGGTATTCGCCATTATATGTACATATTATGTATGTAAGCATGCAATTTGATGACGGCACAACCCATCAGACATTATCTTAGAACTTACAACAATGAGAAGGCGTAGAATGTAAGGCCAGAGAATGTAAAGTATAGAGAAGGTGCAAATCGAATTCTGTATGATGGTTCGATTGCGCGGCTAACAGAGCTTATAGGATTGTGACAGGGAACTCACCACTCTCGCTGCTATTTAGCAGAAATGAGCACGTGGAGTGGCAGAAATATATGTAAATGACTGAAAATAAATAAAGAGAATTTGCTTCGTAGAAAAATATACAAAATATACAAAGGCACACAGAGAATGTAAAAAAGCATTCTCTGAGTGACATACATATGTATGTATGCATATATTGTATTATATGACCATTGTCATATATGCGTGATTTTCACATATGCATGCTTATATTGAATTAATGAACCATTGTCACATATGCGTGATTACTTTGTATCAAATGAACCATTTTTTTCCGAAAAATGGTAAAAATTTTAATTTTTTTCACATCAGGAAAAATAAGGAAAAATTATTTTAATTTTATTTCTCTTTATTTTTATTTTTATTTTTTAATTTTTAAATTAATTAATATTTATTTCGACTATTACAAAGTGAAGATGTGCAAAATGATCTTCATTTCCTCAAAGAAAATTGATGACCTTCATGAAATATGCATATTCGCATTATTTCGTTATCATTTCCTTATTTGTACCAAAAGAATTTCTATGACACATGCATATGTACATATATTATTTCTTTGGCACATTTGTCCGTATGTTTACGAAAGCAAATGCGAGCCACATACATATGTACATATGTCCATACATTCATAATAACAAGTGTCGCACGCATCTTTCGCATCTCCGTTTTCACGGTCAACCAATGGCCGAAACAGGCGTTTTGTCAAAGAGTCAAATGCTGAACACATTGAGCGGGGATGACTGCAAGCGACATCTGTCAAATATTAAAATATACACATTCATATGGACACAGTTATGTAGTTGTGCAGCTGTCTAAATAACTGTGTCCATAAGAATGTGTGTATTTCAATATCAGATTTAGATGGCGCTTGCAGTCTGTAGTGTTCTATATGTTCAGCACATCAATCTGTCGAAGCACTGACGCGACGAGACGCGAAAGAAACTAACAAACGATTGCCGATTGTTACCGCTTCCCTTGCCGCTGTAACAGCTTCGCCGACAAACTAGCGTAAATTTGTATGCATATGTATGAGCTTGCATACATATCGACGCAGATTTTTGCGAGTCACGGAAAAATATTTTAGACAAATATTCACCCCTATCATGCATTTCGACTCGGATTGAAATTTTCTCCGTTTGGCAACTTTGGTATCATGCGTTCCGTTCCCGTTCAGTTCAACTTCGAAATTTACGATTATGCCTATCATGCATTTCGATCGTAGCTCCGTTTTGCTAAGTTGCAATTTTGTTAACGGAGAACTTTTTGTGTTTTTATTTTGATTTTAAAATTTTATTATTTGAGTGATATTTTTGGAATTTTATAAAAATGTAAGTAAAACTTGTATTTAAAAATTGTAAAACAAACGATATTTTCAGTTTTTGCGCTCTAATGATATTTTTTTATATTCTTTCAGGTCAAAAACAACAACACCACAACAGTACGTAAAATTAGCAGAAATAATGGAGAAAAAGCCAGATATAGCTAACGGTTTCCACAAGGGACCTAAGGAAGATTTGCAGGCTTTTTGGCAAGAGGTGGCTTCTAATTTAAATGCACTTGGTCCACCATCTAAGGACTCACTTGCGTGGAGAAAAGTAAGTAAGTGAAAACGAATTTTTAAATTCTAACGTTTCGTTACAGGTTTGGATTGACTGGAAGTGCTACATCAAACGAAAGCTGACCAGCAATAAAAAGGAAATGCTGAGCACAGGGGGAGGGCAATGTCGTCTACAACGCATAAGTCCACTGGAGGAGAAAATTGTGCGCTTAACAGGGTTAGAAATAAGTACAAGTGGGATACAAAATACCTTCGATTATGGCGATAGCACGCAAGACGCAGCCCGAACCTCCGAAATGGACATTTCGGCACATGCAGACGATGTGCCGTCAACCAGCAGAGCTGCTTACAGAGAGAGACGACCAGAAAAGGAGAGCGCAGCATCATTACTAAGGGAGCAACAAGATCTCCAGAAAGAATTTTATGCCGAAACAAAACTTCATTATGAATCTATAGATGGCAAAATGAAGGAAACGGTAACATATTTACGTCGAATGAACCGCTCTCTAGAAGTATTGGCAGACACTGCAGTTCAGCAGCTTCAAGAGCAGCAACGACACAATAGAGTGAAAGAGCAACTGCTAAAAGAAAAGTTAGATATTAAATTACAAATGTTGAAATTAGATCCTAATTATAAATACTGAATTTTGTTTTGTATTATCTTTAAGATAAACTGTATTTTTATGTAACGAAATGTGATGTACACTGAATTTTATTCTTAAATTAGATAAATTTTGAATTTAAAGAAAATATTGAAATATAGAAATAAAATTTTATACACTTTACAAAGAAGAAAGTATGTTGTCACGAATACGATTTGCTGTTGAAGTAAATTCAGGGTCATTGGTTTGTTCCTCTTCCTCTTCCTCTTGACGGCTTTCATTATCAAATTCTATCGTATTCAAATCTTCTACTTTGTAGAAAATGCAAATATTGTGTAGTGCACAAACAACATTTATAATTTGACTCGCTTTTTGAGGCGAGTAATGCAGCTCTCGAGCTCCCAACAAACATCGAAAGCGGTTCTTTAAAACACCGATCGTTCGCTCTATAATGTTTCTGGTTTTTGAGTGCTTAATATTATAATTACTTTGTCGGCTGCCTTGACTTACGGAACGATATGGAGTCATTAGCCAAGGTTGTAATGGGTATCCAGCATCGCCTTGAAAAAAAGCAAATAACTATTTTAAATTGTCTAAGAAACATACATATATACCCAAATACCTAACAGCCATGTGTTCCTTTCACCTTCACGATATCGTCGTTCCATATAGCACCTAAGCTTGCTCAATCCCCATACATGGGCGTCGTGATTGCACCCAGGATACCTAGCGTCAATGCTCCTTATTCTTAATTTGTGATCGCACACCTAAAAAATAAATATTCAATTATGGAATTGATTTCATGAAATATGTACAGTCCTCACCACCATAGCATTGATGCTATAAAATCCTTTCCTATTGTAATAAAGAAAAGGTTCATTGGATGGCTTGATTAGCTTTATGTGCGTACCATCAACGCACATGATAACACCTGGGAAACCAGCTTTCGTAAAAAAATTTTGTTTTGCTTCCTGCTTTTCTATTTCACTTTGCTCATATTTTATCCACTGTGGGCATAGCTTTTGCTGCATTATTTCTAGAAAATTTGACAGCCACTTTGACACGGTTGACTGTGCCATTCCAACATTGTGATCTGCGCCAACTCCATGCTGGTAACTACCTTCCGCAAAAAATCTTAAAGCGGATACTACAATGTTAAGCGGAGATAACGAGGACAAAGTACTTGCCGTCGTTTCTTCCGCAAACGCATCAAGAACATACTTGAATGCGTCCTTATTCAGACGAAAGTTTTTTTTGAATCTAAATAAGTAAACAAATTGTAAGAAAATTGTCTACTTTCACGTGAAATTACTTACAGTCCGTCATTCATCTGGAAGGGATCGCACATATCTCTTAATCTTCTTCTTTCAATTCTCACCCCAGCATTCTGAGATGCGCTGCTCTCCTCCTCAACCAGTAATATCGCCGCGGATAATGATTCCATATTTACGTTTAATAAAAATAATAACGATATAAAAATTTTACTTTTATTTATTTTCTTTGAACAGCAGTAATTTTGTATTTTTGCTTTGTTATGTTCCAATTTCACATATTTCAAAGCAAACAGCTGATTTCGAAAGAGTTATAGCTCTTCCTCTTCTTCTTTCAATCCAATCGTAACGCATGATACCTAATTTCGACTCCGGCGGAGCGTAGAGCGGGAACGTAATCGAAATGCATGATAGGGGTGTATAAATCGACAACTCCTATGTTGCCACTTTTCTCACTTCTTTCTGTGAAGAAGCATCAGAAAGATGTTCAATTTATGATTTTTAGCTTTTGCCATCGTCGCGAAAAGACGCTTGTTGGCAAAGGCATGCTCGGGGAGATGTTACAGCGTCTGTTTATATGAATGAAGCGAGGTCGCTTGTGGCATATGCGCCTGCGTTTATGAATGAAATCGTTTTTGTTGTAGAATTTACTACATTTGGGCTTCGCCAATTCGGCTGCCATATTGACTTGTGATGCTTCTTCTATTTGAGCAGTTGTTGTTTTTATAGAACAATGCTTCAATTTTTTGTTGGTGACATATTCACATGTGTACGCATATGTATGTTTGTATGCTTGTGCATTATTTGTTCGCAAGTGTATACAAATATATGTACATATACATAAGTACATATATATGAATGTATGAACATGCAGATCAATGCGCGCACATATAATATATTGATAAGTGATAACATCATGATTTGAATTCCTGAACGCGCACATGCGTATACATGCAGTCATATGAGCAGATAATAAGATTATGATATGAGCATGTGCAGAGACATAAGATAATATGATGTATGTACATACATATATGTATATTGTTGTGATAAATTTAATTTCTATTAGTAGGAAATATAATACAAAAATATTTATTGGTATGGTATATTATGTAAAAATCAAAGAAAATTATTAAATATGCAAGTCCAAATTGACTATAAATATTACTATGCATGCATTCATACAAAATTGTACTCATATCATAATTATGTGTACAAGTCAATATTCAATTGCCAAACAAAATCACAAAGTTGGGAGATCATAAGGAGCAGCATGCATATGTTTATGTCTTCATATTCATATTCAATGCATGCATATGTTTACATATGTCTTCATATTCATATTCATGCATACATATATTTATGTCTCTTCATATTCTTGCGTATGTGAGACAGAGAACATAATATGTTTTGTACACATTTTTCGCTGTCAAAAATGAAACAAAATATAAACGAGCAAAACGAAATTCTTCATTGGGAGTTTCTTCATATTCTATGCTTGGGCATACATGCTATGGCATCACATGCCGAAAATACATATATTCATTTCTCTTCATCTTATCTGTTCAGTATGTGAGTGAACTGTTAAAAATGTTAACATTTCACAGCTTGAATTCTGTAGCGTGTGGTGAAATTCTGTGTCGCAATCTTACAAAATGTTTGAGATCGAACCTGCACCTTCTCTATGTTTTATGTTCTCTGGTTTTATGTTCTCTGATTTAACAGCGATTGAGCGGTTTTTAATACGCTTTTATTAGCTTCACTTGTATGTATGTATGTATGTATGTATGTATGTATGTATGTTTGTAACTTTTTTAAGTGGTACTGAAACCTAGAATATTTGAGCGACACTGTAGGAAGGCGACAGTAATAGTAGAAACACTCAAAAACGCTTCCTTCCTTCCTTCCTTTTCCTTCCTTATCGGCAAAATGTGTGCACAGTCAAAAACGTGGTAAAAACGCAGAAATCAGCCATCTTTGCTTTGTTTTCATTTGAACAATGTTGCCATTGCCCAATACGCATATATAGTTTTGAGCACATCTTTGTTTTCAATTACAATTTTTTACAATATAAAATATCAAAACTAAAAGCAAACTATTAAAAATAGTTTATATATTTATAAATAATAGCATTCGACTCTGATTTTGAGTTATTTTAAGAAAATTTCAAACATATTGAACAGATTGAATTATAAAAGTTGATAATTACTGCAGTATATCGATATTGGCAACCTTGCGTTGTGAGAGAGCAATCAGCTGAGACGTTTGCGACGGCAAAAATCCAAATGTCGCAGATTCTCACGTCAACGTCACGTCAACGTCAACGGGAGTAGCGTTTTTCACTGTTCAGTTACATTGCGCGCCCATAAGATAGGTCGTCCCAGCTGACACGACCCACGATTCTGCGTTGTTCACTAACCAGCCTATAAGTTTAAGCAGTACATATATAAGTATAACCGCGCACCAGAAGAAATAATATCAAATTAATAATGCAAAACATGTGACTTTTAGGTATTAAAAAAATTAATACTTATAATAAAATTTTTGTAGTAAAAAAAAAATTCAGATACTAGTTTTCAAAATGCCTCCGAGAAGCAACTGTAGTAGAAAACTCCTTTTTTAACTTTGGGTGTCACGTCGATGTGAGCTTTTAAAAATTGTCACCGAATCTAATGGCGGAGAATACGATTTAAGTTATATTCGTTTATATTTCACAATATTGGCAAATCTCATCGAAGAAAAACTAAAAAATTAAAAATAAATATAGTTTAAAAAAACTAAAAAACACGCTTTTAAAGCATATCAAACTAAAAAGTGAAAAATAATTCTTTGTATAAACTAACAATAATAATGAAGGAAAAATTCCTGCATTATTGTGAGAAAAGCGTGGGGTGCTTTGTGACATATTTTTCATATATCGAGCATTCCACGCTATTTCACAATAATGCAGGAATTTTTCCTTCATTAGTATTGTTAGTTTATACAAAGAATTATTTTTCACTTTTTAGTTTGATATGCTTTAAAAGCGTGTTTTTTAGTTTTTTTAAACTATATTTATTAGAGTCTATGAGCAATAACAAAAGTAAATGCAGGGCACTATACATACAAGCGTATTTATATGCAGGTGATTTCTGGTAGGCGGAGAAGTTCCTGGATGCTACATACATATGTATGACTTTTACTAAAGCTAACATATACAAATATGTACATATGTATGTTTTACGGGGGAAATTGCGCCAAAATGAAACATAATGAGGTTATTCTGCTTTTTGATTGGAAAAGTTTTTGTATAATATATACAAATAGTTATATTTTTTTCTACTAAAATTATGCACAAAACTATATGTATATTTCTCTAACAGACGTAGTATGTTCGCTCTTTTGCTTATATTCTTATATGTTTACATGCAAACATGTGTATTCGTATGAATTCTTTTTGTTCATATTAACCCTAGAGAAGGCGCGCTATGAGCATTTTGCTCACACAATTTTTTCTTATGTTTTGTACAACCAGAGAACATAAAACATAGAGAAGGTGCAGGTTCGATCTCAAACATTTTGTAAGATTGCGACACAGAATTTCACCACACGCTACAGAATTCAAGCTGTGAAATGTTAACATTTTTAACAGTTCACTCACATACTGAACAGATAAGATGAAGAGAAATGAATATATGTATTTTCGGCATGTGATGCCATAGCATGTATGCCCAAGCATAGAATATGAAGAAACTCCCAATGAAGAATTTCGTTTTGCTCGTTTATATTTTGTTTCATTTTTGACAGCGAAAAATGTGTACAAAACATATTATGTTCTCTGTCTCACATACGCAAGAATATGAAGAGACATAAATATATGTATGCATGAATATGAATATGAAGACATATGTAAACATATGCATGCATTGAATATGAATATGAAGACATAAACATATGCATGCTGCTCCTTATGATCTCCCAACTTTGTGATTTTGTTTGGCAATTGAATATTGACTTGTACACATAATTATGATATGAGTACAATTTTGTATGAATGCATGCATAGTAATATTTATAGTCAATTTGGACTTGCATATTTAATAATTTTCTTTGATTTTTACATAATATACCATACCAATAAATATTTTTGTATTATATTTCCTACTAATAGAAATTAAATTTATCACAACAATATACATATATGTATGTACATACATCATATTATCTTATGTCTCTGCACATGCTCATATCATAATCTTATTATCTGCTCATATGACTGCATGTATACGCATGTGCGCGTTCAGAAATTCATATCATGATTTTATCACTTACATATCAATATATTACATGTGCGCGCATTGATCTGTATGTTCATATATTCTTATATGTACATATATTTGTATACACTTGCGAACAAATAATGCACAAGCATACAAACATACATATGCGTACACGTGTGAATATGTCACCAACAAAAAATTGAAGCATTGTTCTATAAAAACAACAACTGCTCAAATAGAAGAAGCATCACAAGTCAATATGGCAGCCGAATTGGCGAAGCCCAAATGTAGTAAATTCTACAACAAAAACGATTTCATTCATAAACGCAGGCGCGTATGCCACAAGCGACTGCGCTTCATTCATATAAACAGACGCCGTAACATCTCCCCGAGCATGCCTTTGCCAACAAGCGTCTTCTCGCGACGATGGCAAAAGCTAAAAATCATAAATTGAACATCTTTCTGATGCTTCTTCACAGAAAGAAGTGACAAAAGTGGCAACATAGGAGTTGTCGATTTATAATATTTGTCTAAAATATTTTTCCGTGACTCGCAAAAATCTGCGTCGATATGTATGCAAGCTCATACATATTCATACATATTTACGCTAGATCGTAGGCGAAGCTGTTACAGCGGCAAGGGAAGCGGTAACAATCGGCAATCGTTTGTTAGTTTCTTTCGCGTCTCGTCGCGTCAGTGCTTCGACAGATTGATGTGCTGAACACATAGAACGCGATAGACTGCAAGCGCCATCTGAATCTGATATTGAAATACACACGTTCTTAGGGACACAGTTATTGAGGCAGCTGCACAACTACATAACTGTGTCCATATGAACGTGTATATTTTAATATTTGACAGATGTCGCTTGCAGTCATCCCCGCACAATGTGTTCAGCATTTGACTCTTTGACAAAACGCCTGTTTCGGCCATTGGTTGACAGTGAAAACGGAGATGCGAAAGATGCGTGCGACACTTGTTATTATGAATGTATGTATGTATATATGTATGTGGCTCGCATTTGCTTTCGTAAACATACGGACAAATGTGCCAAAGAAATAATATATGTATGTACATATATGCCATTGAAATTCTACTGGTGCAAATATGGAAATGATAACGAAATAATGCGAATATGCATATTTCATGAAGGTCATCAATTTTCTTTGAAGAAATGAAGTTCATTTGATACATCTTCACTTTGTAATAGTCCAATTAAATATAACTTTTTTGAAATAATTAAAAAATTAAAAAATATAATTAAATTATTTTTTCCTAATTTATCACGATTTTGTAAAAAAATTAAAATTTTTATAATTTTTCTGAAAAAAATGGTTCATATGATACAAGATCGTTATGCATATGTGACTCAAAGAATGTTTTTTTACATTCTCTGTGTGACTTTGTATATTTTTCTACAAAGCAATTCTCTTTATTCATTTTCAGTCGTTTTACATATATTTCTGCCAGATACATGCTCATTTCTGCTAAATAGCAGCGAGAATGGTGAAATTCCGTGTCACAATCCTATAAGCTCTGTTAGCCGCGCAATCGAACCATCATACAGAATTCGATTTGCACCTTCTCTATGTTTTATGTTCTCTGGTACAACTACCTTTACCTTTATATATTATTTTTGTGGTGAAATTCCGTGTCACAATCCTATAAGCTCTGTTAGCCGCGCAATCGAACCATCATACAGAATTCGATTTGCACCTTCTCTATGTTTTATGTTCTCTGGTTAAATATGGAGAAACACGCTCATAATTTGTATGTGGTGAAACTGGACCGAGTTAGCCAAAAATATTTTTACGTTCTTCGCGCCGTGAACCTTCTCTATGATAGACGTTCTCTGCTGTAAATATACGTTCTCTGTTATCAATTGCACACAACCAAATTTCCAGTCTAGACAACAACCGGATAAATTTATAGTGGGAAGAACAACCCCAATGTTGCATTCCAGTTTCAACTCGATTTGAATCCAATTAAGAATTAATGTAGTTTTAAATAAGAATTTTAGGTTTTAGTCGATCTAATCAGAGAACATAAAACAATGAGAAGGTGCAGGTTCAACAGCGAAAATTTGTAAAATATGAACTGGGGAATTCACGTCACAGCCATGGAATGTTGTTTTTATGTTCTCTGCGCTAACTTAGCCCCTTAATCTAGCAATAGTCGGTTAATTGATTCTGTGCGAAAAGGTTACAACAACGCATTGTTTTGTTAGGCAATGTTGACTGCGCCATCTGGTTTGACTGGAGGGTGTACGTACTAGGTAGCCTCTTGAAATGTTTGGCTGAACTTTTATATATTTATATGTACTGAAATGCAGCGCTCACTTTGCGTGAGAAACACAGATAGGCAGAGAACGCAGAGAACGTTTACGTTCTCTATGATAAACGTTCTTTGTCTCACTTTTACGTTCTCTGCTGTGTATTGAAATAATTAAATGTACAGAATTCAGCGCCCTCTTTGTGTGGGAAATGCAGAGAAGTAAGAACAAGCCATTTTCTCTGATGTCTGGCAACTACTTTTCGATTTTTGGCGCCCTCTATTCGGACGTAGCAAACACAGGATCCTCGATTACACAATTTTAACACTTAGTTCAGTTTCCCAGTGTTGGTAGCGTTCTCTATCGATACCAAAGCCTTTTCAAAAAGTTAAGTTAATGGCATATTTAAAGATTTATATTTACGATTTTCAGCGACCTCATTGTGTGAGAAACACAAGCAGAAACATTGGCGACAATCTTAATAAACTTCTGTCAGAGCAGTGAATGTGAATACGTAGAGAAGAATGTGTTTTAATACTGATATGTAGTTTTCACACTGAAAAGTATAACTTCGAAAAGAAAAATACACCACGCAATGTGCGAAAAGGGGAAAAGTCTTTACATAGACACAACGAATGTTCTTATATGAATTATCGATGCGCAAGAATATTTAGATATGACAAAACAAATCATCATTTATAACGGGTGATTTTTTTGAGGTTAGGATTTTCATGCATTAGTATTTGACAGATCACGTGGGATTTCAGACATGGTGTCAAAGAGAAAGATGCTCAGTATGCTTTGACATTTCATCATGAATAGACTTACTAACGAGCAACGCTTGCAAATCATTGAATTTTATTACCAAAATCAGTGTTCGGTTCGAAATGTGTTTATCGACAAATTTTGTTCAGCGATGAGGCTCATTTCTGGTTGAATGGCTACGTAAATAAGCAAAATTGCCGCATTTGGGGTGAAGAGCAACCAGAAGCCGTTCAAGAACTGCCCATGCATCCCGAAAAATGCACTGTTTGGTGTGGTTTGTACGCTGGTGGAATCATTGGACCGTATTTTTTCAAAGATGCTGTTGGACGCAACGTTACGGTGAATGGCGATCGCTATCGTTCGATGCTAACAAACTTTTTGTTGCCAAAAATGGAAGAACTGAACTTGGTTGACATGTGGTTTCAACAAGATGGCGCTACATGCCACACAGCTCGCGATTCTATGGCCATTTTGAGGGAAAACTTCGGACAACAATTCATCTCAAGAAATGGACCCGTAAGTTGGCCACCAAGATCATGCGATTTAACGCCTTTAGACTATTTTTTGTGGGGCTACGTCAAGTCTAAAGTCTACAGAAATAAGCCAGCAACTATTCCAGCTTTGGAAGACAACATTTCCGAAGAAATTCGGGCTATTCCGGCCGAAATGCTCGAAAAAGTTGCCCAAAATTGGACTTTCCGAATGGACCACCTAAGACGCAGCCGCGGTCAACATTTAAATGAAATTATCTTCAAAAAGTAAATGTCATGAACCAATCTAACGTTTCAAATAAAGAACCGATGAGATTTTGCAAATTTTATGCGTTTTTTTTAAAAAAAAGTTATCAAGCTCTTAAAAAATCACCCTTTATTTACAAATTATGTCTTGAAATGAAAATGAGGATTATTAGTAAAAACCGCAGAATAAAATTAGCATATACATAATATGTATACATATGTGTGTATGTATTAATTATTCAACACATTTACATACATATATCTTAAAGATCAAAGGATAACAATAAAAAAAATATAGTTTAAAAAAACTAAAAAACACGCTTTTAAAGCATATCAAACTAAAAAGTGAAAAATAATTCTTTGTATAAACTAACAATACTAATGAAGGAAAAATTCCTGCATTATTGTGAAAATAGCGTGGAATGCTCGATATATGAAAAATATGTCACAAAGCACCCCACGCTTTTCTCACAATAATGCAGGAATTTTTCCTTCATTATTATTGTTAGTTTATACAAAGAATTATTTTTCACTTTTTAGTTTGATATGCTTTAAAAGCGTGTTTTTTAGTTTTTTTAAACTATATTTATTTTTAATTTTTTAGTTTTTCTTCTATGAGATTTGCCAATATTGTGAAATATAAACGAATATAACTTAAATCGTATTCTCCGCCATTAGATTCGGTGACAATTTTTAAAAAGCTCACATCGACGTGACAGCCAAAGTTAAAAAAAGGAGTTTTCTACTACAGTTGCTTCTCGGAGGCATTTTGAAAACTAGTATCTGAATTTTTTTTTTACTACAAAAATTTTATTATAAGTATTAATTTTTTTATTACCTAAAAGTCACATGTTTTGCATTATTAATTTGATATTATTTCTTCTGGTGCGCGGTTATACTTATATATGTACTGCTTAAACTTATAGGCTGGTTAGTGAACAACGCAGAATCGTGGGTCGTGTCAGCTGGGACGACCTATCTTATGGGCGCGCAATGTAACTGAACAGTGAAAAACGCTACTCCCGTTGACGTTGACGTGACGTTGACGTGAGAATCTGCGACATTTGGATTTTTGCCGTCGCAAACGTCTCAGCTGATTGCTCTCTCACAACGCAAGGTTGCCAATATCGATATACTGCAGTAATTATCAACTTTTATAATTCAATCTGTTCAATATGTTTGAAATTTTCTTAAAATAACTCAAAATCAGAGTCGAATGCTATTATTTATAAATATATAAACTATTTTTAATAGTTTGCTTTTAGTTTTGATATTTTATATTGTAAAAAATTGTAATTGAAAACAAAGATGTGCTCAAAACTATATATGCGTATTGGGCAATGGCAACATTGTTCAAATGAAAACAAAGCAAAGATGGCTGATTTCTGCGTTTTTACCACGTTTTTGACTGTGCACACATTTTGCCGATAAGGAAGGAAAAGGAAGGAAGGAAGGAAGCGTTTTTGAGTGTTTCTACTATTACTGCCGCCTTCCTACAGTGTCTCTCAAATATTCTACGTTTCAGTACCACTTAAAAAAGTTACAAACATACATACATACATACATACATACATACATACATACAAGTGAAGCTAATAAAAGCGTATTAAAAATAGCTAAAGCCAATGAGTTCTCACTTTTGAAGTGGCTCAGGTTGTAAGCGCGAGCGAGTTAAGCTCAGTGTGAATACAAGCATTTGTGTTCGAAATCTGAATATCATGAATATTAAATTTTATTGACTTTTTTGTTTTATTAAATGATATATCAATTTAGTTACTTTAATAGCTGAGATAACTAAAATACATAATATGAGAAACACAAAGAAACAGAAATATTATGAATTTCTATAAATTTATATTATTACGTAATATTATTATATTAAGAAAATTACCTCTATATGTTACAATAGCAATCCTCTATACAAATCAATCACTATCATCAATAGCATTCTCTTAGATGATAGGCCTCTGTTTATGGTGGCATGATGTGCTGAACGCGTAGAGAGTGACACGACATGGATGCACGACAGTGAACTGCTAATGGCGGCGTGAAGCCTGCTACATGAACATTTGTAAGACGCTCTTCATTTTGTATGTACACAATTTCGTTGTTGCCATACTAATACATTTCACTTCAAAGAAATTTTAATATTTTGTTCAAAGTGAAGTTTTTTATGCAAAAAAATAGATAAATTTATTTGTTTTAACATATCAGTTGTTATTTAATGCTTTTATTTGTAAAATAACGTCAGTTTTGTTAGAGCTTTGAATAATTTTATATTTTACATATTAGTGGCATCACTTCTCTCTACTGTCAACTCTATTGCCCTCTCTACTGTCGTCGGCAAATTTAACATATATTTTTAATTTAGCGAGTTTAAATACGTGTGTATTTTAACATTTGAGAGATGTCGCTTAAAGTCTGTCGCTCTCTATGTGTTCAGTACATTACAAGCAAATAACGGTGGGTAACTCGGAGTAACTTAAGAATTTTATTACGTAATCGTATTATATAATTATATATGTATTATTATTATATAATATAACTTAGTTGTTTATTAAATTTAAATAATAAAATATTCATATACATGGAAAGATTGTTTATTCCTATTTTAATTTGAAATATAATTTATAGACACATTTGTCTTTATTAGAACAAAGATTTCTAAATAAAGAAAGAAGAAGCGAAGAGAAGAGAAATTTCAACGAATTGCTCATATTTGCTTATTATCATATGGCAGCGCTCCATTCCCTCATAATTGTTAGCACATAAATGATGCTCACTACGAGTGTAAGAAATGATTTTTAAAATAGAGATTTCGTACTCATAAATCAGGGATAATGGGATGCCCAACTTATTCCAGTGTGAGAGCGCCTCAAAATAAGCGTTTTTTATAACATTTTCCATTATGGCCAGATCGAACAAAATAAAAATTTTTGGGCATTTTAAATTAAAACACCCAACTTTTAGTACGAATAAAAACTACTATATAGTGGTTATTTATTATATGGAGAAACTATTTAAATCTTTTTAAAGTATATTAGAACAATTGACTTTTGAACTTCCAATACCCAATAACAGGATTTAAGCTTTTTAGCTCTTAACCAATAAATGGTTTTAATAAATAATACTATGATGCATCACATTACAAAACGTTTCATCAAATACCTTTAAATTTCATAAATTTATTTAATTTTCATTGTTTAACATTTTTTATAAGTGGTCTTGAACGATGCAACAAATCCCTCCGTTTTCATATTTTTTTGGTAAGATTTCAATCTGCCATCGCTCGTTTCCAATTGCTAAACGTCAAAACCTCCTCAATCCAGTCAACTGTCAAAGTTTAGGTGGTTTTGACGTTTAGCAATTGTTCTCTCACTTCCAGTGAGAGAAGAGTTGGACATCTCTTTATCTCTGTCATAAATCCTGCAAAAAGTGTAAATAGTGAATTTGTTTAAATGTAGACAGTTTAATTAAATGAATTTGAAGTGAAACAAGTGCATAAAGGTGTTAAATGTAGTGAAATAGCTTATTGAAATGTTCGAATTTTGGGAATTTTTGAACTTTTAAGTCGAATATCTCGTAAACTAAGCGTTTGCGGTACCTACATATATCCCTACCTATAGTTTTTAATCAGACGGACTTCCTCTTTCCAAGGGTACCTTCAGATCGCGGCGCCAAAGAAATCGAAATTGTGCCCTGAACCTCATGTCAGTGTGGAACTTTAATCCGAACTGAACTTCCTACTGTCTTGTACCGATCCTCCCGGTACCATCGTGAAGTGTTATTGCATGAAATATGATTTGAAACAGCCGTGTCCCGTGAGAATTCGGGTTAGGTGAAAATCTACTTAAACATGCGATCTATTTAGCTATAGTTCAATGTTGGGGATTAGCCGGAATGTCCAGCAACCATTTCGACTGTCTTCCCATAGTTTTTGTCAGCGCTTCACCGTATCTGCTCTGGCTTTCTCTTTTTGGGTTCTGAGTGTTACTCTCTCATTTAGTGGGTATATGAGCTCTTTGGCTAAGAGGTCTAGTGAGTGTAAGCTCGCGATTACTAAGGCAGCAATTTCGGATACCATAAGAAGCGCGGAGCATACTCTTAATGCACATATGGTGTATGTGGAAAATAGGCCGCGACGATACGATTTGATTTCGAAGGCTTTCTCCAATATTTGGGCACCGAATAGAGCAACTGTTTTGGTTCACGAGTATTGAGCACTAGTCCAGTTAGAGCTCTGCGTACTTTTATAGGTTTTTCACATGTATAAGCCTCGCGTTGTTTAACGACAATCTTGCGTCAAGAATAATTCCCAAATATTTGATGGTTGGCTGTGTGGTTATGCTTACACCTTTCGCTTTCTTTCAGCCTCTCGGGTTTTACTGCCAGTAATAAGTACGCCCTTTGTCTTGCTCTCTGCTAGGGTTAGTCTATTAGTTTTGAGCCATTCGCTAATTTGTGATATTGTTGTGTTGGTTACCGTGACGATATCCTCTATGTGTTTAGCTATTACCACCACAGCACTGTCATCTGCAAACCAAAAGATGTGTACGTTTTTCGGTACTTTGAGTCGCAGTACTCTACCATACACTATATTCCAGAGCATAGGCCCGAGTACAGACCCCTGCTGTACTCCACCTGTAATTTTGTATTTTTTATAACCTTGGTCTATGTTATAGCTCAGAGTCCTATCGTGGAAATAACTAACTATCAAGTTGTAAAGATATGCAGGCAGGGATTAGTTTTTTAGCGCCCTCAGTATACTACGACAAGATGCCGAGTTGACATCGAGCGTTGCAACCATACAGTATTTAACTGTGCCACTGTTCCATCTTTTCCTAATAATGGCCTTTTTCGCCAGTGTCTTCACTAGGCTCACCGCTGCTAAAATCAAATTGGTTTGGGAATAAACCACCGGCGTCGTCAATAGCTTTACTTAAGCGTCGAAAAATGATCCAACATGCAGAGTGGTCGGTAGTGGGACGGGTCTGTCAGAGGTTTGTTTGGTTTTGGCAGATATATTAGATGTTGCCTTTTCCAGATTATTGGGAAACAGCCATCTGGCATGCATAGATTGAACAGTGCTCTAAAGGGGCCTATGGTCCTAACAATCGCTGTTTTAAGCGATATATTGGGAACGCCATCTGGTCCTAAGGCTTTGTATGGGTCGAGCCGGTCACATGTCTCCATAACCTCTTCGTTTGTTACTTGTGGTAAGAATTGGCTTTGCTGCACCTCCACGATCTCGAGAGGATGTTGGGGTCGAGTCGGGAAGAGTACTAAAACAATTATTTCAAGTGATGGTCAGGAAGTTGGCATTTGACCTCAAGTGTGTAGTTTTCCCATTACGGTCTTGTATGTGAACACCCAGGCATAGTTTACACCACCGTCAGAAAGTTTCAGAAATCATTCCTGTTTAATTTTAAGAGCTTCCTCTTGACCTTGAAACTTGCTTGTAGAGTATTGTATTCGCGGCCACCACGTGACCATTGGTATAAGCGTCTTGCTTGCTGGCATTCTTTTTGTAGTTAACAATTGTGTCGTTCCACCAGTAAACGGGGAGGTGATGCTTGCGCCGTGAAAGCTTAGGCTGAACTCACACCGGGTTAGTCAAAACAGTTTTTCTTGTCTCATACGACAACTGCCGGTGTGGGTTGTCACATATGAAGTTATGACATGAGACATGTAAGACGAAACAAAAACGCATGTTCGAGCACGCACACCAAAAGCGACAAAACCGTCTTTGTTCTGGTTCTGGGTGACCAATACAGGTTAGCTGAGAGCTGCAACAATTTTGACCTTGCGCTGTGGCGCGCCGCCTTTTCGCTCGTATCTCGGGAACGTCCTACGGCCATGATCACATATACCATTTCGGTAGCAAATGACATGACAAATAACTTTTGTCTTATACATTTTGCCATGAGATGCGTATTTCAGGTGCTAGGTAGACAATTTCACGATTTTAGGCGAATTTCCGAAATTTCTAAGCCGAGGTTCGGGTTGAAGATGCAATCCGATCTCAAAACAAAAAGTTGCATTGGAATCAGGAAGTACTAAGGCAACTTTTCCGCACTATTAGAAATACCGAATCGAAAAAATTCCGGAATCGACCCACCCTAGTGTGCGTAAAACGTACGCCAATCGACAAATAATATACATAATTACAAACAAACAACAATTAATTTTTTGACAAGATGTCGTAAATGATATACTTTCTGATATATTTCAGTTTGAAAATGTAAAATAAAATAATGTATTTTCTACAAAAAAGTATAGGTATTGCAATTATAATAAAATGTATAACCAATATTACATTTTTTAGAAGCCACTTATTTCTCCGCTATCCCACGCCAAACATTTAAACAAACAAATGTTACCTCTTTATTATAATAATTATAGATAGATAAAAGTACTTAAGTACCTAATTAAATAATCCGACAAAAAAAAACAAATAAGTATATTCTTTAAGTATATTCTTTTACACCATACAACTTTTTAAATAAAACTAATGTCACTCGATAGTAGAAACGGATTGTGACGAACATAGCATCGCAATGGAACATGGACCGTCTGGTTACTACTTCGCGTCTGTTTGTTTTAAAATAATTGTTTTGTATATGCACCGATTTTATGAATGCGAATGAGCTGAGTTTGTTACGCTTCGCTAAATTAAAGGGAGATAGACAATGTGTTTTTCAGACCTGTCAAAATACAGCACTCCGGACCACGACGGGATGCCTCTTGATGTCTCCAGTTGAACACCTCCATAGTGAGACGCGCATGCTTCCTGTAAAGGAGCATAATCAACTCCTCTCCAGGCAGTTCCTGCTTGGTTGTTTCCGTCGGAATCACCCCTGCAGCCACCTGCTTGGAGCGGAACCGCCTCCCAGGAGCATCCAGAGGTCATTCCTCGACTATGTCGACGACATTGCACAGTACGCCGACCAGACTTCGGACGCAACTAACTTTCGACAGGCACTGACCGCCATTCACAGTGGAGCCATCAACACCTTCACCGACTCCCTTCCCGTGAATGGCGTTCTTGGAGTCAAACCACCACCTATTGCAGACGAAGAGCTCCAGTTGCCGCGAGAAACGCGAGTGACCCTAGCGCAACTTCGTTCTGGATATTGTAGCAGGTTAAACTCCTACTTATCCAGAATCGACCCCGACATACCCAATGTATGTCCTGCATGCAACGAGTCTCCGCATGACACTGGCCACCTCTTTGCATGCCCCACAAACCCCACCCATCTAACACCCTCTTCCCTTTGGTCCGACCCCGTCGAAACAGCACGTTTCTTGGGCCTACCGTTAGATGATCTCGACGACAACACAAACAACCCTTACCATCCTAACGGGGATTAGCTAACCGTTAAAACAACAACAACAACAACATGTGTTTTTCTATGATTGGGGGCCGCCCGTAAAATGAACTCCGATTGAACAGATTGAATAGTTCCATTCAAGTGTTGCTAACATAAAAAAATCCGCTTAATTTAGGGAATTTACGACTAAGCAGACCTCGAACTATGAGCATGAGTTGGGGGCGCCTAAGGCGCCCCTTTTGACCGGCACCCTGGGCGGTCGCCCTACCCTAACACCGCTATTGGTCATTTGGTTGTACAATTGACCTCCATGGAAGGCAAGTACCATGGAAATTGCGACCATATCGCGCTGCGCAATATTATGATGCCGAATTGGGAGAGTGGGAGGAACCAGCTCCATCAAAATCGATAGAAAAACTACGTACAGTGGATCACAGCCAAAATGATGCAGCCATCTGAGAAATTTTAAAACATGCTTAATAAAAAATAAAAAGCCAAAACTTGTTTGTTTATGAGTGCCAATTATTAGTGGCAGATGTATTTTTTTAAATATTATTTTTAAAACTCACATTTTACACTTATTTCATTTAATAAAAACAAAAAAACGAATTCAGCCTTAAATTTTACCTCACAGCGAAAATGATGCAATCTCTAAATAAGCAAATACATAAATAAATAAATAGATTTTTTTTTTAACAAAACTTAAATTTTCGGTTGATCAATACTTCGTAGGATAACCTTTGTTATCTATGACAGCTTTCATGCGCCTAGGCATCGATTTTACCAATTTGTTTGTGTAGTTTGTGGATATTTTGTTCCATTCAGCTTCCAAAGCAGTTTTCAGATCAGCCTGATTTCGAATTTCATATTTTCGAATCTCTCGCTCCAAAACTGACCACAGATTCTCAATAGCATTTAAATCTGGAGATTGTGCTGGCGGTTGTACCACATGTGGGCAGTTCCAAATAAGCCAACTTTGGACAACGCCCGATTTATGCTTTGGATCGTTGTCCTGGTAGAATCGAAAACTTTCTCTAATATTTAATTTTGAGGCACTTTGTAACAAATTTGCTTTCAAGATATTCAAATACATAGTTTTATCCATAGTACTGTCAATGAAAGCCAAATTTCCAACACCAGCAGAGGACATGCAACCCCACACCATTACATGCCCTCCACCGTGTTTTACAGTGCTCCGCAAATTCTGTGGATGAAGCTCTGTATTTGGCTTTCTCCATACGTAGCTCTTACCATCTGATCGAAAAAGGTTGAATTTACTTTCATCTGCAAAAATTACGCTAGTCCAGAAGCTTTCATCCTTACATAAATGCTCTTTAGCAAATTTTAGTCGTGCACTTCGATTTTTTGCGCTGATATATGGCTTATTACGAGCTGTGCGTCCATTGAAGTCGGCTTCCCTAAGGATTCTTTGCACGGTTTCCGGGTGGCACTTCTTTCCGAGATATTTTTCCACATCATTTGTCAATGCTGGAGCACTTAAATGAGGGGTTTCCCGTATTTTCCGAACTATCCAACGAGAATCAACTTCGTTAAAAATTTTATTATGGGCCTTTTTAGTTTTATTTTCTACACGATTTTCACGAATGTAGCGTTCAATGATATGTTGAACAGTTCCGCGGCTCAATTTCACTGCTTCTGCGATTTTTCGTTGGGTTTTGCCATCTTTATAATGTTTTAAAACTTATTCGCGCACTTCAACTGTTGTTTGACGACCCATTTTGATCTGCACTGTGTAAATGTCGACACTTGAATGCAAAAACTATCAAATATTGTTTCTAATTCAGTTATTTTAATGTTACATAATAGCTGACATTTGGAAATTCCCGCCAAGCCG
This sequence comes from Bactrocera dorsalis, assembly GCF_023373825.1. Lineage (NCBI taxonomy): Eukaryota > Metazoa > Arthropoda > Insecta > Diptera > Tephritidae > Bactrocera > Bactrocera dorsalis. The sequence continues at coordinate 51,544,124 of NC_064305.1, forward strand.
TCGCGACTAACGGTAAACTACAGTGCATCACTTTCGCTGTGAGCTTGATTTTCTGCAAGTGTGTGAATTTTTGCTAACCGTTGCCGAAAAAATTTAAATTTGAGTTGATTTCGTGTTTTACAAGAAAATACATGCTTATATAAAATAACAAAATAGCTAAATTTTTCATTTTTTTAAGATGAAATTGTTTTTTTTGTCAAGTGCTACTACATATCAGTGCTGCATCATTTTGGCTGTGATCCACTGTATGTTTGCATAAAACTACTATAATGGCAACAGCGCTAACAACAACAACCAAGCAAATATTAAACAACACTCATCAAATGAAAGTTGGTGGCGTTGGTGGCCAATCACCGATTTAAAAAGAAATATTTGCATCTACGCGAATTACAATTCGTCTTTACATCTAGTGAATTATGAATATGAGAGTATATAACTTATCGCAGTTATTTGTTTTTATTATTGCATTTAGTTTTACTTTGTGAACAGCAAAACTGGCGGACCCTTTTTCTACCGATTTTATAATTATAAGCTCAAACAAAAAGTAAATTGTAACTAAATGTTTTATTTCAGTAGATTTTATTTTATGAATAAAAAATGCGGAATGTGCCTAATAGCAAGAATATACGAGTGTGCATCCTATCGTAATATTTAATTGAGCACTTCAAAATATCAAAATTAAATTATGTTAATAATTTAGAACCCGGACAAAGGACTTCAGACAAATTTTACATGTGTGCAACACATAAAAATTTCACATGCTTGAAAGCAGTTGTGCTCGTCTGTTTATTAAAAATTTTTATTGAAAAATACGTTCTTATCCTAATGAATCCATTTAAGAACGTCTGGCTGAGAATTAGCACAGCAATAAAACGGCTCTATGTGTCTCATTTTTTCAAATAAACATTTTGAAAACCCACGGATATGACAGCAAGAATCAAAATTCTCGCAAGATATTTCCTCTAATTGTTCGAGGAAGTTTATAAAGTCTGCAGGTGGTTTGACCAGACTGCAGTTGTTATATTCTTTTTCCATAGAAAAAAGAAAACGAGAATCAGTTTCTTCTTCGAAATGAGGAATCGGACTAAAACAACTATGATGTTTTAAAAACTTTGAATACATACATATAGCCGCAAAAATAAACAAGTGAATTTTGTTTCAAGAAAAAACTTTCACTTAATTCAATTTCCGCGATTTCAATATTTTGAAGTGGTTCTAAGGGTTTCAAAGTTTGCCAAGAAATATCATTAATCAAAACGTCGTTGCAGACGCTTTGAAGGGCGCTAGAACTCAAAGCTTCCCATTCTTCCCTAGGCAGAGGTTCGCAATTTTCCTTGGTCACATAGTTAACAGTCCTAAGGCCACAGGATTTTCGGAAAAGACATGAGAACATGTACGGAGTAGTTCTCACGTTATTTCCGGCCCCCTACGAATCTGTCCGAAATAATGTTCAAGTCTGTCTTGAGAAAGATTTCTTGTCCTAATATTTGCGAATCCTTTGGTGGACAAGATCTTCCACAAATGTCGTAAACCTTTTATGTTTAGAAGCCATCCTTTAATAAATGAAAATGTATTCGTAATAGCACGACCTAAGCTATCATTGACTTTCAATGATTTAAAAAAATTCTTCTTCGGCTTCTAAGAGAAAGTTAATTTGTTACGTACTACTGAAAAAAAGATCATTAAATTTTCGTAGGGCTCCAAGCCTACTACTATTATATATTGTATATTAAATATTAAAAATTGTATCAAAAAAAAAGAACAAATTCGGCGGTATTAAGGAAAGTTGGAGACTTAGAAATATTCAATTTTCCCGGAGCTTGCTGAAAACCTGTGTAGCTAAATGCACACTCATTTTTTCAAAAATTGATGGCCTAAGATAAGCCGAACTTATCTTAGGCGCACACCTAATACTTTGTTGAGCGTCTTGCTCATGGAAGTGAATTATATCACTCCATTTCACAAGACGTCCATTGAAGCTAACTACGTTCTTGCTATTTTGCAAACAATTTCGCGCACTTTTTATAATCGTAAAAAAATACGATTTCTTCTCCATTCACTGTAAAAAATGGCCTATCTTCTGTCACTCCTACAACCCGGGCAAAATGCACAAAATTTGACCCTTGGTCACACACAAAATGGCAGGGGTGAAGACCTATCCCCTGAAGTTCTGTCACAACTTCGAATACGTACTGTTTTAAAACATCTCCTTTGCATGATTTATGCACAAAAAAAAAGGTGCGTGGAGTCCCTACGCGCGGAAGAAGTTATACTTCTTAAGTGCCCTGGAGACGATCAAATAATTGCGTCAAACACTTTAATTGTGTTTGTGTCGTCGGCTCTCGTCGGCTACACGTACGCTACACCGACTTGTTGTCGGCTCTGTTTGATGAAAATCAAAAATTTTTGATATTTCTATTTGACGGACGATAATTTGATCGTCTCCACTCATGTTTGACAAGCATGACTCATTTGCAGTGAAGACTTCAAGCGAAGAGGACATACATACTTGCGGAAAAGTGAAGTGAAGCGAAAAAGAGTGAAGTGAAGAAGAAAAAAGTTAAGTGAAATAAGCGTAAAATTTTAAAATAAATAAAATCAAATCAAATAAATTAAAATAACTAAAGTAAAATCAAATAAAATAAATTACAATAATAAAATAATTAAAGTAAAATCAAATAAAATAAAATAAATAAACTAAAATAAAATAAAATCAAATCAAATAAATTACAATAATAAAATAATTAAAGCAAAATCAAATAAAATAAAATAAATAAACTAAAATAAAATAAAATAAAATAAATAAAATAAAATCAAATAAATTAAAATGATAAAATTTTAAAATTTTTTTTTCATAAGAATTGCAGCACATGCCAATAAAAGATAATCATCATCCGACGATGACATGACGACCGTTCGCTACGAGATCAAAAATAAACTGATGTTTGACGTGTTAATTTGAACGTTTGCGTGTGTTGCCCACGATTGAACATCACTAACACATATACACTGTTTGACGCAATTATTTGATCGTCTCCAGCGCACTTTAGCGGTGTTCAGAAATGCATAACATTTTCTATGAAAGAAAACTTAAATTCACATTTTATAATTTTATTATGCACATTTTATAAAGCAAAGTATAAATGAAGGAATTTTAATTCGGAAAGAAGTTCTGTCTCTTCGTTGCGGAAGGGAATATGCAGCGTAACCACATATCTTTTGTAATCCATCAACACGCGTTGAAAGCCCAGCAGTTATCGGTGAATTGACGATCGTTGATTCATCAGTAGTTATAGATGCTCCCGCAGAGATTGATGAAACAGCAGACGTTGAATCTTTTTACGCGCTCTCTGATATTCCGCAGCTGTTTTCCTCTTCCTCGGTTGGCTGCCAGCTATCATTTCCAATTTCTCCTTTTCCCGCTCTGCTTTCTTTCGTGCTGGGTATTCACGATAATATTGTACTGTTTTCCCTCCTTTTAAAACACGGGCTACAATCTCAACAGAATTTATTTTTAATTTTTTGCTTACTAATAGAAATTAAATTTATCACAGCAATATTATGTATATGTATATACATATTATGTATATGTATATTGCTGTGATAAATTTATTTTCTATTAGTAAGAAAAAAAAAAATTTATTAGTATAGTATACGATGTTAAAAAGCAAAAATTTAAAAATAAATTCTGTTGAGATTCGAACCAGTGTTCACGTCGTGATATTCTAGGCGCTTACCACCAACACCACCATTGACACTTAGGTTGCGCTGACTTAAGTATGATTTGGTTATGCATGCAAGAAACATACGATGGTTCTAATAATTTTGTTTAAGTATAGAAATATACATACTTTGTAGAACATTTGCTTTCGCAATAAATTTATCACAGCAATATACATACATATAAATAATATGTATAAACATAAACATAATATTGCTGTGATCCCTTAGAAGTATAGTCTTAACTTCTTAACGGCCAACGCAGAGTATTTTCAACCAAAAGAAATTTATTCATTAAAATCACCACTCAGAAGTCGTTTTATCCCTTGTAAGCGAGCGATTTTCGAAGAAACATTTCTAATATGCCAAAAGGCAAAATTAGAAATGAATTTCTTAAATCTCACACTCCCAGATAAAACGATATACCTCGTCCTCGTGGGTCGATTTCCAAATGAATACAGAAATGATTCTGTGAATTTATTCATTAAAATCGCCACTCAGAAGTCGTTTTATCCCTTGTAAGCGAGCGATTTTCGAAGAAACATTTCTAATATGCCAAAAGACAAAATAAGAAATGAATTTCTTAAATCTCACGCTCCCAGATAAAACGATATACCTCGTCCTCGTGTGTCGGTTTCAAAAACCACAGAAATGATTCTGTGTGATTCTGAAAGGCCAACGCAGAGTATTTCAATTAAAAGTCACACAAAATAGTTGAGAATTCGCAGAAAGGCAAACGAAAGAAAAAGAACTATAACTTCAATAATGCACAAGCATACAAACATACATATGTGCACACATGTGAATATGTCACCAACCAAAAATTGAAACATTGTTCTACAAAAACAACAACAGCATAAGCATGGCAACATTGTGTTGTGTTGTTGTGTCGGCCGAGCTGTGCCGAAAGAAACGAACAAACGATCGCCGATTGTCACCGCTTCGCTTGCTGCTCGCACATCTTCGCAGACCAGGTTGCGTTACATTCATATGGATGGAGCAAGGTTGCGCAACCTTGCGTTACTTTTATATGGAAGGTTGCGCAACCAGAATCTATCACAACCTTTTCCGGCGTCGTATAAGAAGTATAACTTCAATAAGCAAGTGGTTGAGATCAAGGCTCCCCACCTATGAAGCAATTCTGGAGGTACGATTTTCATCACCATAATCCTCCAGACCTACAATTAAATCCCTATACCTATCATACTGCAAATGGGTCTTCAAAGACATTTCATCGCAGCAAATTGACACGTATTTCTGGTCACTAGTAAAGCAACGGCTTCAAAGGTCCAGAGTTTTTATGCTGCTATACGTGCAACCAGGACTTCGTGGCCAACTTTGAATAAATTTGGACAAAGTTCTTGGTGATGGCCAATTAAAATAGGGCTGTAAATATCTGTATGCTAGAGGTGACAAGAAATGAATCACCAGAGCTATGGTTTTTAATTCCCTATTGTATCTATTACCGTGAAGATTACGGTTATTATTAGACAAACTATTCCTCACACATGCAGCAATATGTGGAGGCAATTTGCTACATAGCTCAACAATTTGTCTATTCTCACTATTTTCAATAGACAAACTGTTTCCTTTTAGGGCCTCAATTTCTCTTTCCTTCTCTTCTAATTGTTTTTTTAATTCTTGCACCTCATTTTATAAATTAATATTTCTTTTTTTTAAGCTAACTATTTCATTTGGGAGGATGGAGTCATGTGTAGAAGTTCACGCAAGTGAGGAAAGTTCTCTGATCGCCATTCACTTGGGAGTGGCCAGAAACGATTCTTTTACATATGACTCAAGCAGCTCACGACTTCCGGTCTTTGACCAAGTATCCTCTGGGTAGCCTAAGAACATCCGTTTGAAGGCGAGCTAACGTGAGAAGGCGAAAAATCCCCTGCATAGGGTTGTGCGCTGGGTTTGGGACCCGCCACGTAAAAACCTCCCCCCAATGAAAAACAACACACAGCCTCGGATGAGAGACCCCCCTTTTGATGACGACCATGGCAAACGAAATAAGGACTACGAATTGAGGGCATGCACCTGGAATGTCCGGTCCCTTAATTGGGAAGGTGCCGCTGCCCAGCTGGTAGATGTCCTCGGAAAGATAAAGGCTGACATCACCGCCGTCCAAGAAATGCGATGGACGGGACAAGGACAGAAACGAGTAGGTCCTTGTGACATTTACTATAGTGGCCATATAAAGGAGCGCAAGTTTGGTGTTGGATTCGTGGTGGGAGAGAGACTCCGTCGCCGAGTACTATCATTCACTCCGGAGAATGAACGTCTAGCCACAATCCGCATCAAAGCGAGGTTCTTCAACATATCGCTGATTTGTGCCCACGCCCCGACGGAAGAGAAGGACGATGTGACCAAAGATGCTTTTTATGAGTGCTTGGAGCGCACTTATGAGAGATGCCCCCGCCACGATGTCAAAATCGTGCTTGGCGACTTCAACGCCAGGGTGGGCAAAGAAGGTATCTTTGGCACTACGGTCGGTAAATTCAGCCTCCACGAGGAAACATCCCCAAATGGGTTGAGGCTGATCGACTTCGCCGGGGCCCGAAATATGGTTATCTGTAGTACTAGATTCCAGCATAAGAAGATACATCAAGCTACCTGGCTGTCTCCGGATCTAAAAACCACCAACCAGATCGATCATGTTGTGATAGACGGAAGACACGTCTCCAGTGTTTTAGATGTGCGTGCGCTCCGAGGACCTAACATTGACTCGGACCACTATATTGTTGCAGCCAAAATTCGCACCCGCCTCTGTGCAGCAAAAAACGCACGCCAACAAACACAAGGAAGGTTCGACGTCGAGAAGCTGCAATCACAACAGACAGCCGAACGATTTTCTACTCGGCTTGCACTCCTGCTCTCTGAGAGCACTCGTCAACAACTTGGTATACGGGAACTGTGGGATGGCATTTCAAACTCCTTACGTACAGCTGCAACCGAAACCATTGGTTTTCGGAAAGTGCAAAAGAACAGCTGGTACGACGAGGAGTGCCGTGTCGCAGCGGAGAGAAAACAGGCTGCCTACCTCGCAACGTTACGATCGACCACAACACGTGCGGGATGGGACAGATACCGAGAGTTGAAGAGGGAAGCGAGACGCATTTGCAGACAGAAGAAAAAAGAGGCCGAAATGCGTGAGTACGAACAGCTTGATAAGCTGACCGACAGGGGTAATGCTCGAAAATTCTACGAGAAAATGCGGCGGCTTACAGAAGGTTTCAAGACCGGAGCATACTCCTGTAGAACCCCCAAAGGTGATCTAGCCACCGATGCCCAAAGCATACTTAGATTATGGAGGGAACACTTCTCCAGCCTGCTGAATGGCAGTGAAAGCACAACACCAGGAGAAGACGAACCCGATTCCCCAATCGATGACGATGGAGCAGACGTTCCATTGCCCGACCAGGAAGAAGTTCGAATAGCAATTGCCCGCCTGAAAAACAACAAAGCGGCAGGGGCCGACGGATTGCCGGCCGAGCTATTCAAACACGGCGGCGAAGAACTGATAAGGAGCATGCATCAGCTTCTTTGCAAAATATGGTCGGATGAAAGCATGCCCAACGATTGGAATTTAAGTGTGCTATGCCCAATCCATAAAAAAGGAGACCCCACAATCTGCGCCAACTACCGTGGGATAAGCCTCCTCAACATCGCATACAAGGTTCTATCGAGCGTATTGTGTGAAAGATTAAAGCCCACCGTCAACAAACTGATTGGACCTTATCAGTGTGGCTTCAGACCTGGTAAATCAACAACCGACCAGATATTCACCATGCGCCAAATCTTGGAAAAGACCCGTGAAAGGAGAATCGACACTCACCACCTATTCGTCGATTTCAAAGCTGCTTTCGACAGCACGAAAAGGAGCTGCCTTTATGCCGCGATGTCTGAATTTGGTATCCCCGCAAAACTAATACGGCTGTGTAAACTGACGTTGAGCAACACGAAAAGCTCCGTCAGGATCGGGAAGGACCTCTCCGAGCCGTTCGATACCAAACGAGGTTTCAGACAAGGCGACTCCCTATCGTGCGACTTTTTCAATCTGCTGCTGGAGAAAATTATTAGAGCTGCAGAACTGAACCGAGCAGGTACAATCTTTTATAAGAGTGTACAGCTGCTGGCGTATGCCGATGATATTGATATCATCGGTCTCAACACCCGCGCCGTTAGTTCTGCTTTCTCCAGACTGAACAAGGAAGCAACGCAAATGGGTCTGGCAGTGAACGAGGGCAAGACGAAATATCTCCTGTCATCAAACAAACAGTCGTCGCACTCGCGACTTGGCCCCCACGTCACTGTTGACAGTCATAACTTTGAAGTTGTAGATAATTTCGTCTATTTAGGAACCAGCGTTAACACCACCAACAATGTCAGCCTTGAAATCCAACGCAGGATTACTCTTGCCAACAGGTGCTACTTCGGACTGAGTAGGCAATTGAAAAGTAAAGTCCTCTCTCGACGAACAAAAACCAAACTCTATAAGACGCTCATAATTCCCGTCCTGCTATATGGTGCAGAGGCTTGGACGATGACAACAACCGATGAGTCGACGTTGCGAGTTTTCGAGAGAAAAGTTCTGCGAAAGATTTATGGTCCTTTGCGCGTTGGCCACGGCGAATATCGCATTCGATGGAACGATGAGCTGTACGAGATATACGACGACATTGACATAGTTCAGCGAATTAAAAGACAGCGGCTACGCTGGCTAGGTCATGTTGTCCGGATGGATGAAAACACTCCAGCTCTGAAAGTATTCGACGCAGTACCCGCCGCGGGAAGCAGAGGAAGAGGAAGACCTCCACTCCGGTGGAAGGACCAAGTGGAGAAGGACCTGGCCTCGCTTGGAATATCCAATTGGCGCCACGTAGCGAAGAGAAGAAACGACTGGCGCGCTGTTGTTGACTCGGCTATAATCGCGTAAGCGGTGTCTACGCCAGTAAAGAAGAAGAAGAACTATTTCACTAACAAATTTTCTTTTCCTAGGTGTCCTTTCACTTAGGTACGCATTTGTTTGCGTTTTGCTATTTATCGCCCTATTACCTAAACTTCCTAAAGGTGAGGAATATGAGTGTTCCTCAAATATATTGTAGTGAAGGGACACCTTCTCATGCATTTCATGTGAACACGAAGTACAATCTCCTACCTCGTCAACGAAAGTGGTGGAAATGGACTATATAGGACCTAAAGTATTTACATTGTCCTGTTCGTCAGGTTCGCAAAAACTACCTTTAACTAAACTACCACAGTCCGAAACTATCGCCACTGTTGGCATTATCAAATTTTTATCGGGGACTGCCCTTTCGATAGTCTTAACCTATTTTTGTGGTGGACCGAGAAATGCCTATCGCAGGCAAACAAATTTGTATTATTCAAATCGGATACACCAAGAAGATGCATCCATTTCCTCCGCCTAAAAAGCAAAAATAAATAACAAAGATGTTAACATACAATAAAAAGATTAATATTGTTAGTATATTATTTTAAAGTAATAAACTAATAATTAAAGATATTTAAATAATAAGCATAAAACAATTACTTGTAAAAAATCATCGTACAAATACCAAGCCAGCTGTACAAAAAAATTAAGCAGCGCAAAAGTATTATTATTAATATCAAGAAATAAACGCAGTTTCAACAAATATTTGTAAATAAAAAATACATACGAGTACTGTTTGTACAAGTAGATCCACAGGGGAGGTAATTAAGAGACTCTCCCACTGCATGTCGGTCGGCTTAATTTTGGCTGAAAAATTATGAAATCAAATATACATAGTTACAATATTGTTACGAATTTACTCTTGCTAGTTTACTTTGTTAGGTTCGTATCTCTGGATTGACAAATAAAACTAAAAGCCGTTTAATTCACTTCAACAACTCTTTATTTCACAACTCGTCTACACTATAGCAGTTTACTCTTAGCACTGATTGATTACGTTGGCGCTGCCACGGCTTATATAGCCACGCACTTCTCGCTGATGCCGACATGTCCTTCTAGAATATCGCGTCTGGAAATTACCAGAACATACGGCTATACGGCGCCAGACGCAAGCAGACAGTCGCGGCGCCAGACTCAGCAATTGTTTAACTAGACAAGCAGACAGTGCGGCGCCAGATGTCTACAACAAGACAAATGCTATTCCATATACCTACAGCTATTGTTCATAATCAGGGATGCATATAGTAATACAAATACAACTTAATACTACTTTTGTAACAATATATTAATTAATATTTCACCACAGCAGTTTTATATTATATTTATTACTCATAGTGTGTATTATATTATTTGTGCTTCAAATTGAAATTTTTATTATCAAGGGGCACATCTGCGTGAAATTTTGAATAAATTAATTTTTTGTTTTCTCATATTTTGATTACTTAAACTTTTGAAGTTAAAATAATTTTTTTTTTTTAATTTTCATATACTATAATTAAATAACAAATATATTCAAAAATTAATTATGAAATCGCAAAATAGGTTTTCACTAAAATTAGCATAGGAAGTTTTATACGCGAAATACATAATTAATAAATTATCGTCAGCTCTGCGAAATAAGCAATAACTTTTTGTTTAATTCTAAATTAGATGGTGTAGATATTTTTTTATGGTCACTCAAGATGTGCCCCTTAAAGTCTGAGGCTTATAAGGATTTGGAGTATACACATTCTTATCCATCTTTCATTTAATATTATAAATCAATATAATAATATTATAAATGTGATAGGAAGTATGCATGCATTCACAATCCCAAAAACAACGTGTTCACCTTTATTCGTTAATGAATTTTTCACTGTATTGAATTATTTATTATATATGCACCCAATATGCAAAATAAGATATGATCAAAAAATTTGAAAATGAGTGTTTCATTGATTTCGATCCACCAAGTTACATATTGTTGCGAATTTACTCCTTGCTAGTTTACTTTACTAGGTTCGTATCTCTGGATTGACAAATAAAACCAAAAGCCGTTTAATTCACTTCAACAAAATATCTTTATTTTACAACTCGTCCACACTATAGGAGTTTACTCTTAGCACTGGTTTATTACGTTGGCGCTGCTACGGCTTATATAGTCACACACTCCTCGCTGATGCCGACGTATCCTTCTAGAATATTTCGCCTGGCAATTATAAGAACATAATGCTATACGGCGCCAAATGCAGCTATTGTTTAGACAAGCAGACGCAGCTATTGTTTAAGTAGACAAGCAGACAGCCGCAGCGCCAAATGCAGCTATTGTTTAAGACAGCCGCGGCGCCAGATGTATACAACAAGACAAACACACGTAATGCTATTCCATATACATACTGCTATTGTTCATAATAAGGGATGCATATAGCAATACAAATACAACTTAATACTACTTTTGTAACAATATTATATACATATATGAGTACATATATCCAACATTTTAAGGTTCTGCCATCTGATATAATCCAGTTTTAACCAATATTTAAATTTAATTTCACTAGTCTTATATATCGTCACCTGAAATGCAAAATAATAAGTTATTTTGGTATGTCCAACGTATGTATGGTAACGTCCAAAACGTAGCAACAAATAATGTAAAAATTTGCACAATTATTTTTTTAACTGCGTCGATTGTGCAATACCATTTGGTGATTACATATATAAATAAGAAAATAAAATTAAATATTCTACTTACATGGGCATTTCTCGCTCCCCAGGAAATTTGTGCAGCGGTAACGAGCCTTCACACCCTAAGTAGTAATTGGCTATAATTTAACTTGTAGCATACTAACCTGCCGATCGATCTGAACGGGAACGGGATAGGATTGATCTGTGAAAATAATAATAAAGTAATAATTACATTAAAAACTTAAATAACTTACTTTTAAAATGACCGTCCGTCAGTTTGAATATTTTCAAATATAATGCCAGTATTGCTATTGAGCATGGCAAAATAGTGTTGCGTAAGCTAATTTAAACTCCTTTTTACTACTAAATAGATAATGCAAATTCAAAAAATAATTATTTTAAGAATCATTTTTATTTAAAAATTTAACTTGGAACTAAAAATTAATACGGTAAATTTGTTAGTATGGTGAAACACTCCATTTGGGAACGATTCTTGATCGCCGGCGTATAGCTAAATTCTGACATATAAAACGTGTATGTAGTTTGTGATTACAAAAATTTATACTTAAAATATAGGAAACATGGCTATTATAATTATCTCTTGATTTATCTTATAATAAAAAATTGTGTTTTACTGTTCAGACGAATTATTATGGAATGTAATATCAAACTTTTCCACAATATGCCAAATTACTGCTTCTCAGTAATTGTCTGTTTTGGCAGGTCATGTGCCTCTTGACAATGATTAAGATTGAGTTGTAAGAATCTCATGCGCCCTGTTGTTCTGCTTTCTTATATACCAAGCATCTGACGCTTCCAGTGAAATGCTCAATTTCTTTAGATCCTGTCTTCAGGCAGAGTTAACATTTCGGCTTATTGATGCAGTCGTTGGTCTGATATTCACCTTCGCATCATCTTCTTCAAATCCTAGACCTATCCTAATTGTGTCACTTTCGCTGTGTGCCCATAGTCAAGACACCTGAAGCATCGTTGTGGCTGCTTATGTTCCCGAATACGGCAAACTACCCGCCCGACTTTCAGGTTTATATTTTGTAGAAGTGACTGCTGTTTGAGTGTCTCCGTAAGACTTTCTTATCTCTTAATTGCTGAGATCGTCAATTCTGTGTTTCCCAACTCTATTTGCAGAGCATAGAGAACCTCTTCCTTGCTACTGATTTCATCTAAACCTTTACAGTTGAGTATAATCTCCTGGGTAAGGAGATCAATCTGCTTATGATTTAAGTATAGTATTTTGGTTAGTTTTACTATGTTCTACTATGTTCCACGGTTCCTCCATTGAGCTTTGTTTCAGAGGGTAGCAGTTAGTCTCTTGTGTGGTCTGTGTGCCCATTTGAGATGCTGGAAGCTATTTTTTAGTGCCTTCTAAACCGTGGGTAATGGCGCCGTCATTTATTATAAGTGAACGTTTAAACTGGCCAATCAGACTGGTTCTCGCCTGGGTTTTTGGCGATTGGATGCATGTTCGTTTCGTTTTTTGTTGGGTCTGCTATTCTGCTATTGGTTCCTCAGTGAACTTTGTGCGGCTTCTTTTCGGCTGGTTGATCGGGTGTGATACCGACATTCTTCACTTCCTACTTGTTTTTGCAGTTGCAATATTTTATCTATTATATTTCGCGTGTCTTTGCTTCTGGCCGTGGGTGAGTTTAGCTCATCTATTAGCACTCCTAGAGCGGATAGCGCGTTCTCTACTTCGCTCATAGTTATCACTGCTATTGATGTTGGGTTGAAGGTATGTATGTATGTTGACTACGCTGAAGTCGTTAGTTGATGTTAAGGGTTTATCCCATTGTAGAAATATAGAAATATAGAATCATATGGTCGTCAACAGCTGATCGAAATAGTTGATTTTTCGGCACAGAGATTTAAATAAAAGGACTTAAAAATAATAAAGAGGTATTAGGTTCCCTCGGAGGCCTATTTTTACCCATATAATATATACAATACTAAACTAAACTATTTGTAATAATTTAAACAAAAATAGATATGTATGTACTATGTATATTCTTCAAATACCTAAATATGTATGTACATATATACATATAAATAAAATTAAAAATAAATAAAATTAAAATTAATTTTTTCCATACAAATTTTTTTATTAAATTTTTTTGTTTTGTTTTTCAATTATTTAAATCTTTCAAATTTGGCGTTTGCTTCAAAAATTTTATAAAATTATTCAGTGAAAATGTTATGTGTTTTTCACACAAAGTGATCAATTACAGATTGAAATTTGTCACGATGCCATGAAGAGGTCGCGCTAATATCGGTCGGCGTTCTTTTTGGCATCAACATATATTAGCAGCCCAAGGCACATGAACGAGTACTCCCAGGATGCGATGATATACGTGCGGTATTATGGGTCGCGATCAATCAGAAAGCGATTGTCACGATGTCACAGCAAGACTTTTCAAGCAACAGCTTCGATGGACATTATCTTGAAGCAACGCATATATGGTGCTGTTAGGTGCTAGATGTACTCTGTTGAGTGGCAAAAGAGAGGTTTGCCGCACGCACACATTCTTCTTTGGATGGTGGAAGGTGGTTTCACCAGATCAAATTTATGAAATCATTCAATAATACGGCAATTCCTGATGCAAAGATATCCACTCTATCGGCGTCGCTCACCAGACGACAATGGCAGAACATTTAGCAATCAATTTAGAGGCGGGAGTATCGAAGTTGACAACACATGGATCGTACCATATTCGCCACTGTTGTCCAATTCACATTCAAAAGTCATGTCAATGTTGGTATTGCAGTTTGGTGTAATCGATAAAATACGTTTGTAAGTACGTCGCCAAAGGAAGCAGCTTGGCGATTATTGGTCTTGAACGATACGGTCGATACGTGAACTGCACGCTTTGTAGGATATTTACTTTTTCAATTCATGAACGTTTTCCGACTGTTGTGCGTCTTACAGTTAATTTGGAGAATGGCCAAAGAATGTATTTCAACCCAGAGAATACAGTATAGCCAGTGGAAAGACCGCCAGCAACAAAATTAACATTTACGAGTTTTTTCTCAACTTTCGTCAGTGATGCGTTTGTGAAAACAATGAATTTGAAAAGAAAGCAAGTCCAACCAGTAGATTGACATCCAGGTGTCTTATCAACTAATGCATTAGGACGAATTTACACAATCCACCCGAAAAACAACGATTGTTTTTACCTTCGGTTGCTATTGATTAATGTACGCGGTTCAACTTTATTTGAGTCATTGCTTACTGTGAATAAATGTAATAAAATTCGATGTGTGTTCAAGTTGTGGAGAAGTAAGCCAGCAATTACAAATGCTGGAACACGTTAATCACTGGAATGAAAATGAAGTTCGCATACTTTTCGATATAAACATCGACATTGTCAAAGACATTTTACATCGTCTTCGCTAAAAATTGGAAATGGTACAATTTCGGTTGATACTTCCGGTGGTTCGATATCAATTCCATCTTCCCTTTACCAATTCACGAAAGATGAACTCATCACAAATGTTCGGAAATTGGCCAAATTATCGTAACTACGATTCCTTAAGTGCACGCGCAATGTTAGCCGCCAAAAATACCGATGTTGTTGACTTCAACTGGAAGATTCAAAGTCAAATTCCAGGAGACTTGCGCTCATACAAATCGATCGATCGTCTTGACTATGAAGACGACGCCGTGAATTATCCAGTGGTATTCCTAAATTCTTTGGATAGGCTTGGTATGCCACCGCATCATTTGCGTCTCAAAGTAGCATCCCTCGTTATTATGTTTCCCAATCTTCACGCGCCGAAACTGTGCAATAGAACCCGACTGATTGTGACGCACCTATTGAATACAAGAATACAGAATGCTTGATCCAACGAATTCCTTTGAGTTCTAACGTTTTGCCATTTCAGTTCAAACGTATTCCGTTTCCAGTGAAAATTGAATTTGAGATGACAGTCAACAGGACCTAAAGATAGTCGCATAGTGTGAGGTATAAATTTGGAAATGCTATGTTTTTCACACGGCCGTAGCGTGCTCACGAGTTGGAAAACCATCTTTTCTGTACACCGGAACAGAAACCGAAAAATGTTGTTTATAAAGCTGCGTTACATTGAAAAAAAAAAAATGAAATGATACATTTAACTTTCTTTTCATTTCGAACTATATAATTTCACACAGGACAACGGCTGCGGGGTCAGCTAGCTTTTAATAAAATAGAAAAGATTTATCAGTATTGTAATACAATAAATAAAATTTTAATCAAAACTAGGTAAACTTAATCTTTATGAATTTAATAATCGAAATATTTTTGAAAATTTAACAAAAACGTACTTAAAGTAATAAATTGTGTAGCATAACACGGCAACACACTCTTACCTTTTTTAAGGAATTTGGCCTTTTTAGTAGTAGAATATTTAGGAAACCCTAATGAAGTGCCTAGCCTTTTACCCTGAGTCTCCCTCATTCTATGGCATTCTTAATGTAACTTCTGTCATTCTACGAGTATAAGCTTTCACTTGCGAATATGTGGGATAAAATCCTGCTTTTTACCTGCAAAATTTTCTTTTTTACCAGTAAAGGTATTTGCCGGTTTGGCTTTAGCTGACATTTCCTCAGCTTTTCCTACAGCAATCCACTAGTACTGGTGATACTCGGAAGTTCCTCAGGATTAGATCCCTCGGGGATTTCTCTTAATGTTCATAGGTCGTGGGTTGTGGGATCTATTGTTTTAATGGGAGGGAGAGAGAGAACATGCGCCATTTGTACAAAATAAATAAATATTTAAAATACTTATATTTATCACTCACGTCTTTTGATATGAGCATTGTGTTTTCGAGTACTTGGAAAAAAATTTTGCGATATGTATGTTGGGACCATAAGCAGAGCACCTGAAAAACACTTTACTTCACTTCATATGTATGTAAATACATATGTACGTTCGTGCCGTAATTTAATCACATCACATCGTAAATCACATATCTCGGGACCCTATCGACCGATTTTGTGTGTTAATGGCATTGCTCTTATATTCTTAAGGCACAGTGTGAAAATGGTCGAAATCGGAAAACAACCACCATTACTTGCCATATAACGCAATTTTAAATTTCGCTTGATATTCTGTCGGTCGGTGTATGAGTTATGTATGTATATATAAAATTACTTAGATCCCAATTCTTTTTTTTTTTTACTTTTTACATCTTAAGATATTATCCTGGCTTTGATTCTTGCAAGTTGCAAGATTATGAAATGTTCGATTGTACCCGAACTTAGCACTTTCTTACTTGTTAAACGTTCCTTTTACTTTAGTCGATATACGAATATATTGGTGATGATATGTGAGGTAACTTGAGAAACTCAGAGAGCATGTTCAAAATATGTAGTAACGCCAAAAATAAATATAATCGGTGTGATACTAATATAAGGTTTTCAAACTTCCGACTCTCTTTACACCGTCCAAATCGGTCAATACGTAAGATATATTTGTAAAATTAACTGAACGTATAATGACTGAGTGGAGTCATGTGTAGAAGTTCACGCAAGTGAGGAAAGTTCTCTGATTGCCATTCACTTGGGAGTGGCCAGAAACGATTCTTTTACATGTGACTCAAGCAGCTCACGACTTCCGGTCTTTGACCAAGTATCCTCTGGGTAGCCTAAGGACATCCGTTTGAAGGCGAGCTAACGTGAGAAGGCGAAACATCCCCTGCATAGGGTTGTGCGCTGGGTTTGGGACCCGCCACGTAAAAAACACCCCCCAGTGAATAGTCATAACCAGCCTCGGATGAGAGACCCCCCTTTTGATGACGACCATGGCAAAAGAAATAAGGACTATGATTTGAGGGCATACACCTGGAATGTCCGGTCCCTTAACTGGGAAGGTGCCACTGCCCAGCTGGTTGATGTCCTCGTGAAAACAAAGGCTGACATCACCGCCGTCCAAGAAATGCGATGGACGGGACAAGGACAGAGACGAGTAGGTCCTTGTGACATTTACTACAGTGGCCATATAAAGGAGCGCAGGTTTGGTGTGGGATTCGTGGTGGGAGAGAGACTCCGTCGCCGAGTACTATCATTCACTGCGGTGAATGAACGTCTAGCCACAATCCGCATCAAAGCGAGGTTCTTCAACATATCGCTGATTTGCGCCCACGCCCCGACGGAAGAGAAGGACGATGTGACCAAAGATGCCTTTTATGAGTGCTTGGAGCGCACCTATGTGAGATGCCCCCGTCACGATGTAAAAATCGTGCTTGGTGACTTCAAAGCCAGGGTGGGCAAAGAATGTATCTTTGGTACTACGGTCGGTAAATTCAGCCTCCACGAGGAAACTTCCCCAAATGGGTTGAGGCTGATCGACTTCGCCGGGGCACGAAATATGGTTATCTGTAGTACTAGATTCCAGCATAAGAAGATCCATCAAGCTACCTGGCTGTCTCCGGATCGAGAAACTACCAACCAGATCGATCATGTTGTGATAGACGGAAGGCACGTCTCCAGTGTTTTAGATGTGCGTGCGCTCCGAGGTCCTAACATCGACTCGGACCACTATCTTGTTGCAGCTAAGATAAAAAAAAAGCACGCCAACAAACACAAGGAAGGTTCGACGTCGAGAAGCTGCAATCGCAACAGACAGCCGAACGATTCTCTACTCGGCTTGCACTCCTGCTCACTGAGAGCACTCGTCAACAACTCGGTATAAGGGAACTGTGGGACGGCATTTCAAACTCCTTACGTACAGCTGCAACCGAAACCATTGGTTTTCGGAAAGTGCAAAAGAACAGCTGGTACGACGAGGAGTGCCGTGTCGCAGCGGAGAGAAAACAGGCTGCCTACCTCGCAACGTTACGATCGACCACAACACGTGCGGGATGGGATAGATACCGAGAGTTGAAGAGGGAAGCGAGACGCATTTGCAGACAGAAGAAGAGAGAGGCCGAAATGCGTGAGTACGAGCAGCTTGATAAGCTGGCCGACAGGGGTAATGCTCGAAAATTCTACGAAAAAATGCGGCGGCTTACAGAAGGTTTCAAGACCGGAGCATACTCCTAGAACCCTCCAAGGTGATCTAGCCACCGATGCCCAGAGCATACTTAAATTATGGAGGGAACACTTCTTCAACCTGCTGAATGGCAGTGAACGCACAACACCAGGAGAAGGCGAACCCGATACCCCAATCGATGACGATGGAGCAGACGTTCCATTGCCCGATCATGTAGAAGTTCGAATAGCAATTGTCCGCCTGAAAAACAACAAAGCGGCAGGGGCCGATGGATTGCCGGCCGAGCTATTCAAACACGGCGGCGAAGAACTGATAAGGAGCATGCATCAACTTCTTTGTAAAATATGGTCGGGCGAAAGCATGCCCAACGATTGGAATCGAAGTGTGCTCTGCCCAATCCATAAAAAAGGAGACCCCACAATCTGCGCCAACTACCGTGGGATAAGCCTTCTCAACATCGCATATAAGGTTCTATCGAGAGTATTGTGTGAGAGATTAAAGCCCACCGTCAACAAACTGAGTGGACCTTATCAGTGTGGCTTCAGACCTGGTAAATCAACAACCGACCAGATATTCACCATGCGCCAAATCTTGGAAAAGACCCGTGAAAGGAGAATCGACACTCACCACCTATTCGTCGATTTCAAAGCTGCTTTCGACAGCACGAAAAGGAGCTGCCTTTATGCCGCGATGTCTGAATTTGGTATCCCCGCAAAACTAATACGGCTGTGTAAACTGACGTTGAGCAACACGAAAAGCTCCGTCAGGATCGGGAAGGACCTCTCCGAGCCGTTCGATACCAAACGAGGTTTCAGACAAGGCGATTCCCTATCGTGCGACTTTTTCAACCTGCTTCTGGAGAAAATAGTTCGAGCTGCAGAACTCAACAGAGAAGGTACCATCTTCTATAAGAGTGTACAACTGCTGGCGTATGCGGATGATATTGATATCATCGGCCTCAACACCCGCGCCGTTAGTTCTGGACAAGGAAGCAAAAGAAATGGGTCTGGCAGTGAACGAGGGCAAGACGAAATATCTCCTGTCATCAAACAAACAGTCGTCGCACTCGCGACTTGGCACTCACGTCACTGTTGACAGTCATAACTTTGAAGTTGTAGATAATTTCGTCTATCTTGGAACCAGCGTAAACACCACCAACAATGTCAGCCTAGAAATCCAACGCAGGATAACTCTTGCCAACAGGTGCTACTTCGGACTAAGTAGGCAATTGAGAAGCAAAGTCCTCTCCCGACAAACAAAAACCAAACTCTATAAGTCACTCATAATTCCCATCCTGCTATATGGTGCAGAGGCCTGGACGATGTCAACAACAGATGAGTCGACGTTGCGAGTTTTCGAGAGAAAAGTTCTGCGAAAGATTTATGGTCCTTTGCGCGTTGGCCACGGCGAATATCGCATTCGATGGAACGATGAGCTGTACGAGATATACGACGACATTGACATAGTTCAGCGAATTAAAAGACAGCGGCTACGCTGGCTAGGTCATGTTGTCCGGATGGACGAAAACACTCCAGCTCTGAAAGTATTTGACGCAGTACCCGCCGCGGGAAGCAGAGGAAGAGGAAGACCTCCACTCCGTTGGAAGGACCAAGTGGAGAAGGACCTGGCCTCGCTTGGAATATCCAATTGGCGCCACGTTGCGAAAAGAAGAAACGACTGGCGCGCGGTTGTTAACTCGGCTATAATCGCATAAGCGGTGTCTACGCCAATTAAGAAGAAGATAATACTGAGTATATTATAATTTAATGCCGAAAATATCTGAAGTTATATTAAATGAGGAAGAGTATGAAATGTTCGGTTACACCCGAATTTAGCCCTTTCTTACTCTTTTTTGCGTTAAGTTGTCTACTCAAAAAAGCCTGGGGGATTTCCGGGACTACCAGTTAGATTTTCTGCATTTCAGATGTTACAGTTTTGCAATTTTCATTAAGAACAAAAAAGAATCGAGCAAAGTTGAAAAGAATTTTGCATTAATATTAAATATGAGTACATTATTTAGTTTTGTTCACCTAACGGTTGTTTGTACCACCTGAACTAAGTTGAATTCCGAATAAAAGTCTCGCAATCCATCCATGTAAGCGTTCGTGTAAGCAAAAGTTTACATAAAAAATTGAACACTTTTATGAATTTTGCTATACATGTTCCTTGACACTCTGAGAAGGTTGGTAAAGTATCGAGGTGCTATTTACCAAGTTCCTTGGTTTATAATTTTTTTTTGAATGACGATTTGATTTCTATATTACACTATTTTGATTTCCATTCAATTCTTTCAAGTTATCGTGTATAAATCATGAATCAACCAAAATATCAGGACTAAACAAAGGTTCAAATTAGTCCAAGTACCGAATATATAATAATTATTAAATTTAACTCTTTTTACACCTTAATTAGTTTTGGATATGTTAGCAGGAATGTTACGGAAAAATTTATTTTAATAAGGTAAGAATTTCGAACGATCTAAAATGTCGGCTGAACTTAACCTCAGTTGTTCATACGTGCAGTCGCAAATCTGAATTTTTTGTGCCACGGTTTTTCAGTTATTTAATAAGATATTATTTAAGTTTAAAAATAAAAATTGTAAAGAAACCTTCATATTATTTGATATTCCTGATTTTGGAGAATTAAATTGTGAAACTACTAATGTACATAGAGGTCAATCAGCATGGCACATAGATGGAGCCACTAGAATTACATCCATATGATTTTTAGTTAGCCCTAACATTCAAAACGCTCGTGTAAAAATTTGATAGCTGTCGGATCATTAGTTTGTGAATTAATAAAATAGAATTGCGCATGTTGATAAAATATTGATGACGAGTTTTCGGACACTGTCCGCGGAAAAACAACCATCAAGAAATTAGGACGTATTGAAATGAGCACTAAACACGGTGAACGCAGTGGAAGCCCAAAAGTGGTTGTTACCGACGAAAACATCAAAATAGTCCACAAAATAATTTTGAATGACCTTAAAGTTAAATTGTTTGAGAGCAGACACTCTAAAGATGTCAACTAAATATGTACATAGTATATTATATCATTAACGAATACTAGGGTATGAGAAAGCTCTGTGCAGAGTGGGTAATGTCTTTCCCGTTATTCTTCAAGTTTTGTTCGGTTATACCCGAACTCTATAATATTTTGTTTATTAATATATGTATCTTAGTTTACAATCTGTCGTAAAAAATTAAGTAAATGTAATTCAATATTGTGATCCACATTCATGCATTAAGTGCAATTTGGCCTTAATATAAGGTTATTTAGTAAATAGTAATGTAACTTTTTGAATTGGTTTTATTCATGGTTACTGAGTACTTTCTTACACTGGAAAGGTAGAAATGTTTATTAATGCTCTTCTGAGGCCACGTGGTCAAGGATGACCATCGTATAGAGGTGTCATCTCAAATTACTCCTACTATACCAATTTAAAGGAGACAGGAGAGGAATGTTCTTTATTACGACATCACCCATTTCCGCCGTGTGTCATCCCGGCAAAATTAGGTAGCGAAATCGGGCCATGAAGACTGCAAGTCATTAAGCTCTGCCCAGAACGCAAGGCTAAGAGACGAAATGTTTCACTTCTTTCAATAGTGTTTATACTTGTGACTAGATCGAATTATGTACCTATGTACATATGTATGTATGAACATTGTAACGTAGATATGTATGTATGAACATTGTGACGTATCTGTCGCAAAAATTCTTCAAATAAATGGGTACTGTTGTGGAGTAATTATAAATTTCGTAACATTCCAATGTATAATTTCTTTGATTCTTATAAAGAACATCGTGGCACGACTTGTTTGAGCCAATGCTCAGACCAGAGATAAAGAGATGTTTAACTTCAATTGCTAAACGTCAAAACCTACTGTACTTTGACAGCTAATCGAGTTCAGTAGGTTTTGACGTTTATCACTTTGAAACGAGCGATGGCCAGATTGAAATCTTGCCAAAAAAATATGTGAACGGAGGGACTTGTTGCATCGTTTAAGCCCACTTATATAAATGAAAAACAATGAAAATTAAATAAATTTGTGAAATTTAAAGGTATTTGATGAAAGGTTTTGTAGTTTGAAGCATCATAGTATTGTTTTCAATGGAAAATGATTAAAAACATTTAATGATTGAGAGCTAACAAGATTAAATCCTTTTATTGGGTATTGAAAGGTCAAAATTCAGTTCTTCTAATATACTTTAAAAAGATTTAAATAGTTTCTCCATATATTAAATAACCACTACATAGTAATTTTTATTCGTACTAAATGTTGGGTGTTTTAATTTAAATTGCCAAAAATTCTTATTTTGTTCGATCTGCCCATAATGGAAAATGTTATAAAAAACGTTTATTTTGAGGTGCTCTCACACTGGAATAAGTTGAACATCCCTTTATTCCTGGCTCAGACACCAACTGAAGCAGTTTGGCAACAAAAAAGAGTGTGCTGTCAACATTTTCTGTGGAGAGCATGTTGCAGAAAGATCTGTGGCAACAATCCCAGAGACTGAAGTGCTGAATACAATGCTGGCGACAGACGCCAAACGACATCTGTCAAATATTAAAATACACACGTTCTTATGGGCACTGTTATTTTGACAGCTGCACGACTACACGACTGCAGGCCGACGGTTCTCCTTCTCGCTAACTTCAATGTTCTCCCATATTTGACAACGACAGTAGGACGACAGTAGAGTTGACAGTAGAATGGAAGATAGAGAGATGAGGAAGAGTGGTGATGCCACTAATAAACTTGACGTTATTTTACAAATAAGAGCATAAAATAGCTCTATTATACCATTTGTAATAACAATTGATAATTTAAAACAAATAAATTTACTTATTTACTTATTTTTTGCATAAAAAATTTCACTTTGAACAAAATATTAAAATTTCATTGGAGTGCAAGGTATTAGTATGGCCACAACGAAATTGTGTACATGCGAAATGGACAACTGCGTTGTCTTGTGTACATGCGTTCATGTAGTAGGATGCACAACGCCGTTTTCAGTTTACTATCGTGTTGGCATGTCGTGTCGCGAGCATTGTATTCAGCATATGATCGTGCAGTCAGAACAGAAATATTCTTAATGAATTGGAATTTTGTGGTTGTTGAATAGCAGTGGTTATTTTGTGTTGTGGCAATACGGTTCGTTTATGTCTCTTGTGTCTTTACAGTTCTGGTTTGTAGTATTTTGAATGCGTACGGAAAAAATATATTTATCTGAAAATGAAGACGAAACAATGTGAAAACAGAAACTTAGAACAAGCATGGTACAATTTTCCATCATTTGAAAATAATTCTATTTCTTTATTCGTGCCAGCACCACCTGAGTGAAACACGAAGGCGTTTAAAAATTTGAAAAAAAAATAAAATTGTGCATACGTTTTGTTTATATTTACATACAGTCATATGTTTGTAGGTTTATTCGTTCTTGATGTTTGAAGATAACTCCATAAACAAATAAAAACAGCAAAAATAACTAATGACCACAGGCTTCGAAATACTTCCTGCCACAGTTTGGTTGCACATATCTACATACTCATGTATGTATATATGTATGTATGTACATATGTATGTGGAAATATAAATAAAGGAGTGTGTTAATCCAAAATAAATATTTACGTGCATTAAGAAAATATTTTGTTGTTAAAGGTGCAAAATTTCGAGTGCTTGATTTTTCTAGATTGACGTAGTGAAAACAAATTACTCTCCCCAAATTATTGCTTCATGAATTCAAAAAGTTTATTGATCTAATAATGCCTTGCTGAGTTTTAAATTTATTCCTAGCCGCATACAAGTTTCTGTATGTTTGTTTAAATTTACGCGATAGTGTAAAACCTTAAATCTTACATAATCATAAATTTACTTTAAATTAAATTAAAACTACTACCCCAAGTTAACACTACTCACATCACCTTAGTTCTCTGAAGAACTACGATATGACAATTATAATAATTTTTGTAGGACGGTCGAAAACACATACATATGTATAAAGCTCATCTAACGGTTATTTGGTCAAATATCAAATGAAATTTAGGCTTAATTGCGGGACTTGTGTTTATTGAGAGGGATTTGCTGATTCAAGAAAATAACATGAGTAGTTTAAGACCGACAAGCTTATCAGACGCCGCGTTATTACAGCGTCTGGATAGCTTAAGCAGTAACAGTGAGCCGTCGTCTCCGACTTCCCAGGTGGGGGTGGTACAAACCACTGTGACTTTTGCACCGGCTCCAACCAAAAACAATTTTTCGACAAAACCATTGCCAATTACAATCAGTAAATCTCAATATAAAAACAACAATAATAACGTGTCTCTGCCCTTTAATGGTTACTTAAATGGGAGCGATAATGCCCCGAGTGAGCCAGTAAATGCAGAAAATATGGATTCTAAAAATGGAATGAGTATAATTTGCTGTCGCATTATTTCGGACTTCCTCATTCTGGGTTGTGGTGAGTAATAATTACATATATACATATATGCACCTAATAATATTTAAAAATTTCGAGGCAACAGTGTAAAGAATTCACCGAAGCGACCTGTTTACTGTCCGATGATTAGAATCGGAGTTATGATCAAAGCAAAAAACAAAAAACAAAAGTATGCATATTTGATAGGCAGGGTTGATTTTCTTTCCAAAATCATATGAATGGTAAATACAACTGATTTCATAACGTTTGAGTAACATAATATATACATATGGTATTAGAGAGGGTAAATTTTTTACTATACGAGTATAATGCGTATGCGGGAAATGTTTTACGAATCATTCTGAATAACTTTGCTCAATGAATATACATAGGTCTAAAACTGGTTTCGAGCCTGCAATTTTTAAGGCGAAATTTAAAAGATCTGAATAATGGGTTGTACATATATAAGAAATGTAATATAGTCCGATTTTGACGACAAATAATCGATAGAATGTCAAAATTTAATTTGAATTTAAAATTTAATTTGTTTGGGGATGATGGTGATGGTGAATTCAATAGAGCAGGTCGTCCAAAATCAGTATTACGTAAACTATTGATGCTGTGCGCAAACTGATATTGCAAGATCGTCATCATCCCTCACAATTTGCCAATCGCTCAAAAAAGTAAGTCGTGTGCATTGATCGCGAAAAATGTTAAACAAATACGATAGCGGTGTTGCGAAACACGTTTATAACACCTATATACTATATAACGCAACGCCTGATGAATCGTAGAATTAAGCATATGAGTCCGAAAGTAAATAGCTGTCGATTATAGGCGTGTTTCCAGACTAGGCGACCATAAAAATTGCTCGTTCACGAAGAAGTTCCAAGCAAATGATTCCTCGTTTTTTTGGGAAAACTGGACATATCGCAACCATACAACTGATTAACGCAGAACAGTAAATTATGAGTGGTACACAACAATTTGCTTGCCTGTTGTCTTTCAAGAAGTCAGAAAAACCAACTGTGGAAGATGGATCACTCTTCACCATAATAAAACTAACTTTCACATATCGAGTGAAACAACGGTATTTTGAGCACTCAAAACATCGATTTAATGATTCATCCTCCGCATAGTTTTCACTTGGCACCACATGACTTTTTACCGTACGGAAAAAGTAAACTAAAACGCCAATCTTTTTCGTCACCTGAAGAGACGGTGGGAGCGTCCAGAACCCATGTTTTGTGTTGGTAAAAGTAAGCCCGTTCATACTGGAAAGATTGCCATTTGTCTGTGACGCAAAAATATTGAAGTGGCATTTTGTTTAATTTTATTTATTTGTTTATATATTTATTTTATTTAAATAATAAATTACAATAAAATTCACATTCCATTCGAAAATATTTATTCATAACTTGTTTTTATTATATAGTAATCATTATGTTACACCTGGAATATGAGTGCTTTTTAATAAAATAGCCTGAATAATTTTTAAAAATTATAAAATTGTTAAATTTTGTTGGTGCGCAAAATAGGCTTGCAAGGGGCGGAGAATTTGTCACTTGCCCAGGACTATAAATTGTCTCAAGCCGGCCCTGATTTTAATGGAGAGTATTTTTAAAGACATTAAAGAGATTTTCGCGCAGATATGTCTATGCTACAAATCAAGTATTGCCTATTGTCGCATTGTGTATAGGTGAGTATACATACCAAATTCTAAGTATGCATACAAGTATGAAAAAAATTGAAATCTTTCTGCAGTATGCTTACCGATCTCGTTCTTGTTAAAATTTTGTAGTGAAATGTTGTACGCACATCAGTCACATTAGTCATTTTTACGATTTTGCTTAATTTTTAAACTAAAAAAACACTAAGAAAATTCAAGTTTGAAAATATTTTTAAATAACATAAGGCATCGGCCAATTGCTTCCTAAAGGCAGAATATCAAAGATTTCGCATCTAAAAAAAAATTTCCGGATGATGTTTAAATATGTATATACATATCTATAAACCCTAGAAATTTCACTTTAATCAATTATTTCTTTCCCTCCCAAAATAATTATCAAAAAATCGATTTTTATAGCCTCTGAAGCAGGCGGCCCCTTAATGCCATGCGAAATTCCTATAGCTGAGAGTTGTGCAAAATTAAAAAATCTGAAATGTCTGGTGCTGGTGGAGAAGACATATATGTATGAGCCAACGCTTTGGTACTTTCACCATCTAGACATCCTTAGAGAACATGAAAAGGTAACAACAGGAATAAGTACGCTGGAAGACTCAAAAAGCGTTGCTTTCGTTTTGTTGCCTGTTTTGCTTCTCATTTTCCGCGCACACCGAAAATACAAGTAGCGCCAAAGTTTCCTCTTCTGAGGTCTTGTCCGTTCAGTTCAACGATTACAAGGAAATGATGTCTGAACAACGTGTCGCATAAGTGCAAAGTGTATTGACTTGCGACACGGTATGCATATAGTACAAGTGTAAAGTGAAGTAAAGTGATGATTTATTGAATACGAATATATGTTGGAACACACACATGTGCAGGTCCTATTCTGGTGGTGCACACGCATATGGATATTAACCTCTGTGTGCTCACATATATATAGGTAAGTTGGTTATATATTTCGGGATTAGAGAACAAAAACAAATATTAAACATCGAAAATCACTTTTTTGTTTTTCAAAATATGTATTTCTCATTAAGATCTACACACTTTCAGATGCGTTTCAACCAATTGTCGAAGCACTTTTCCCACTCTGATTGAGGTATCTCAAAAATATGCGTTTTGAACTTGTCAACGGCATCTTCAGTTTATTTTTTATAGGAATAAAAAGAAGTCATTCGGTCCAAAGTAAGGACTCTAAGTAGATGAGTCATCACATCGATGTTTTGAGTGCCCAAAAATGCATTTGTTTCAATCGATGTGTGAGAGCTAGCATTGTGTTGGTGATATGAAGAGTGGTGATCTGTCTTCGGCGGTAAGTTTTCCAGTTTTTTTGAAAGACAACTGGCAAAAAATTATTGTGCACTTCTCAGAAGTTCAAAAGCTTTAAGGCATCACATTTCAAACGACAACGACGCTAAGTTTGCTCCATTATTACTACAGATATTATTAAATCTCCAAGCATCATCCTATTTGAAACAAGTTCCATACAGTGTTGCCACTGACAAAATATTTTCTGTATCCAAAAGTGTAGCAAACCGAAACTTAATGTAGCCATACATTTTTTACACCTAAAAATTGTAAAAGACAGTTATTTTATAGAATTTCTTTATTCATATAATTTTATTTAACTCAAAAAAATAACCACTTTATGTTAACATTGTTTTTTATGTATTTAAAAATTATTGTATTAAACTTAAAGGAACACATTTGGTGATAAATATTATATAATTAAATATCATTGTTATTATAAAAATAATAAAAAAAACATTTCTTGTGTTTAATTGACAAAGTTGTAAAAATAATGAAAATCTTTTTTTTGCTGACCAAACAATATTTCTATTCGTTAGTTCTTTACAGGTCATTATCGCATGTAAAGTACTTACTTCCAACTTATTTCTAATGCTGGTTTTAATTAATTTAAGAGAAGAGAATTTTCTCTCTGCCACTGCAGAACTGTGAGGCAATGACAATAAATTAAATACAAAGCCACTTAGATCTGGAAATTTTAAGTCGCCCAGTCCATCTTTCATGGAAGCGACTTTCTCCCAAAATAAGTCTATATCCTAATTACTATTTAAATTGTGATTACTTAATTTAAATAAAGTCCATTGCGTAATGATTTTATCACAGCCACATTCAAATAAGTCTGCATATTCCAAAACTAAATCTAAAATATTATTGTCATTTGCTGACATCACCTCCTCAGGTGTTATTAATTTTAAAAGTTCTAAATCCTTCCTGGAGAAATCAAATCTTAATTTTATTTGATCTAAAAGCTCTATGTAAAATGCCAGGATGTTACCTTTTATTGATTTGTTTTATTATTTTCCATTTTTTCAGCCAATTGGTTTGATCGAATTGCATTGACTTCTAATTTTGCATATATAAACAAATTTTTAAGGCGTCCCATTGCTCATTTATTCGGGAAACAACTCCCTCTAAAGACAGCCGGGTATTTTTTTAGGGGCATAACTCACACACAAATGCAAAGAATGGCAAGTACATTTCAAATAAAAAATATTTGTTTCTGACTCCAGTAACGTTTTTACGCCAGATAAATGGCCAGCCATGACACTTGCACCATCTGTTGCCATACCTATAATATTTTTTAGCGGAATATTGTTGTCTAACAAAAACTTTTTTACAGTTCCAAATACTGAAGCTGACTCACACTTTGGTAGCTCAATAAGTGCTAAAAATCGATCCTTTGCAATAAAGTTCACAACGTATCTCACGACCATTACCAGACATTTTTTAATTGAGATATCCGTCGTTTCGTCAATGATTATTGAAAACTTACAGTTCTTTTGTTTTGCTAGCAATTTCCTTGGTTATGTTTGTTGCTTTAATTCTGGCAATTTGCAAACGTTTGGCCACTTCAGAGTCCGGACAACATTCAGCTAACAGAGCAGATAAAACAACCATTAATAAAAACGGCAAGTTGTGCGTTATAAGAAACATGACGAGTGTAAATTCTGCATATTGAACCTTTTTGCTCATCTGCTCTTTTTCGGTATCCAAAAATGTCTCCATCGATAATTGACTCTTTTTGGTTTCCATATTTTGTACATGAGAAGAACAACTGGCGTGTCTGTTAAGATGTGACAATATATTTAAAGAGTTCTTGTTGCACGCTTTGCAAAAAGCGAGACCATTTTTGTTTTCCAGCCACAGGAACTTTTTCAGCCACTCAGTTCTGAACTTTCTCGTTCTTTTGCTCTTTTTACTAAATAAACAAAACATTTTTAATAAAATTCTGGGATTGGCAAAATTCTAAACACATACGGCTCATTGTTATTTCCTTGTTCTTTTTCTTCAGTAATGTCTTCTTCAGTAAAGTTTTCTTCATTTTCCTTTTGTTTATCAATCCGTGACTTTTTTACTATAAATCTGAAATATAACATTTTTAATTATTCCTTCTTATAATTATTAACATTAAAATTAGCTTACCTAACCATCATCAATGTATCAGCAGCCAACAAACACTCAAAGCAAACTTCATCAAGCCACCATTTGCATGTAAATAAAGGGTGATTTTTTAAGAGCTTGATAACTTTTTTTAAAAAAAAAACGCATAAAATTTGCAAAATCTCATCGGTTCTTTATTTGAAACGTTAGATTGGTTCATGACATTTACTTTTTGAAGATAATTTCATTTAAATGTTGACCGCGGCTGCGTCTTAGGTGGTCCATTCGGAAAGTCCAATTTTGGGCAACTTTTTCGAGCATTTCGGCCGGAATAGCCCGAATTTCTTCGGAAATGTTGTCTTCCAAAGCTGGAATAGTTGCTGGCTTATTTCTGTAGACTTTAGACTTGACGTAGCCCCACAAAAAATAGTCTAAAGGCGTTAAATCGCATGATCTTGGTGGCCAACTTACGGGTCCATTTCTTGAGATGAATTGTTGTCCGAAGTTTTCCCTCAAAATGGCCATAGAATCGCGAGCTGTGTGGCATGTAGTGCCATCTTGTTGAAACCACATGTCAACCAAGTTCAGTTCTTCCATTTTTGGCAACAAAAAGTTTGTTAGCATCGAACGATAGCGATCGCCATTCACCGTAACGTTGCGTCCAACAGCATCTTTGAAAAAATACGGTCCAATGATTCCACCAGCGTACAAACCACACCAAACAGTGCATTTTTCGGGATGCATGGGCAGTTCTTGAACGGCTTCTGGTTGCTCTTCACCCCAAATGCGGCAATTTTGCTTATTTACGTAGCCATTCAACCAGAAATGAGCCTCATCGCTGAACAAAATTTGTCCGAAAAAAAAAAAAAACCGAACACTGATTTTGGTAATAAAATTCAATGATTTGCAAGCGTTGCTCGTTAGTAAGTCTATTCATGATGAAATGTCAAAGCATACTGAGCATCTTTCTCTTTGACACCATGTCTGAAATCCCACGTGATCTGTCAAATACTAATGCATGAAAATCCTAACCTCAAAAAAATCACCCGTTACTTGCGATGGTTTGCCAACCCTACTTTTACATTTGTGACATTTACACCTACCATGCATATATGTATATACAATGCAATTAAGGTATGATTACAATGTAATTGTGATATTTTCTTGTGGTATTGAGTAGTATGATGCGATTATTTAACAAAGAAGAAAAAAAAATTAAGTAAATTTGAAAATTTTAAGAAATAGTAGCCATTTAGGAAGCAGTGTAGCTTTGTAGCCTTATATTTTAAATGTAGCCAAATGGTTCCATATGATAGTTATTGCCCTAGTGTCGAGTCATACTTATTTAAAAGATCGTGTAGCATATGCGGCCTATATTTTCTTCATATAAAGCCACCATTCAACACAAACAATCACATAAAAACAAGAGTTGTTACCTATCGCAAAAATTCGCCCTCAAAGAATTGCGGCTAGACGTGCCCGAGAGAATTAATGAATGATGACGATGCTTTATGGATGGAAGAAGACGATGTTGATACGAAAGGTGTCCCTGACATCCAAATTCAGAAAGAAAATGAAGTGCCTGATTTACCAGTAATGCATGATATAAAGGAGTGGGTCAAAAGTCCATGGACACAAGATGATTAAGTTTTGTATTTTTAATTAGCATAATTAAGTGTATTATTTCTTGGCTTTCTTTCGTTGTTTCTGTACTTTAATATTTAACTAAATGTTGATTTTATTAAAGATTACTCAATAAATATAAGAATAAATAGAATAACCTTTTTTTATTTCTTTTTTGATAAATCCATAAAATGTGTGACGTCACCAAAGGGGGGGCGGGGTTGAGTTCAAAATGTGACAACTTATGACAAGGACGGGTTGAAGGGTTAAAAAATCCTTAAATTCGTGTGCCGTAAATACCTTGCAATATTAGTTTATTTAGTGTATTGTTTATGGTGGCGGTCAATTACTGCACATTTTCTCGCCAAAAGAGTGTTTTTTTTTTTATTATGCCCAGTTGATATCATCACCCTATTTTAATTGACTACTCAAATTTAAGACAATTACGACTGAACTTTAAGATCAATATTCTTTCAACTTTGCGAACTCATACGTTTCTTTGGCGCTTGAAGTTTGCATTATTTCAAAAACTTTTATTTGTAAACAATATGTGTGGGAAAAACAGACGTACTTATGTATGTAGCTCGATATTTTGTGAAGCTTTTGCTTTAAAGATAATTAACGAAAATATCAAGAAGCTTAGTAAATACAAAGAATAAGATATATTTCTTATTACTACATATGTGTATAACACTATATTGTATGAAGTTGCCTAAAATCTGACTTACAATCGAAATTAAAAAAAATCATATTTCTACATACATAGTTGCATTACCAGTATTGGCATTTCATCTTTGGGGCACATCATATAAACGCGGATTTTTCTGTGGCGATAAGTCTTTGAAACATCCATTCAAAAAAAATACTGTGGACAATTGGATGCTATTTCTGATGTGTTTCGTAATTCCAATATCATTAGTAAGTACACAAATGCATAAACTAAGGTTATAACTCACATACTTGTATATACTTATTTGGTTAGTTAGAGGTTTTTTTTACTTTTAGAAAAAAACCGAAAATATTGGAATAAGGGTTCAAGTAGGGCAATACTTTTAGGTTTTGAAAAATTTTTATTTCAAAAAATGGTAGGTACGGATTATTTAATTGTAAATGAGTTAGCCAAATCACTCCATTCATCACCATAGTGTCATTATTTGTACTAAAGAGAGATATAATATTGAAGTAAATATTCTCGCTTAATTTTGTTGAGACATATTCCATTGATGCTGGAGCAAATGGCCAACGAGAGGTACTTAACTTAAACGCTTTAAATTTTAACATAACTAATCAGGGGTGTTGTGGAATCTGATAGTTGTTGGAATCAGAATTAAAACCGATAAAAAAGTAGATAGGTGACATGAATTCAGATATTATTGGTTTGATGTTCGAAACAGAATATGTATCGGTTTTGGGTATCACGGTTGTTAATAACTTTCAAAGAAAAGAGTAAAATTCCAAAATTTTTTAAAACTGAAAAAAAGTGGTTGTTTAAACATATGTTCAAACCTAACTTTTCCTAGTTTTTTTTTTAGTTTGAATAGAAGATAATTTAATGCAAAATATAATAAACTTTGCCACAATTCCATAGGACGTTTAGTTTTCTATCCTGCCCGCCAATTAAGAAAAATCGTAAAAATGAGAAACCGAGAAGCCGAGGAATGACGCGTAAAGTTTTCACATTCTGCCCAAGCGCTTATACTTGTATACTTATAATATCTGCTAGACGTTCGGTCACTATTTCCCTTTTTGCTTTGAAAATATTTCGAATTTCCATCTGTAATTTTTGGGATATATTCTTAGATAATATTTAAAGAGATATAAGCAAAAAAATAGATTTTTTGAAGCTTCTAAAGCAGACTACCCCCTTAAAGAAGATTTACAAAACGTAATAAACGTAATTTAACATTCAAATGTGTCGTTCGATAAATGTTATCTTCTATTCAAACTAAAAAAAAAAATTCTTTAAAATCGGAACTCATTAAAAACTTTAATAGGATTGCTTCCAAATGTATTCATTTGCAAGTTTTGTCACATTAGTAAACCCACATAGGAAGTTGTGCTCGAAAAGGCCGTTTGTATTTATAGACAAGTATAGTATATTTCTAAGGATTTAAATAAAATGTGATACTTACATATATGATGTATATAAAGGTAAATAATTATTAACATTCTCTGCCATCGGAAATTACTTATTTAAAATTAGAACTCAAAGCATGACGATCGATGTGAAGCAAATGAGCCATCAAAATAAGCTCATATAGGAATACATATATTTTCACTTTGGTCTATGATATAACATGGAATTGTCTCATTGAAAATATAAATTCACGTAAATTATAATAATTACTTTTTATTTTAGATCACCACTGTCGAGTTTTTTCTCTCCCACTACAATAGAACCCGTGGACTCTGTAATGTGACCTTCCAGCGTTACTTTATTTGTCGGTTGGAAATTGCTGACTGGATCGTGGAGAGTTACAAAAAAATTGGGCTATTAATTTTTGGTTCCGGAGTGGGTCAATTGACTATGGATATTGCTAAGTATTCAATTGGACGTTTACGGCCACATTTCTTTGCAGTACGTATAAGTTGCGTCGAGCTTAATTTTCAAATGAAGGGGAATTTTTCAAGGTTTCACTGAACATAATAGCATACATATGTATATTCAAATAGAAGTACTACATAAATTTCTCATATATGTACAAGTATTGCTACTGTATCTATGTACGTACAAAACAGGGACATGTGCCCTTAATAGAGCGTCCATTTAATACAGTTTTCACTCTATTTCTTATTTATGAATTGCTTTGACTATCCTATCTTCTAAGTTGCTTCAAACTGGACACTGTGTGCTAAATTTTGCTAAAACCGGTTCAGTAGTTTAGGAGTCCATCGCGGACAAAGAACGTGACACGTAACTTTTATATATAACGTAACTTTATTATATACACAACGTCGTTAAGAGTTTTATAATATTTGCGCTCAGCAAATTTGGATATTATAGCTATACTCGTAGTAGTTTTAGAGATATGTACATTCAACATATAAGAGAGCGGGGCCATTCCCGATTTTTAAAAATGTCCTGCCCACAGTTGCCCCTTGCTACTGCGATTACGTGCACCAAATTACAGTTTTATATTTTAATTTAGTGCTTAGTTATGGCATTTTATAGGTTTTCGGTTAATGGCGATTTGTGGGTGTGGCAGTGGTTCGATTACGCCCATCAACGAACTCGTATTTTTTTTGTATTTGCATACCAAGTTTCATCAAAATCTCTCAATTTTTATTCAAGCTATAGCTTGCGCGGGCGGTTTTAGGTGATACATATAACCGTTAGACGAATAAAACTATAATACCCTGTAGCAGCAGGTTGCAAGAGTATAAAAATAATGAGTAATCGTCTTTTCTAATCTAATAAAAATTAACAATTCGTTCAAGTGTCTTATTGGTATGTCTATGCTTTTATTGTCAGGTATGTCAACCCGTCATGACCGATGGTACTACTTGCAATGACACTGTAAATGCTGACCGTTATATTGAGGAATTCATTTGCACTGGCAATGCCACACCCCGCATGCTTAAGCAAATGAGCTTATCTTTTCCCAGCGGTCATGCGAGCTTCGCCTGCTTCGCTATGGTATACATCACGGTAAAATGCATCGGCGGTAAAATTGAGTTTCCTTATGATGTTTGTATGTTTATGTATGTTAATAGGTTTATTTAGAAAAACGTATGACTTGGGAACGGTGCAAAATGGTGAAGCACTTCATTCAATTTTTACTTCTTATGTTCGCTTGGTATACGGGGTTAACACGTATCTCCGATAGTCAGCACCATACAACGGATGTACTTGCCGGATCTGCGATTGGGGCGTTTTACGCTATTGTGTTGGTACGTTTCCACAACAAGAAAGATATTGTCGCATTAACTAAACGCTAAGCTCTTTCTAGATACGAACATTGTGGTGACCAAAGAACCAAATACTCACCTCCGATGGAACGGAACTAGAAATGCCTAATATTTACAAAATAATTTATTTTAATACATACTTATATACATTTACATAAAATAAATAAAATAAAAATAATAGCGATACATCCGTTTTACTTTACTGGGGTCGACCTTTCGGCTCTTTGAAGATCAGAAAAAAAAAATTTCAAACATCCAGGTTTAAAAATTATTGAAAAAGAAAGCTGCGTAAAAAAAACGATGCAATCAAGTTTCCTCATATGGATATATCTTTGTCATACGGCGGCCGATGACAGACATCTGACCCAGTTGAATTGGCACGTGTGTACTACATTGTAAGTTTGGCTCTGGAAGTAAGTATTTGTTGTTGTCCATCGCTTTGTCAAGCGTTTCATCTTTGACCTGTTCTGTTCTGAAGCACATTATCTAATTATCTTGATACATATAATATGTTATCGGTTATATTTGATTCTCTTCAAGCAGTGGGAAGACAATTTTTAATTCATATCAAGTAAGAAGGGCTTAGTTTGAGTGAACTCGAACATTATATACTCTCGTAATTTATAAGGCTTGTTGACCGACATGAACCGTTTGAAATAAGGTTGATAGTCGAAAACCATTGTGTTGTCTATAATGAGGCTAGGGAATGTGTGGACTGATTCCATTAACTTTTGACACTATTCTGTTGTACTCGAGAACATGTTTAAACGTAAGTAAGTGTTTGAAGATAACTCACACACTGGTCTATATATAAGGCAGACGTTTCATCATTTACAGGATATTGAATATTCCAATTTCAATGATATAACGATAAAAAGTAGTTACAAAATTGAATCAGTTAATAATTGTACGACATCGTTGGTTGATTATTCCGCAATTTGAAGAAAGAAACAGTAAATAGATCTGGTGATGAATAATTTTGTGATATGAGTGTTCTCTTCCATTCGGAACTATGTCAAAGTCGCCGTACAGGCTCATCATTCCATCAACTGCGGTACTCGCCGTTGTCAATGCGCAATGGACTATAAATTTTCCTCAAAACCTTTTTCTCTCGAACACTCCTAAGACTGCCTCATCAGATTATGTCATTGTCCATGCCTGCGCACCATGTAGTAAGACGGGAATGATGAGAGACTTGTGGAGTTTAGTCTTTATTCGTCGAGAGAGGACTTTAGTTTTCTATTGCCTACTCAGTCCAAAGTATCACCTGTTGGCAATAGTGATTCTGCATTGGATTTCAAGTAGAGATGAGCCATATGGTGATTTTTCGATATCTGTGATTTCAGTGATTGCTATTTTTAAATCACTGTGATTTTATATTCCTATTGCGATCGCAACTAAGTCGACGTTAAAACGTCGTTGTTGTTGTTGTAGCGGCAGATTCTGCCAATTTGACACTGTTTGGCCGAATAAAAGTCCTGATCTGTTCCACTTACGTAGACCCGACTGTCGTGGAAACGACGAAAACATTTTGTCGTTATTGGCGGCAAATTCTCTTTTGGCTCCTGTAACTCGAGTCAAGTTTTTCCGCCTTTCTTTTCACTACATTTTTGCAAATGTTGGAGCGGTTCGGCTACCTGACACTTAGACCGTATAGCATAGTTCATTTGTATGTTGGTATGATGGTTTCACACATTTCTTAGAAGGAATTACCATTAGTGTGGTGATAATT
Source organism: Bactrocera dorsalis (assembly GCF_023373825.1). Classification (NCBI taxonomy): domain Eukaryota; kingdom Metazoa; phylum Arthropoda; class Insecta; order Diptera; family Tephritidae; genus Bactrocera; species Bactrocera dorsalis. The sequence continues at coordinate 51,581,212 of NC_064305.1, forward strand.
TGTTTGTTTAGAATACCCGCTTTCAATATTTTCAAGACCTAATAATTAACGGGAGTTTCCTAATCTTTGGGAAAATATTAAAACCCCGTAATTTTTTTATTCCATAATTTTTTCTGAAATTAATTAGTTACAATTCTTGTTTTCATCACAAAAAGCTTTCATATTTGGTTTTAACAATAAGTAAAATTAAAAATTTAATTAAAACAAATTAAAATATTCCATAATTCCATTTTGCTTACATTTCATCTACCACTTCAAACATCTGCTATACTTCACTTCTTTTCCTTGATACATTTCCTGCCATTATTAAAAATTATAAGAGCGTTACACTCAAAACTTCAAACCGCTATGACGAAAAATAGCATATACGATATATATGTATATACAATACCCTGAAGAAAGTTGTTACTTTTCTGCTATTTGCTATTGTGATCGTAATTCACAGGTTCGAACTGCTATCGTAAATCACAGTTCGAACTGTGATCGCAATTCACTGGTTCGAACTGCGATCACAGTTTCGAACTCCGATCGCAATTCACAGGTTCGAACTGCGATCACAGTTTCGAACTGCGATCGCAATCGCAGTTCATAGAAGCGAACTGCTATTTATAAAATGTGATCGCAGTTGCGATTTGCGATTTTTCAATCACAGTGAAAAAATCACCGGTAGTGAAATATCGCTCATCACTAATTTCAAGGCTGATATCATTGTTGGTGTTTATGCTAGTTCCAAAATAGGCGAAATTATATACGACTTCAAAGTTATGACTGTCAACAGTGACGTGCTAGCCAAAGTGGAGAATGCGATGACTGTTTGTTTCATGACAGGACGACATACATATGTCGTTTTGTCCTCGTTCACAACCAGACCTATACGCTTTTCCTTATCCAGTCTGGAAAGAGCACAACTAACGGCGCTGTTGTTGAGGGCAATGATATCAATATCATCGTCACACGAAGGGATTATCCTTGTCTGAAACCTCGCTTGGTATCTAACGGCTCGGAGAGGTTCTTCTAGATCCTGATGGAGCTTTTGGTACTGCTCAACGTTAGCCTACACAGCCGCATTAGCTTTGCAAGAATACCAAGTTTAGACATAGCGGCATAGAGTGCTGTCGAAAGCGGCTTTAAAATTGACAAATAGCTGGTGTGTGTCGGTCTTCCTTTCACGGGTCTTTTCCAAGATTTGGCGCATGGTGAAAATCTAGTCGATAGTAGATTTTCCAGGTGGGCTTCAGTCTTTCACACACTACGCTCGATAAAACCTTATATGTGATATTAAGGAGACTTATTCCACGGTAATTGGCGCAGAATGTGAGGTCCCCCATGAGGTCATCATAGTTGAGCAATGGAACATCTATTCATTCGCCATCAGAAGTTTTACATCGTGTTCGTGGCAGTCATCATAAGCGCGCTCCATTCACTCATAAGAGGCATTTTTGGTCATATTGCCCCTATGTTAAAAATTAAGCTTCCTCTCTTTTAGCCATGACCCCAGGCTACCCCAGGGTTGGCTACCGCTTCTTACACAAGAGTTACTCACATTTCCAAGGTGCACGTCGAGGATGTAAGAGTAAGAATTGGGTATAGCTCTACAACTGCAACTGCTTACCCAGAAGCATGACTGCACCCCATTAAGCACAAAATTATCAACCATAAGGCAAAAACTAGTGTGTCGTTCCTCTCCATGCAGAAGTTATTTGTTAGTTTTTTTCTTGACCGAATTCATAACACAAGCAGAAAACGTAAAATTAATGTATGTACATGTGGTTATAACATAAATTACCATCTATTAATTAACTTGCATTTATCCATTTATTTGCTAACACACACATACATATGTAAGGATATAATAACAATAAAGTATTTGTCAGAGAGCTAACTAACAACCCACCAAATTTGAATGCGTTCTAAGCAACATGTTTCGCAACAAACCGATTGCCGAATCAACATTGGACTCTCTTGTTGTCTCTTGGCACTGATTTGAAGGGTGTGTTTTTCAGTTGTTGAATCATATTCATTGGTGTAAGTTGTAGTTATATTCGCTGCTCTGTGTGTGCTGTTAATACTAGCGTTGATGGCTATTCAGTAATGTGCGTACATTTTTCCTTTTAAAAATTGTCCGAATATTTACTTGAAACGCTAATTCGCAGATAATTTGGGTTTAAATTAAACGAATAAAATACGGATTTTGTGTAAAAATATAAGTATTCCGAGTTTAACATTGGCTGCAGTGCAGAATGAAGTCATGACACTTCGTTATCAGTTCTGCCAAAGCTTTCATAATACGCTTGTCATAGTTATTGGCATAAAATTACTGTCGGGTCGAAAATAAGACTGCAATATTTTGTTGGGAAACTTAGGAGTGTTACGTGCTGATATACATATGTATGTATGTATGTATGTACAAATGTAGGTCTGCATTTAGTTACGGTAGTTTATTCGAGGCCATTTCTGCAATGCTAGTAAAATCGCTGTCAATAACCTGAATGGCGAGGGTAGAAAAGCTGTTCAATTGTAAATATAAGAGCCAGAAATGGCTTGTCGAGATTTTTGAAAATAGTGAAATCAAATAAATACTCGCAATTTTAACTTCGGTTTATTGTTTACATTTTATTTGTGTATGTATGTATAGGTACATACATATGTTCGCACATTTTAATTGTTTATCTACCAACCAGAAGGGGCGTTAACAATATAATTTGTATATATACATACATATAAATATATACACATATTAATATAAATATATAAAACTCTGAGAAATCAATAATATCGTCTTGACGACCGCCTTGTGGGTCGTACAGACACGATGTGAAGGTCAAGGGCCTCGAACGCTACATATGGTATATTGAATATGCGGCATATTATTATAAGATATTAGTGTGTACATACATATGTATGTATGTATGTATATATGTAGAGTGTGTTCAAATAGCATCTTTAATCAGACAATAAATATATGTTTCAGTAAGTGCTTTTTTAACTATTATATGAAAGGCTTGCTTAAATATCGAATTTGCTACCTTGTTAAAGTGTCAACCTATTTACACAAAATTGGGAATTATACCTTTGTAAGGTCTAATTGGTTGAGGCTTCGCAATTCAAAAACTTTAGCATTCCTCCTTTAGCCCGGAATTCTACCACAATGATCCCAGCCAATTTCTGATTCTTTTAAGAATTTGCCTTAACACGCACTTTGACATCCTAATGTATTTATTTATTGTATATAATATTATATATCTAACATAATCTGTAAATTGAGCGAATTGGTATATAAAGTTCGGTTTTGCTAAAACGCATCTACGTATACATAATAATTAATAATAACATTGAACATATTTTACTCTCTTTGCAGAATATGTATTGGAAAATCGCATCATTTTGTAATTAAAACGTTATATTCCTTCTAATTTAAAAAACCATTCGGACGCTCAACTATACATTTTCGGAGGTGATTTCTTTGAGAGTAAAAAGAAAAAAGTTTACTTAGAGGAGTCTCAACGATTTACACTAAAAAAAAACTGCAAGTGTCCTAACTCTGAGTAAATCTTAGTGTGAATTAACAGAGTATGCGATGGAATAAACAACAAGAGCAATCGTTGTCAAAACGAAATTGATAAGCATTAAATATTTCTATGGTATATGTATAAAGTGAAAAACGTGTTCGCTTTCGGATATCTCATTGGTTTTTAGTGTATTCAAGCTTTTCAAAAGACGCGTTCGTTATTGCTCTTGCTCTCTAAATTCGTTCAGTGTTTGTGTACGATTTGAGTATTGGATAAGAAAACGCGGCGCAGACTAGCTTGGAGTGAGCTTTTTCGTAGCATATTCTCCCATCGATAATATAAGCAGAGAGTCTACATCGCGTCGGTAACGTTGGATGTCCGTCCATAGCTATTTTAAAGTACCACACAACTGCCAATGAAATGAGTAACGAATCAGCTGCTATTGAGGCAACACCGCTGCGTCGGCCGGAAAGACAAAATAGTGCAGACGTGTCGTCGTCTTCTTTGTTGTTGGTAAAATCGCGTGACGTGGAAAACAGCTATCAAAATCCGAATCACAATTGCAACGATATTGGTGGCATTAATTGCATCTGCAACAACGGCTATCACAGTAACACTAATGTTACCCCATCAACCACAGTGGCAATCGCAAATTTAAATAACAACAACGTGGAAGTACGCCTAGGCGCTGGGTTGACGTGGGAATCATCGAACGAGCACACTTCGAAAATAATCAAAATGGATCACAACAAACGCGTTTTATATCGTGTGGCATTGGATGTGTTCATACTGCTCTGCGGTAAGTCTTCACGAAACAGTATTTGGCCGCCAATTGCTCGGTGATAAATCGGTTTAGCCTTACGCATATGCGGGGTAATCGAAACAATGTGCACAATGAAGTAAATATTTTATATACATAAGCTGTGCACACACATAAGTACCTACAATAGCGTGTGCATACACACATAATTCGTAGTAGGATGTGTTAATTTAGTGTGTGCTCATTTCAAAGTCGCAAAAACAACCTGTTATAGCCAACAGTACAACAACGTGTACATACTTACATACTTGCATATCAACATTCTTACAAACTCGGTTATTCGAACGAATGCGTTTATGACTCAATTTGCGTCTAAATATAGGTGTGTGGTGACATATGCTCATTTCATTTGTATCTTCATTGATTGTGGCTGCATAAATTCGCCGGTTACTTTGAATTGCATGCGAAAACCCCGGTAATAGTACCCAAATTCAAAACTGCATATACATACATACATACATATCCATATGTACATATGTATGTACCCTGCCAACCATCAGCGGGTAAAAAACCAGATAATCAGTGGGTAACATGGGGGTAAACGTGGGGGTAAACATGTGGAGTTTGTCTTAGGCCGAGCGAATATTTAACCCAATCACGTACATATACAGAGAAAAAATGTGTAGTTGTATTGAAATATTTGTCACAAGCGGGTAGCCGTGGTTGGCTGGGTATGTATGTATATACAGCCATGGTCACGCAAATAGCACACTTAGTCGTAAGAAGCAATAAACGCTTATACAATGGACAAAGTTTGTTTAAAGAGTAAAAAGGGCTTAAAATATAATATGATTACTTGTTTAGAAATTTACCCATTTAAGTAAAAAACAGCAAATAGAAATTCACGAATAAATAGTATTAATTGAAAAACACTCCTTATAATTCTTTTGCAAACGAATTTTCACTTTCTAAAAAATGTGGTATTTGAGTGACCAAGACAAGAGGGAGTTCAAGTTTTTCAAATAATACTAAATATTTGTGAATCGCTATTTGGCTTTTTTTACTTAAATGGGTAAATTAATAACATGTAATCATATTTTAAACTCTTTTTACTTTTTTTTTTAAGATTTTTGTCCATTATATTAGCGCTTATTGCTTCCTATGACTAAGTGTGCTATTTGCGTGACCACGGCTGTATGTATTATTGTAATATTCTTACCTTCGTACATATTATACATACATTATACATACATTTGTATACAAATGTGATTAAACCAGCGAGAAATTGTACGCGAAAACGTTGCTAAGAATATTTGAAATGCTAGAAGCATTTTTCTTCCAATAAATAAAACGTTGTGCTCTTTAAAAGTTGAAATCTTAGTTCTTCACACTTTTAGTGAACAAACTATCCGTTCTTTGGTATGGGAGCAGAGATGACATTCTCCAGAGATATTTGCGTTTAAAGTTGACAATGTCAACTATTTAAAGTACATATTTTTCAGTTTATAATGTATTTTACATTTATATTTTATTTATTTATAGTTATTAGTCAATTCTGTATATTAACACAATAATTTCTTCTATCTTCCTATATCTATTTTATCACCGAAATCTTGGGACGGTATTCCAAAGTTTTCCCGTTCTTCTTTGCATACATATGTATGTATGTATGTACTTAAATAAATGACATGGCTCTAAGGGACATGTCTTGGCAATCACAATAGTTTCATTTAGTCGGAAAATTCGATAATATACACATAATCAGCGGTTTTCTATATTGTATTGGATTCTTTTTTACGTAAATATTTCTTAATACATATATGTACATACATACTTCTTTCGAGTTTTTAATGGGAAATTAATTGTTGAAGATTGATTTAAAACAAAAAATAAAACTAGGCATCAATTATAAACTTAAAGCAATTAGGGGGAGCCTGGTTTAGAGGCTTCAAAAAATCGATTTTTTTGAGTATTTTTATGGGAAGGAAAGAAATAAGTGATTAAAGCAAAACTTCTAGGGTTTATAGTTATATAAGTATTTAAACACCATTCACAATTTTTTTTGGGTACGAAATCAATTGCCTGATGCATTTCGCATGTTCATTTGTCGGACGGTGGGCAGGATGCAGGTCGCAATTTCTTTCGGAAACAAAAAATTCAAAAAGATTCATATTTTTTAATAATTTATCTTCTAGTTAAACTAAAAAAATTCCAAAAAAAAGTGTAAAATTTTAGAAATTTTTTTAAAAATTAAAAAAGTGGTTTTTGACCAAAAACATTTTACTTTATGTTGTTTAAAAATATGTTCAAACTTGACTTTTGTTAGTTTTTTTAGTTTAACTAGAAGATAAGTTAATACAAAAGATAATAAACTTTGCCCCAATTCCATACGACGCTTAGTTTATTTTTCTATTCTATTAAGAATTAAGAAAAATCGTAAAAATTAGTAACAGAGAAATCGTCAAAGTTTTCGCTTTCTGCCCAATGGTTCATATTTCTGCTAGACGCTCGGTCACTATTTTCCTTCTAGCTTCGAAAATATTTCAAATTCTCATCTAAAACTTTGAGGACATATTCTTAGATTATTTAGCAAAAAAAAATCGATTTTTTGAAGCATTTAAATCAGGCTCCCCCCTTAATGTACTATATAGAAGTCTAACCGGAATAGATAAGTAAAAAAATGATGCACCAGTCACCCATCATAGACTTGTTTTTTCATAGCCCAAAATAAAAAACAACCACACCTTACTCTTACCATTTGTATTATTCAAAAAATATTGCATGTTTTAAGGGGGTATTCTACTCTAGAAATCAAATTTTGGGCAGTTTTTTGAATTTTATTAAAAAAAAAAACCAAAAATATTTTTACTATCCATTTTTTATTGATATCTTAAGAATACAGAAAAAAATTTTACAAAAATATATTAAAAATTAAAATAATGGACGGGGGAGAGACAGGTGAAAAAAATGACGCATCTTGTTGACATTGATCCTGACTCTCCTGGTTTTCTGAAAAAAAAATCAAAAGAAATTCTTAATCAGTAAGGATGCTGTTATAGTCCCCACCTCAGGGAACACGAAATCTAATTTTTTACGTTTTTTTTAAATTCCTGATTTTTTTTTAAATATTAAAAACAAAGGATTAAGGATTATATAAAGATAAAGGATTATATAAAAAAGGTTCACACAAAATTTAAAGTAAATCGGTTGTATAGAACTTGAGATAATGCCAGTACCGCGTGAAAAAAAGATTCTACCTACCTACCGGGCTAGGTACTGCGTCACTAAAGTAACTGTAGCTCTTAAAATAATTTTAATTTTTAAAAATCCTTTGGAGGATATGTTCTTAAGGGTCTAAACTTTAAATATATGAAATTTTTTCGATTTTTTCAAAATTCTAAAGGAGAATACCCCTTTAATAATTTGTACAAGTTTCTGTGGTAAAAATTTGCACCGTTGAGTGTGTGTCTGTCTTCTAACTGATTTTTGGAATTTATTTAATACAGTAACAAAGTAAATGATTCATAAAATCGACTAAATTTTTTGCGAGAGCGTGTGCCGATTGAAATTTTTTTATAAATAAATGTAATATAATATATTATATATTACAGGTATAATTTTTGACACTAGTCATCAGTTTTTGAAATTATACCCATTTAAAATACGTAATTGTTATGTTTTACCTGAGAAATGAAATGTGTTACACTGATATCTTTGATAAGATTACGACTTATATGGATTTCTAATGCTGTATAAATAATAAGAAATAAAAATAAAATAAAGTTTTATACTTATACTACTTAAATATTGAGTTAAACTCAACTTCTACAGTGACCGCTTCACTCAAGTCAGGCAAGTTCTTACCTTGCACGCGGAATTTCTTTTCCAACTACGATTAGGGCAAAACCATTACTTTTTTACACTTTACAAAGTATGTACATGAAATTGAAATAAATTTGGTGATTTATCGAGGCTATGAAGTTATTCTGAGCAATTTTTCGTCTTATGCAAGTAGCACTGTGTTGCTAAGTATAAACCTATACATTTGCATGGCCAAACTTTCGTATTTGTACAATATTAGCTTTAAAATGTCTGACCAACCAATTTTTGTTTGGTATTCGTCACTCTTGGCAAAGAAATTAAACGCTCATCGTTGAGAAGCGTTGTACACTCTCGGCACATTTTGCCGACTTAACGTGCAACTTGTGAGTTCATATACATAAGTACTCGTGTAATGTTTTAATTCATGTGTCTTCTTTTTATTCTTGAAGTCAAACTGGTTTTCTCGCATTTTTCATTGCTTGAACGGCTGCCTTAGCATGTTGAGGAATCACAATCCTTACATGTAAAGTATTCGGACGATTAACAGTATGCGCATACTTACACTACTTTTCATATTTACAATTGGTTTTTGAGTACTAATTAGTATATGATTTAAAAATAAATATTTTAATCTTACCACTGATTTTATTTCGTATTCCCTATTTCATAACCACTTATACATATATTTTAAAATTGCCCTTATACATACTACTTATGTATATTTGATAAAAACTTTTGTGTTGACGTTGAATTCGCACATGCACCAAAAAATTTTGTTAAATAACATTTTCATTTTTTGTACCACTTTAATGAAATCGAATATTACTTTATCTCATGAAATCGACATTTGAGACTTGCTGAGAATTAGTGAATTTGTGTTCTAGTGTGTTTGATAGCTTTGTAGCAAGCAACGAAATATGAAAGCAATCTGACTTTCTTGCCAAAATTTATAACTATACATTTGAGAAGTAATTACGGTTTCTGTTTGCAGTTTTTACTATAAAGTCTGCTCTTAGTAGGCCTTATTTTTTACAAAAACTACTTTTGTCTTAAGTTTTTAGGATTAAACTCCGACGCTGAGTGACTAATCAAGGTGTTTTATAATTATGTAACTTTACAAATATGCATATGCTTAGGTTTCTTGGAATATATCCAGCGTCAATTTATTGCACAATAGGAGAGTCTTAAAATACATTTCAATTCAAGCCTTCGCATTCTTATTTAATTATATACACTTATTCGTGCGTGTAGCCTTGGTCAATTATGGTACCTAAATACCTATACGAAAATGATAATACTTACTATGTTTACCAACGTTACACATATTACCTTTTATTTGGAGTAGTTGCGTTCGAATTTTATAATTTTAGCACTTTATGTAGAATCTTAAGAATCCATTGCAGACATAACGAAGATGATCCGAATCGTAAGTTTCTTCGGCTTCTAGTTGGCAGTAAACAAAGGTGACATTAGTCATGCTTTATACGAGTACTAACAAGCTTATAGCTTTGTTGTTACATTGCATACATAACATACCATACGTATGCAAACCAACATCCATTCTCAAAACAGCAATGACAATACCTTTGTATTTATTTACATATGTACATGTGTTCGTGAGTATGACAAGGTGTGGAGATTGTGAATGAGTTATAACGCAGGTATATCGATGCATTCATCGGCAGATTGCTTTCTGAGTCATTCTGATTTAAGCAGAAAATTTATGGAGAAAAAAATCTAAACTTCAACCTTGATCAGTATCACAATAAAAATTGATTGCCAAAGACGCTGGCTTATGTTTGAAACTAAGACGTGATGTCTTGCCTAAGTCAAAGTACAAATTCTTAACAAACGCTATTCTAACTGATTAGCAAATATAAATTATACCAGTATCTTGTATATAGACGCGATAAGATAATTTTAGCGAAGCTTTCAGCGATCATTTTAGGGATCGTCGCAGTGTGAAATTTACGAGAAATCGATTTTTGCATTATCGGATAGTATACACTATAATAAACATTCTCTCAAATTTTGAAAACGAAATTCAAATTATTACGGTCGCTACAGGGTTTCTTGTAGAAAGGGCACAGAGTGGGGCACATAGCGACACCAATTTTTAAACGCGATTTTCTCAGAATTCTGTTTTTCAAAACGGTTTCCACTCTCAAAGAATGAGTTTTGAAGATATCTAGTTCCAACTTGGATTTTTTAAATCTTCCTATTTTTTCTTACGAAAAACTGTCGAAAAAAGGGCCAAATACGATACTTTTTGTTGAAAAGACTGCCATTTCGTCAAATTTCAAAAAAAACAAAAAAAAAATTGCGGTCGCAGTCGTGGACCCGACAGTACCTTTTTTTTAGTATAATTTCAACAAGTTATTTACCTATAAGTATTATACACCCAATAAATAAACATAAAAAAATCACTTTGTATTTGTCATGAATTATTTATGAAGAAAAAACCGGACCGATTAGTCAATTTCAAATTTAAAAAATCGCAAAAATCAGTGATTTTTCGGAGGGTCACACTGAGACGATCCCTTAATGATATTTCGGTGCAATTGCAGCTTTGTGTCGAGTGTGCAATTCATTTTCTAGCACATCCGAATGAATAGTCGTAAAACAAGTAATGTGTGAAGTTTCAGCGCGATGGCTTACGGTGATATTGGAAGACCATCTACCTTGCACTTTTTCTTAAAAGTGAAGGGAGTGGGTATTGCTGATACCGCTAGAGATATGATAGATAACAGTCGTGATCTCTACTACAGTGGTAATGTATTTATTACACCTACTCTAATAGAAAATGTTAACTTTCATTAATTCTGATGTAAAAAAAGTGATTTCTTCCATTTCAGCGAAAAAATTTAATTGATTCTCTTTTTTAACATGATGTAACAACTGTCATGTTTATCGATAGATTTTTTGCGCCACAATTAAAAACGATTTTTTTTCATAACCGTTTAACACCGCGCGGCTAAATTTACCGCACATTTACTCGATACATAGAAATATAAAATATAAAACAGGTGGGCTATCATAGAAAAAAATTTTTTTGATAAAATTTGATTTTATAACTCACTATATTTATATTTATATTCACCCCAATCGATGACGATGGAGCAGACGTTCCATTACCCGGCCATGAAGAAGTTCGAATAGCAATTGCCCGCCTGAAGAACAACAAGGCGGCAGGGGCCGACGGATTGCCGGCCGAGCTATTCAAACACGGCGGCGAAGAGCTGATAAGGAGTATGCATCAGCTTCTTTGTAAAATATGGTCGGACGAAAGCATGCCCAACGATTGGAATCTAAGTGTGCTCTGCCCAATCCATAAAAAAGGAGACCCCACAATCTGCGCCAACTACCGTGGGATTAGCCTCCTCAACATTGCATATAAGGTTCTATCGAGCGTATTGTGTGAAAGATTAAAGCCCACCGTCAACAAACTGATTGGGCCTTATCAGTGTGGCTTCAGACCTGGTAAATCAACAACCGACCAGATATTCACCATGCGCCAAATCTTGGAAAAGACCCGTGAAAGGAGAATCGACACTCACCACCTATTCGTCGATTTCAAAGCTGCTTTCGACAGCACGAAAAGGAGCTGCCTTTATGCCGCGATGTCTGAATTTGGTATCCCCGCAAAACTAATACGGCTGTGTAAACTGACGCTGACCAACACGAAAAGCTCCGTCAGGATCGGGAAGGACCTCTCCGAGCCGTTCGATACCAAACGAGGTTTCAGACAAGGCGACTCCCTATCGTGCGACTTCTTCAATCTGCTGCTGGAGAAAATTATTCGAGCTGCAGAACTGAATCGAGCAGGTACAATCTTTTATAAGAGTGTACAACTGCTGGCGTATGCCGATGATATTGATATCATCGGTCTTAACACCCGCGCCGTTAGTTCTGCTTTCTCCAGACTGAACAAGGAAGCAACGCAAATGGGTCTGGCAGTGAACGAGGGCAAGACGAAATATCTCCTGTCATCAAACAAACAGTCGACGCACTCGCGACTTGGCCCCCACGTCACTGTTGACAGTCATAACTTTGAAGTTGTAGATAATTTCGTCTATTTAGGAACCAGCGTAAACACCACCAACAATGTCAGCCTTGAAATCAAACGCAGGATTACTCTTGCCAACAGGTGCTACTTCGGACTGAGTAGGCAATTGAAAAGTAAAGTCCTCTCTCGACGAACAAAAACCAAACTCTATAAGACGCTCATAATTCCCGTCCTGCTATATGGTGCAGAGGCTTGGACGATGACAACAACCGATGAGTCGACGTTGCGAGTTTTCGAGAGAAAAGTTCTGCGAAAGATTTATGGTCCTTTGCGCGTTGGCCACGGCGAATATCGCATTCGATGGAACGATGAGCTGTACGAGATATACGACGACATTGACATAGTTCAGCGAATTAAAAGACAGCGGCTACGCTGGCTAGGTCATGTTGTCCGGATGGATGAAAACACTCCAGCTCTGAAAGTATTCGACGCAGTACCCGCCGCGGGAAGCAGAGGAAGAGGAAGACCTCCACTCCGTTGGAAGGACCAAGTGGAGAAGGACCTGGCCTCGCTTGGAATATCCAATTGGCGCCACGTAGCGAAGAGAAGAAACGACTGGCGCGCTGTTGTTGACTCGGCTATAATCGCGTAAGCGGTGTCTACGCCAGTAAAGAAGAAGAAGATATTTATATTCGATGGCGATATAACGATTAGTTATGAGTTAAAAAATTGCAATACCATTAAGCCATAGCTTCTGCGATTACCACTCATTGTTGCTAAATTTCTTTCCAGCGAGCATTCTCTTCAGGTCTGAGAGCAAGGAATAGTCCCTGGGGCCAGATTTGGAGAATATCCACCGTAGAAGCAATCCACCGCAGAAGCATTTCGAAGCCCAATTCATGAAGTTTTGACACCGACATCGTGTGATGTTGATGAAACAGAACTTTCGTCTCCTTCAAGTAAAGTCGTTTTTTCATGATTGTGCCCTTCAATTGCTCCCATAACATACTGTAATAGTCGCTGTTAATGGTATTTCCCTTTAGAAGATAGTCGATGAATATTTGCAGTCGGTTCATCATATGCAGTTCATACGACTGACTGTCAATTGGACTCCGGTGTGAAATAGTGGAGCTACGTTTTATCCATTCACATATCGACAGAAAAATTCGGATTTATTTCGATTAAAGAGTTTCAAACACTCCTCGGAATCAGCAATTCGTCGTTGTTTATGTTGGAGTGGTGCTTGCGCGGCACCCACCGCTTACCCAAATATTCATTCACTATATATCCAATATGTTCCTTTTATATCTTTCGCAGCTCTCTTGAAAAACTTAACTTTACGGGCATTCGAAATTGTATTGGCCTCATTCAAACTTACCAAATCTCTTTTCAACGGTTGATTTCCTTAGCGCAGAGTCCAAATAATGTTAATCAAACGAAACCAACAATATTTTCCCCCATTCCTCTGATCTACTTTTTGTAAACCAACACCCAAAATACTATATTTCATAAACTAATACTCGTAGTTCGACAGCTGTTAAATTTAGGTAGGGGCTAACTAAAAGTCGTATGGATTTAATATTGGTATTGATCTTCATATGCATCAGTCTACGAACCTTTTAACCCACCTTTTACATGTAAGGTCAGCCAAAATTAATGCAAATACAGGGTGTCCCAAAATCAACGCAATAATTAAATTTACCGCCATTTATGTAGTCAAGTGTTGACAACCTTAGTTGACTTAGTAAACATGGAATTGGTAAAAATAGCATGAATATGAAATTTGTATATTTTAATGGAATAATATTAGTAAACAGCAAAAAGAAGCAAGCTTCCTTTTCTTCCATAGCACAGAAAGAGAACTCTATGGATTAAGAGTTATGATCCTGAGCGTGTTCGTGGCCTAAGGCCGCAGGGCCGAACGTACAAAGGCACCTTTCATAAAATAAAGTTTTTTTTTAATTACTCAAATGAAAACCGAAATGTCCCTATCGATTAGTATCGATTAGGATTTTTTTTTGGGATCTAGGAACCATATAAACCATTTATTTTATAAAAATATCGTCTGTCTGTATTTCGAATTGTCAGCATTTTGATTCGTCGGTATTTTGATTTTTCGGTGTTTTAATTTGTCGGCGTTTTGATGTGCCGGCGTTTTGATGTGTCGGCATTTTGAATTTCGATATTTTAAGTGTATCCCCTTACGTTAATTTAGAAACACCCTGTACATATGTACATAAGTTGGTATTTAATAAAGGCGTTTCGTGCTATTTTTGCCTGTAAGAGATAACTTAATCCAGCGATAAAACCACTTCACGAGCACATGTACAAAGTTTTCGTGTACATCCGAGTAAGTGTTTTATTAATATCGCGTGTTACTTTGACGTTGGCGTACCATTTAGAAGGAAACTTTATTGCTTCTATAAATACCGTGCAAAATGATTATAGTATGTATTAAGGAGCTACGGTTCAAGTAAGTCTCACTCACTTTTTTGACATAATGTGACAACCATTTTCGGGTAGGCCCAAATTTATTCTAGTTGGAAAACTCGCAGTCTATTGCATTAAAATACTCTTGTGACAATCTCACTCCCTAATGGATTTTCCCAATAACACTTATGCAAGTATGCACACATATGTATGTAGATTCGTATATACATACATATGTACATATGTATATTTAAGGCATTTAGCAGTGAATCATGAACCCCCCAATAAAGAAACGACTGTCTGTCGTCAATTTTTAATTTATGTGATTTTTTTATTTGTGCTCTTCCAATTTCAGTATTTTGAGAGTGCACAATTCTGAGGGGCGTTAAATGTTTTACGTCATAAAAGCGGTATTGATCTTGGATTGTGTTGAGAGGTTTGGTGTATTCGTTTGCAAAAATTACGATTTTCTTCATACTCCTGTGTATATCACAATAGATTAAATACAAAACCTCATTTTGGTCAGTTTGTACGGCAGCTATCGGTAACGGTAGTTCTGACAAATGGGAAGTTTCTTGGGGAGAAAGGACTTGTGCAAAATACTAGATCGTTATCTTAAAAATGGAGGAACTTGTTCGTATATAAATACTTACGGACATAGCTAAATCGACTTAGCTCGTCATGCTGATCATTTAAATTTTATAGGCATTTTACAAACTTTGTGTAAAACTTAATATACCCTCTTTAGGGTATAATAAATGAAATGAAAGTGAAACCAAGTGATCACAACAAAATTCTGTTACAATATAAGCATAAAACAAAAAAGGTTTGAGAAAATTTTGTAAAATTTTTTTTATTAAACAAAAAAATTTTAGTATCGAAAATATTTACCGCGGATATTTTTTTAATGTACATATATTTTTATTATAATTTTATACACACCTCCTTGAACCTCACGAACAAGTTGTAAAATGTCTTTTGACTATTATGAACTCCAAGCTGAACTGATTTATTATTATTTTCTTTTACAAAGGGAAGTTCTCCGAGATGCAGTATTCGAAGCTTATCAGTCTCATACCAATGAGAATAACTTTTTTGTAATATTCAATCGAATAAATCATACCTAGTATGAACTAATTTTTTTATGCGGGATTGTTACACACACACATATTACTATGAGCAAAAAATAGTTCAACTTTGTTCATACTAATTTTAAAATTGTCTTATTTATTCTTCAAAATGGATATCGTCCACCTCGAAGTAGTCTCCCTTGGCACCAATATAGTACTTGTGCCAACGTTTTTTCCAATCTTCGGAACAGTTGTTAAAGTCAATTTCCAGAATAGTCTTCAATTCGCGTAGCGATTCACGTTTAATGTCTTCAATTGACTCAAAACTGTCAACATAATCTTGGTTTTCGACCTTCTTTGACGTGTTTTTTTCGGCTTCGGTTCATCTTTGCCACGATATTCGGCCGTATGTATCCGAGTCGTAAGCGTAAATCTAAGATTTAGCGCCAGTAATAATACTTTTCATGAAATCATGGTTTCCTAGGCGTTACCGCGACGCTATTTTTCGAAAAAATTTAGTGATTTTTGGAACCTATCGTGCTTTTACTTTTCTTAGGTCCAAATGATTTTTCAAAATGGTTTCAAATTATTATTCCGATATTTCGATGATGCCAGTAAGATTTCTGACGGTTAATCGTCGATTCTGAAGCACCAATTTCTTTATTTTTTGACGTGTTGATTATCAGTTGATGTGGATGGCCAACCTTGTTCGTAGTCAACGCATTCTCGACCCTCTTTGAATAAATTGTACCAATGAACAAGTACGTAAGGGCTAAGTTCGGGTGTCACCGAACATTTTATACTCTCGCATGATAAAGTGATAATCGAGATTTCATTATCCGTCATTTACATATTTTTTTTATTTTGCTGTAAAATTAATTAGATTAGTAGTTCCTGAGATATGGTTTTTGGTCCATAAGTGGGCGACGCCACGCCCATTTTCAATTAAAAAAAGCCTGGGTGCAGCTTCCTTCTGCCATTTCTTCCGTAAAATTTAGTGCTTCTGACGTTTTTTGTTAGTCGGTTAACGCACTTATAGTGATTTTCAACATAACCATGCCTGAAGGAAACGACTCTATAGAGTTTGCTTGACATAGCTATAGTAGTTTCCGAGATATGTACAAAAAACTTAGTAGGGGACGAGGCCACGCCCACTTTTCCAAAAAAATTACGTCCAAATATGCCCCTCCCTAATGCGATCCTTTGTGCCAAATTTCACTTTAATATCTTTATTTATGGCTTAGTTATGACACTTTATAGGTTTTCGGTTTCCGACATTGTGTGGGCGTGGCAGTGGGCCGATTTTACCCATCTTCGAACTTAACCTTCTTATGGAGCCAAGAAATACGTGTACCAGGTTTTATCATGATATCTCAATTTTTACTCAAGTTACAGCTCGCACGGACGGACGGACAGACAGACATCCGGATTTCAACTCTACTCGTCACCCTGATCACTTTGGTATATATAACCCTATATCTGACGCTTTTAGTTTTAGGACTTACAAACAACCGTTATGTGAACAAAACTATAATAGTCTCCTTAGCAACTTTGTTGCGAGAGTATAAAAACAGCCTACGTACTATGTTTCACATGCAATGTTTGTCTATGCAGTGCTGTACATATTATGTACGCATAACTGAACCTTTGCGCAACAAATTCTTACAAAATTAAAAAAATATTTCCACGATTATCATCCTTGCAAGTTGCGAGGGTTTAAAATGTTCGGTTACACATAAACTTACTTTCTTACTTGTGTTGATATATGTATGTATGTATGTACATATGTACATAGATAACTTTTGTTTTGTCTCCAAATATTTGATATAATATTAAGTTAACGTTTTCGGTAGTAGTTCTTTTGTACTACCGACGTTGGACAAACAATTATTGGACAGCAGCAAATATTTTCTATCTTAAAAGTACCGCTTTTGTTAATTTTTTTTTATTACCACATCGAGCTTTAGATCTGCCAACAATATATTGGTTGATATAAGTATACAATCTTCCTGTCCTTGTAACCAGATCAAAATAAATGTACCTACTATACATACATATGTACTTAGCAAATAAAATGCAAGATTATGTCACATATACAAAGAATTTTCACGTGTATGAATGGGGTCCACATTCACCGAAGTAGATTAACTACATATAAATAAATTATTGTTTTGGGAACAGAAAAGCAATAACCGAAAGTACAGGCATTTCAAAGTACAGTCCAATATAAACTAATATGGTCGTGTAAATGCTTTCATATGTATATTATGATATGAAATAATCTTCAGGCAAATATGTATGTATACAAACACCATTTTAATAGTATGTTATTTTCATAGAATTACTTACATAAGTACGTACATGCATATATCAATCCCAGATTATATTGCAACTGTTCCCACTTTTTTACGTCTGTCGCGA
Source organism: Bactrocera dorsalis (assembly GCF_023373825.1). Classification (NCBI taxonomy): domain Eukaryota; kingdom Metazoa; phylum Arthropoda; class Insecta; order Diptera; family Tephritidae; genus Bactrocera; species Bactrocera dorsalis. The sequence continues at coordinate 51,599,230 of NC_064305.1, forward strand.
GGTGATCATGGTATACGCGGAATTGGCGGAGGTAAGCACCTTTGATGGTGCCAAGTTCGTTGCAATGAACGCGCAACTGACTTAAAAACAAAAACAAGATAAATAAGTGCTCACCCCAGTTTTTAACTAGCTCGATTATCGAATATAAGAGAAACGAACTCCCGCGCTTTGAAGAGCAATCTAGTACCCGACCCAGCCGCATAATTTACAATAGAAGTCGGGAAAAGACAAACACGTTGGTAAATAAACAATTTTTGTGTTGTGCAAACGTATTTATGTATGTATGTGCAGGCATATGAATGTTTACAAATGAGTACAACCCATTGCAATCATTTAAGTGGAATGCGTGACACGAGGGTTCATATCTTCTAAATAGCTGGCGCAACGTCGTACAACAAAGTTTATTAAATATTTACAGAGATTTGCGCTAAGCGTCCTTTATACATACATATGTATGTATGTATTTACTTGCAAAATATCAACAATGTCTATTATTTGTACATAGTATGTATGTATGTATGGTAACGCATAGTAACCGTGCCTCTTCACTTTAAAATTACAGGAAATACACATATTTAATCACTTGAATCAAGTAAATTATATATTAACTATTTTCTACCCTCTTACTACTGGCACAAATCTGCAACATACTATATGTATAATTTCGACCCGTCATTGGGTGATTGGTCAAAATGGCGTACATAAGTACATAGTATATTTTATGAGTAAACTCAGTATTACTTATTTATACTTACATACATACATATATGTACATACACATGTACATATATACATGTGCACATAAGTACATATGGGATGAGCATATCTAATACATAATTATATCGTCACCTCAAATGCAATATAAAGTATGATCAAAAAATTGTAGGCCTACATACATATATCCAGTAAACTGACATAGAATAGGTTCGATTCAGAATAGAACCAATATTTCTCTGGGAACACACTTGTGACATACCAAAATATTTTTCTGCAAGGTGCAAGACGATTGCTTGTGTGCAAGCATTCACAGGTCATCTCGTCCAATTTTGCCATTTTTCATCATCATCAGCACTCGCCTTTTTGTTTATTTGTTAGAATTCTCGCTGCAAATGGCTAAAACAGCCCCAGTAAACATGACGCGAGAGAAACCTGTGAATTCCTAGAAATATCCTCATTTGTTCGCAATGCCAATTAAAAGAAGAATGCCTGCGAACCGCAAAGGAATTCGAAACAAACAAACAAAATCTCATAGTGAACGCTACAACACACCATTTAATTGTACTGGTAAACCTTAACTGAAAATGCATGTACTACTGTGGTCAAATAATAGAAAGACTTTTTAATTTAAATTTCGCGCAAAAACCAATTCGTCGTAATTTTTTCTAGGTTTGTATGACTGTGTTGATAAGTTGAGAATGCCTTCGGCGGTAATTGTTTGTCGTAAGAAACTGTTTTTATACTCTCGCAACAAAGTTGCTAATAGTTATAGTTTTGTTCACATAACGGTTGTTTGTAAGCCCTAAAACTAAAAGAGTCAGATATAAGGTTATGTAAACCAAAGTGATCAGGGTGACGAGTAGAGTTGAAATCCGGATGTCTGTCTGTCCGTCCGTCCGTCTGTCCGTCAGTGCAAGCTGTAACTTGAGTAAAAATTTAGATATCATGATGAAACTTGGTACACGTATTTCTTGGCTCCATAAGAAGGTTAAGTTCGAAGATGGGCGGCCCACTGCCACGCCCACACAATGTCGGAAAACGAAAACCTATAAAGTGTCATAACTAAGCCATAAATAAAGATATTACATAGCTATGTCAAGCAAACTCTATAGAGTCGTTTCCTTCAGGCATGATTATGTTGAAAATCACTAAAAGTGCGTTAACCGACTAACAAAAAACGCCAGAAACACAAAATTTTACGGAAGAAATGGCAGAGGGAAGCTGCACCCAGGCTTTTTTTTAATTGAAAATGGGCGTGGCGTCGCCCACTTATGGACCAAAAACCATATCTCAGGAACTACTCGACCGATTTCAATGAAATTCGGTATATAATATTTTCTTAGCCAAAAGCCTATGATGCTAGCGCTGCGTACTTTAGTTTATATAATAATTTGTTTATTATGTAAGCTTTAATAAAATAAAAATATTTTCTTAACACCCTGATGAGATGTACGAAATATGGGTGAAATCGGTTCACAACCACGCCTTCTTCCAATATAACGCTATTTTGAATTCCATCTGATGCCTTCTTTGTAATAATATATATGTACATTAGGAACCAATGATGATAGCAAAATAAAACTTTACACAAATACGCTGTTGGAGCTGAGGTATCCCTTGTGGAAAAATTGTCGTGATCGGACTATAACTTTTCAAGGTCCCTTTTATCGAACACGAAGAACTCAGTGCCTAACCTAACCTAACCTAATTTTTACCGAAAATATCGGTAAATCTCTCAGAACTTAATTCTAATTAATTTTACAAAATAAAAAAATATGTAAATGACGGATAATGAAATCTCGATTATCACTTTATCATGCGAGAGTATAAAATGTTCGGTGACACCCGAACTTAGCCCTTCCTTACTTGTTATATATCAATTTTGCAATCTGGAAACTCACAATTTTTCGAAAAGTTCTCGTATGCATACTCAGAACGTTTTGACATACAATCGCTATTTGTGTTGTTTACAGTAACTTAACATACTACGTAGGTCAGCAACAGTGCTTTGATAAACTTAATTCAACTTTTTACTATAAAGCTCCAAACAAATGGTTCTCTGTTTTCTTTTGAAAAACTAGACATGTCGCAACCACACCACTCGAAAAACGCAGAGCAGTCTGAGTGCTACACAACCATTTTTTGCCAGTTGTCTTTCAAGAAATCAGGAAAACTATCAGCCGAAGATTCACCAACACAATGCTATCTTTCACACATCGACTGAAAGGATGGAATTTTTGAGCACTTAAAACATAAATGTGATGAGACATCTAGCGTAGAGTCCTTACCTGGCACCGAATGTGCTCCTTTTATTCTCGTTCGTAGAAAATAATGCGTTCAAGAGGTATGTTTTCGAGATACCTTAAGCAGAGTGGCAAAAATGCGTCGACAATTGGTTCAAACGTACGCAAAAAATTATAGATCTTAATGGAGAATATTTTGAAAACGAATATACTTGTTCTTTAATCCCGAAATATAAAAGGCAACCTACGTCCTCGAGTTATACTCGTACCTTACACAGCGCATAGAAATTAGGTGTTTTTCTAATGTATAGTATATGAGAGCCTGCAAATTGAAGGGCAGGGGTTTTCGCCCTAAATATAGGGGTTAAAATAATCTAATGGGATTTTTTAGAGGTGTTATATTTTTAGGGATATTTTCAGAGGTTATCCTCACCTGAATATTAATTTAAGATATATATGTATATTTATTTTAAATTTCTGAACGCTTGGTGCCAAAGTTTTATCCCGATAACTTCATTGGTGTTTCATATACATATATGTATGAGTATACTGCCTTTTTACAAATTAAGATATAATAAGGAAGGTTGGCGTGGATATAATTCTATTTCCCTCATATTTACAACTGGTCGGATATACCTTCAGATATTAGACTATTAGTCCTTTCGAATCATTTGGTTGGTTTTCACATTATTCTAAGAAGATGCTGGATGGATTTATCCTCAGCAAATTTGATTAATACAGTTTTTCACTTATGAGATAAGTATGTACATACCCATAACCTTGTAGGGAATTTCAAACCTGCTGCAGTTCTCTGTAACAACTTACACTTTTGTATTTTAAAATGGTTTTAACGAAATATATGAGCTAGTTAGTCTAAAAGATCACCTTTTGTTTAGGTTATATACATACATAAATATTTAAAAAATGACGTTGCATGACAGTTTCTTTCTGAGAGCTGAGTGCGTCGTGCCTAAATACTCAACTTGTTAAGACTCATACGGAAAAGTACCATCGAAAGTAAATACGTACATACATACATATATATAAAAATGATCATCGTGACGAACTGGATCGATTTAGAAATGTCCGTTTGCCCGTCCGTCTGTATAAGGAGCTACTCAGTTGAGGTGACATTTTGATGAAATTTTTCATGTGTTATTGTTGAAAGCAATGGCGCAATCTAGGAAGAAATTGTATAGATCGAATTGTTTTAGCATACGAAGTGTGTTCAAAAAGTATAGCGAATTTTGTGTTTTTTCAAAAATTATTTACTTATTCATGAATATCTATTTTGTCTCCTTCAAAGTAATCCCCATGAGATATTATACACTTGTGCCAACGGTTTTTCCAATCTTCGAAGTACTTCAAAAATCATTTTTTTTATCTTCTTCGGCTCCTCCTTCGATGCCGTCTTTATCTCGTCAAGAGAAGCGTAAGGTCGTCCTTTCATGGGCCTGTTCAGTTTAGGGAACAAGAAAAAGTCACAGGGGGGCAGATTTGGGGAATACGGTGGCTACGGCATCATTAGTGTGTTGTTTTTGGCCAAAAAGTCGCGCACAAGCAACGATGTGTGAGCAGGGGCGTTATCGTGGTGCAATTTTTTTGATAGGTAAAAATCGAAGACGATCCAAAACACGTGCAAGCAAAGCAGCTGTCAACAATTAAATGAACATTCAAAATGGCCGAGCTTGTCGGCATTAGTGAGTGACATGGTACCAACATAACGCCACAAAAAATTCGAAATTCGAATATATGTACGTAACCCGCGAAAATTTTTGGAAGGAATATTTTGTATTTATAAAGCGTATTACAGCCTCGGTACAACCAAAGTTATAATTTTTTTATATACCGTTTTAAGTGCTGAGTAATTTTCTCTATATATATGTATGTATATAAATATGTATATATAGCTCTATATAGCATAATTTTAATTTCAGTGCGGAGGCAGAATAAAAATATTAATGATGTTTCCAACATTTCAAACAAAGGATGTGTTTGGTCCCACTTTGATGTCAATCCCGATACTTTCTAGCTCTGAGGCATTGTTGTCTTACATATACATACTACATACCTATAAATGCCTGTAAATACCCAGTGGCTTTGTATTTCACCTGAAAACAACAGATACACACAGGTATAAAGATTTTACCGTGTCACGGATGGGATGCAATAAAAAATTTAAACCGAAATATAGATCACTTTTTGTACATAGCTTACTTTTATTGTCCATGTGCATACAAATGTAAAAATATACATGTACATACATACGTACATAAGTATGTACATACAGATGCGTGCAACTAATTAACAACGACGGCAAAACATACTGCGCGTGGTAAAACACAATGGTTTCAGGAAACCATGGTGCTTCTACATATTAGACTGGCTTTCATGCATCCCAGACTTAAACTTAATCGAAAATCTTTAGACACATTTGAAAAAAAGTATTCGTTCCCATAATGTTTGAAATTTCCAGGAATTATACTAAAAGGTCAAACAATAATGGAATAATACTGCAAAGGACATCTTGCCAAAGTTTAGTAGAGTCAATGCCTCTTAGATATCAAGCCGTGATTGACTGTAATGGGTTTGTAAATATTAACTTTTTTTTTCCAAAAAAAGGAAAGCGTTGTTAATTAGTTGCACGACCTATTTCTGACTTTGAAGTCATAAAATGCCTTTATTTTAAAAAACAAACAAATGCCTTTATTTTTTATAACAAAAAAAAAAATTAGCTAATTTACAATAACTAAATATGCACAATTTATCTTTAAAACACACAGTTGAAATTTTTTTTTCGAAAATGAAAATATCAACCGATTTGGATTTTTCCTACTAGCGTTGTTAATTAGTTGCACGCATCTGTACATATCTATTTTAATACAATAGCTTGACACTGCAAGATAAGTAGCTCGACTTAATACTTTTACTTCTTACTCATTACCTACTATGTATGAAGAATGGATGACTATAATCCCTTATGATCTATGGTACCAGTTTCTACTTTTTTGTTGTAATTTTTTGATATTTCTGCTTTCTTGTGGTAGCTTCTATGGATAAATTGTGCTCTTCTAATTCTCCATACAACCTAATATGTGAATATATGTACATACACTCAGAGATACATACATATGTATATACTCGTATATATCTCTGCTCATATGAGGCACTACTTCGCATAGACTTCTATGAACGCTGCCGATTAGGTACGCATTTGGTTGTCGCGACTTTTGTCATTATGGACATTACCTTTGTGACGACATTGGCGAATTTTCGATCCCTTCTGATCGCCTTAATTTTTGGCTATCATTTATTACACTGAAAATGAGTTTTAACAACTCATGAACACTTATTTTATATTTACGTTTTCTTGAATGAAATCTAACCCGTTGGGAGGAATCTTCTTCTTTACTGGCGTAGACACCGCTTACGCGATTATAGCCGAGTCAACAACAGCGCGCCAGTCGTTTCTTCTCTTCGCTACGTGGCGCCAATTGGATATTCCAAGCGAAGCCAGGTCCTTCTCCACTTGGTCCTTCCAACGGAGTGGAGGTCTTCCTCTTCCTCTGCTTCCCCCGGCGGGTACAGCGTCGAGTACTTTCAGAGCTGGAGTATTTTCGTCCATTCGGACAACATGACCTAGCCAGCGTAGCCGCTGTCTTTTAATTCGCTGAACTATGTCAATGTCGCCGTATATCTCGTACAGCTCATCGTTCCATCGAATGCGATATTCGCCGTGGCCAACGCGCAAAGGACCATAAATCTTTCGCAGAACTTTTCTCTCGAAAACTCGCAACGTCGACTCATCTGTTGTTGACATCGTCCAGGCCTCTGCACCATATAGCAGGACGGGAATTATGAGTGACTTATAGAGTTTGGTTTTTGTCTGTCGAGAGAGGACTTTGCTTCTCAATTGCCTACTTAGTCCGAAGTAGCACCTGTTGGCAAGAGTTATCCTGCGTTGGATTTCTAGGCTGACATTGTTGGTGGTGTTTACGCTGGTTCCAAGATAGACGAAATTATCTACAACTTCAAAGTTATGACTGTCAACAGTGACGTGAGTGCCAAGTCGCGAGTGCGACGACTGTTTGTTTGATGACAGGAGATATTTCGTCTTGCCCTCGTTCACTGCCAGACCCATTTGCGTTGCTTCCTTGTTCAGTCTGGAGAAAGCAGAACTAACGGCGCGGGTGTTGAGACCGATGATATCAATATCATCGGCATACGCCAGCAGCTGTACACTCTTATAAAAGATTGTACCTGCTCGATTAAGTTCTGCAGCTCGAACTATTTTCTCCAGAAGCAGATTGAAGAAATCGCACGATAGGGAGTCGCCTTGTCTGAAACCTCGTTTGGTATCGAACGGCTCGGAGAGGTCCTTCCCGATCCTGACGGAGCTTTTGGTCCCGCTCAATGTCAGTTTACACAGCCGTATTAGTTTTGCGGGGATACCAAATTCAGACATTGCGGCATAAAGGCAGCTCCTTTTCGTACTGTCGAAAGCAGCTTTAAAATCGACGAATAGGTGGTGAGTGTCGATTCTCCTTTCACGGGTCTTTTCCAAGATTTGGCGCATGGTGAATATCTGGTCGGTTGTTGATTTACCAGGTCTGAAGCCACACTGATAAGGTCCAATCAGTTTGTTGACGGTGGACTTTAATCTTTCACACAATACGCTCGATAGAACCTTATACGCGATATTAAGGAGGCTAATCCCACGGTAGTTGGCGCAGATTGTGGGGTCTCCTTTTTTATGGATTGGGCATAGCACACTTAAATTCCAATCGTTGGGCATGCTTTCGTCCGACCATATTTTACAAAGAAGCTGATGCATGCTCCTTATCAGTTCTTCGCCGCCGTGTTTGAATAGCTCGGCTGGCAATCCATCCGCCCCCGCCGCTTTGTTGTTCTTCAGGCGGGTAATTGCTATTCGAACTTCTTCTTGGTCGGGCAATGGAACGTCTTTTCCATCGTCATCGATTGGGGAATCGGGTTCGTCTTCTCCTGGCGTTGTGTGTTCACTGCCATTCAGCAGGCTGGAGAAGTGTTCCCTCCATAATTTAAGTATGCTCTGGGCATCGGTGACTAGATCACCTTGGGGGGTTCTACATGAGTATGCTCCGGTCTTGAAACCTTCTGTAAGCCGCCGCATCTTTTGGTAGAATTTTCGAGCATTACCCCTGTCGGCCAGCTTATCAAGCTCTTCGTACTCACGCATTTCGGCCTCTTTCTTTTTCTGTCTACAAATGCGTCTCGCTTCCCTCTTCAACTCTCGGTGTCTATCCCATCCCGCACGTGTTGTGGTCGATCGTAACGTTGCGAGGTAGGCAGCCTGTTTTCTCTCCGCTGCGACACGGCACTCCTCGTCGTACCAGCTGTTCTTTTGCACCTTCAGAAAACCAATTGTTTCGGTTGCAGCTGTACGTAAAGAGTTTGAAATGCCGTCCCACAGTTCCCTTATACCGAGTTGTTGACGAGTGCTCTCAGAGAGCAGGAGTGCAAGCCGAGTGGAAAATCGCTCGGCTGTCTGTTGTGATTGCAGCTTCTCGACGTCGAACCTTCCTTGTGTTTGTTGGCGTGCGTTTTTTGCTGCACAGAGGCGGGTGCGAATCTTAGCTGCAACAAGATAGTGGTCCGAGTCGATGTTAGGACCTCGGAGCGCACGCACATCTAAAACACTGGAGACGTGTCTTCCGTCTATCACAACATGATCGATCTGGTTGGTAGTTTTTCGATCCGGAGACAGCCAGGTAGCTTGATGAATCTTCTTATGCTGGAATCTAGTACTACAGATAACCATATTTCGGGCCCCGGCGAAGTCGATCAGCCTCAACCCATTTGGGGATGTTTCCTCGTGGAGGCTGAATTTACCGACCGTAGTGCCAAAGATACCTTCTTTGCCCACCCTGGCGTTGAAGTCGCCAAGCACGATTTTGACATCGTGGCGGGGGCAGCTCTCATAAGCGTTGGGAGGAATACCAATTCAAAATAGAGAGATCAAAACCGGTCAGATTTAAACAAATTATACAACGATTTATTCTTTTTCTATTCTCTATTTGAATTTATTTCACAGCAGGAAATATGTATATGCACTACATGAACTATAATTTCTATGCTCTTTTGAAAATTAATTAATTTTTTGTATTTATTGAGAAAATGTGATACAAATACATCATAGAGTGTTTCATTAAAGACTTTTTTATTTCTTGGCGGACATATACATTTTTTACGTTGAAAAATAATCCTTGAAAATTTGAGTACTTAAATTTGACTTTAAGTACTTTCTTTTTGATTTTTCATGTTTTTCAAAAACATATTTGAAAAAAACTGAGTGAACATCTGTTTTTAATAAAACTTACAAAGGAAAATTTATGGGAACTTAAATTTATGACAGAAAAGGTTTTAACATCAGTCTTAAAAGAGTTTTGTTACAGAGCTATAAGCAATTTAATAAATAACAGTAAAAACATATATACGTTTTGAAATCTATATATCTAAAGATCAATTAAATGACCTTGTATCAATTTTTTATTTAATAATAAAGAAAAAAGTTTGTAATAGATACGAGGCATGTTATCCGACCTGAACACTTTCTTCGGATATTGTATAACCCTTGCCAAATTTCGTGAAGATATCTCGTCAAATTCAAGAGTTTTCCATGCAAGCATTTGATTCCGTTCATTCAGTTTGTATGCCAACACATATGTACATACTTATATGCTACAGTTTTTGTTCCGACAGAAAACATTCCTAAAGTAAATTCGCAGAATGGTGCCGAGTTGATAGTATTTGTTTAGTTATAGTTCAGCTGACTGTCATCGAATAGTTATCCGATCTGAACCATTTCTTTGGAGATTGTAATATAACCTTTTTCAATAACTCACGTCGACCTTTTTGAAGATAAAAATAAAACAGTTTTCCATACAATCACTATATTCCGATTATTTAGATTGTATAGCATACATACATATATGTAGCTATAGAGATCCGATCTGAATAGTATCTTCGGAAACAAATCCGTGCGAAATTCTTCAACTTATCTCATACGTTTTCTGTGGCCAGAAGTCGACTTCATGTCTTAGACTTAATATCCTCTGTGTAGCCAAAAAAACATCCGTCCCCAGGGTTGTCCGCTGGGTTTGAGTCCCGCCACGTAAAAAAATCCCCCAATGAAATCTGGAAAACATCTTCGAATGAGAGAGATAAGATGAGGATGGTCCCCTTTTGATTCCGAACGCTAGTCAAACCATAGAAAAGATAAAACGGAAATTTTGTATGGCACAGTACATAAATAGTCTTTATCGAGGGTTTACATTTTTTAAATTAACCTAAACAAAAACTTTTCGAAAATATATGGTATGTAAAATCTGAGAACGGAAAGAGATTTGTGTAAGTATGGTCTCTGGTAAAAATTTCTTCAAAATTGAATACGTGTGTTTGCTGTTGTGCCGGTGCACCAAGAGGAAATATCTGCAATTCGTGCACCGTGCAAGGGTTTTGCAAGAGCAAAAGAATACCCCTAATTTGTTGTTTAAATCATAATCTTTGTAATATGGACCAACTTGTTTTTTTTATTTCAGTGGGCTTTCCGATCTTATGCTTTTATTTGTGGGGCACTGCATATCAGCGTGGATTCTTTTGTGACGACGAATCGCTGAAACATCCTTTCAAACCCTCAACAATTCGGAATTGGATGCTATATTTTATAGGACTGGTCCTTCCAATTGGATTGGTAAGTGATGGGAATCCCAAAGTTAAGCTCGGTAAAACTAAGAATGTTATTTTTACATCTACGTAAGGGTGTTTATCTATGTACGAGATAGAGGAAATATTTAGAATTTGAGTAATTCATCGCAACCGACGTCGATTCGAGTTGAATTGAGTTTATATGAAGCTACAAATATTGGCAGCCATTTGTTCTCAATTGAAGGCGAAATACTTACATTTGTTGCGCAACTTTGTATATGCTCAATAGACAAATAAAATGCCGACACTATTTTTGAGGGCAATTAAAGATGAGGAAAATGCTGAGAAGCAGATGTTCTAACACATTTGTTCGTACGTTCCGTTAAGTATGGCACATTGTTGAGGCGATCAAATCCAGTGTTTTCAATTTAATTCGCCTTCACAATTAGTTGACACATATTACCAAGTGTCACCAGCTGTCGATTTGTTACAATTCAAAATTCGTATAAGCAGAATCATAGAAAAGCATCTCGCCCATTTTTCACATTTTCAAAAGTACTTGTTATGCGCATCCATAAGTGCACGTATGCACTTACATTTTATTAAGTACATAAGTATGTATGTATATACAGACCATAATAATTTACAAACAACACAAGTTTTGTATTGAAAGTCGTGAGAAACACATGCTGCCATACACAAAACTAGACATCATTTAAATTTTAAAACAATTACGGATGAGCTAAGTTCAGGTGTAAGCGAAAATGTTATATTCAAGTGATTTTTGATACAAGCGCACATTATTACCAGTAAAATAAGTTCTCTGAATTTCAATAACACATCTCACAAATTGATTGCCGTATTCGGTATATGGGAATTGAAAAGTTTTTGTGCGACTTCAAAATTTCTTTGGCGTGAGATGGCAAGGCCTAAAGGTACTATTCTAGTTTTATTTCGAAAGTAAAAGAATCATACGGTACTTAAAGTTGTGATACATGGGAAGAAGGCGTGGTTGTTATCGGATAGTGTTATTTAAAAAATTTGGTCGAAATTAGTCGTGTAGGCTCTGGGACATAGGATTTCATCTAAACGTAGACGGTTTACGTCCAATTTGAATGGTTTCTGAATCGTGTAAGATCTGAAATTTAATGCTTCTCACGCATTTCTTTATTGAGATATTTATTTCAATATAATTATTGAGAAGTATTTTTTATAGTTTTCGCAACAACCGTTACATGGTGTTTTTGGCAACCCAGAGGATTTTTGGTCTAAGACTGGAAGTCGTGAGCTGCTTGAGATAATATGTAAAAGAATCGCTTCTAGCCACTTCCAAGTGAATGGCACATGAGAACTTTCCTCATTTGCGTCGAGGAAATGTTGCTGAAAACTTCAAAGCCAAACAGGTGACAATATTTTCATAAATATTTTTTATCTGGCAGACAATTCGCAGTTAAAGGAGAAGTTCATTCATTACATCGGGTCTAATTAACAGCAAAATATTTATGTAAAATAGATTGCTTTCACTTTAAGGTGTCCACCTTTTTTTTTGCCTGACCTCGCTTCATGTCACTATAGCGAAACAAGCTTAGAGTGGTTGAAACGAAATGGAGTGATTTTAGTACCTACAGAACCGAATCCACCTGACTGTTCAGAATTAAGGTCGATTGAGAGATTAAATTTAGTAAAAAGGGAGACGAAGGCAACAAAAAAGTGACCCAAATAAGACTTTAAAAGAGCTAGAAGAGGATCAAACACTACCATAAAAGCACTGATGGACGGGGTTCCAGAAAAATTAAAACTTCTAATTAATAAAACATAATTCTTAGTTTCTTCTACAATTTTTTCAAATCTAAAATAAAATATTATAGTTTATAAAAATCTGACTTTTGGTTTAAAAGATTTTATTATTTTTGTACAATTTTATTCGACACAGTCCTTCCTACTAGAAACGAAAAGGTTATGAGATACTTAGTGTTGAAGAAAACTCAATTTTGAACAACAACTTCCAAATGTGCTGATGAAATCCGACACCGAATTATCATTAAATATTATGAACGATGAATCAGCGATTAATTTCAATTTCGAATAATATAATTCTATAAGATTATTTTTGGGTTCAGGAGACTACTTTTTGACCGTTTTTTGTTTTAATGGTCAGACTATAGAAATATTTGGATAGGACTAGGAGGCGAATGCCTTGTAGAATAAGATTTGCCCCTCTCTAATATTATTTATATTCTTAATCTTCATTATCATTTTTAGAAACTCGTTTTTTACGAATTTTCTTACGACTTTTTCAGATTCTTATAGTTGAAATTGTGAAGGCGAATAATGCCAAGCCTTCAACGGACGATATTATTACACAACGTCAGTATGTCTTCATGGACTATGAAATTCCTGTTTGGATGGTGCAATGCTACAAAAGTATTGGAGTTTTCGGATTCGGAGCAGCTGTTTGTCAGCTAATGACTGACATTGCTAAATACTCTATAGGGCGACTGAGACCACATTTTTTTGCTGTAAGTAGAAGCTCCATTTTTGTCGTGCGTCTGTGCATGTGTGTAGTATTATAATAAAAATGGGAAATATTGAGCAATTTTAGAGGCAATTAATGCAATCAAATCATACGAGAGTGGTAATATATAGGCCAAAAGCCATATACAGATGTACATATTGTACGAATAAATGTGTGTTTCCATTTGTACCCATAAAACATGTGCAAATACTTACATACGAATAATGGCTTGGTTTTATGTATAGAGACGAACTCATTTCATTTTATGTTTCCAATGTTGAAAGGGGACTTCAAATCTGCATTTCTGTACATAACAAGTATTCTAAAAAAAATAATAATTTGTAACACATGTGGCGACAACAGCGCAGCAGCGACAATGTCGTAATTGAATGGTAGAAGCGCAATGAATTACGCTTTGAAGCCATTAAAGGGATAATTTTTCCATAAATACATATGTAAGTATGTATGTAGCTATCTACAATATTGCGTTATCAATAGTGATATTAAAATTTCAGAATTTCATAAACGCAACCATCTGAGGGTTTATGGCAGTGTCAGTTAAGAAAAGCTAATATCTATATCTTAAACACCCATACACGAGTACATAAGTACATACATACATATGTATGTAATTATGTTTTGATTGTATGTAGATTTTTAGTACATACGGATCGTTATTTATTATAATTCAAAATTACATGAAAAAATATATACTTATATATCAAAAGTTTTAGAATTTCTTACTTTAGAAGCTTGTAATAGAAGAGAATGGACAGATATTCCAGGGCGCTTGTAAAACTGATAATGGGTGGGGCGACCAATAGTGTTATGTCAAATAACTACAATGTTATTATATAGCTCTATTACCAATTAGATTATTAAAGAAAATTTCAGATGAACTTATATAATTAAATGCAGCAATTTCGAGAGTGGTACCTTATAGCCCTGACAGACGACAGCGCTAATATGCATTAGCGGGCTTAATTTACATTTATTTGCGCATTTGACCCATGTTAATGCAAGTTTGTAATGCACAAAAATTCCGTGCATTTGGTTGATTTTACTGAATTTGAGTAGGCAACACTGCTCAAAAATGGCCGATTTTTGCTATTTATTCACAGATGTCGCACTTTTGCTATCCATTTTTCCAATATTCTTATCTTTTTTGCACACTTTTTCCGCATTACAATCAATTATTGCTATTAATTTCACTCTATTATCTTTTAACGTAGATAATAATAAACGAATTTTTTCGTTCAATTTATATTGATTTTCCAAAATTACCAAAATTTCTTTTAATAATTTATCTTATTCATTTTTGTTTCACTTTTTTTTTTTTTAATAAAGAAACAAATTTCACTATCAGCAGTCTAAATGCACAAGCCGTCTGTCACCATAAAATTTCAATTCGCATTAGCGTTGCTTAAGGCGCATAAATTTTGCTCGTCTGTCAGGGCTATTAGAAATGAGGCTTCGCAGAACTTTTTTGAAACAATCCATATCACTCTCATACGTTCCGACGTCATGGGTGATGAAATGGAATACTTTTATACTATATAAAAGTTTCGAATTATTAAATAACAATATACAGTGACGGAAAAAAAGTCTGTATACACCCTTAGTCTTCGTGGTTCTGAAAGTTCAAAAACGATATAAGTACATACATACGTTCTCTGTAAGAAATGAAATTTCGTTAAGAATTCGCCAAAGAATGTAAAGAATGGGGGATGAATTTCTGGACCTCTGAAGTTGGCATTTTAGTTTTTGATGAGGGTAATATGGATCGTTACAAGTAAAAGACGCTGTGGAACATAAATTGATACCTTTAGTGGAAAATTGGCTCTCGGTTCCAGTTTAATCTCCCAACAGGATAAGAATAGGGTTTAAATTATTAAGGATTGACTGCTTTATTTATGTCTCAAACACTTAAACATATCATCTCAAACCCCAGTTTAAAATATTTTTGAAAATGTATAGGAAATTTTGGTGGGAAGCATTAGGAGAATCAGATTTTTACCGCTGTTGTACTCAAAAAACGCATATATGGAGCTACATATTAGCCAAATTTGGTAGAATCGACGTCAAAGCGGCTTCAAGCGGTTATAGGTGCCTACTAAATATCAATATATGTGACCTGGTCTACGAAAAGGGAGCTAACGTGCGAAAACTATTTTTTCTGGGAAACAGCTGTTAAAAATAAACAATCTCATCTTCCATCCGAATCAACTAAAAAGTGAAAATTGATTTTTTGACACCTAAGCCCCCTTTCCGTAGACCAGGTCACATATAACTAACTAAAATTTTTGCACTAAAATTTGTTATTTTTGTACAGTATGTAGACTTTTTTTTAGTTTATAGAAGATAAGAAAAATGCTGTATATCAATACATTCTCTAAAGCATTTTTGTACTTTCTGGCCAAAATTAAGTAAAAAATATTTGGAATATAAAAATAACAAAACACAAGTAAGAAAGGGCTAAGTTCGGGTGTAACCGAACATTTCATACTCTTTCAACTTACAAGACTCAAAGCCAGGAAAATACTTTAAGGTGCAAAACGTTCAAAAGGTGTTCGTTAGGAGCTAGGTGAAGTTTTCGCTCACATTTATCTATTTTAGCCACAGAGATAAACTGTTATGAGAATAGAGGCTTTTTCATTATCATTGACATAACTCACATATTGGCCGATATATGTGGCATAAAGTCAGCCGGAAGTTCGAAAATCTTTATATTAGGTATATAGGGACTAAGGGAAGTATTGGCCCGATTCAACCCATTTTTAAAAACATAATAACTCATTTTTTTGGCCAAAAGTCAACTAAAAGTACTGGGGTCCAAATATTCGGTATCTAGGGGCTTGAACAGTTTTTCTTGAATTTCGACAATTTTTGGTTATAAGACATTATTCGTGCAAAGTTCTATCCCGTTATATTAATTGTGAAAGAATCAAGTGGAATTTAAAATTATGCAATATGGAAAGTAGGTGTGGTTGTTGTCCGATTTCGTCCATTTTCACACTGTAACACGGGCATATAAAAGGAATGTCACGCACCAAATTTAGGCGGAACAGTTTTGGCGGGTTCCGAGATATGTAATTCCTCCAAAAAGTGTGCGGTGCCAGGCCTATCGTTCAATTTTCACACCATCTCGGAGGTAAAATTTAATGTCTTTAGCGTGATTAGTTAATGATTTATTTCGCTGTTAGTAGTTTTGAACAGCATCATTATATGGTAGTGAGTGGGGTCATCTTTCGATTTCATCCAATTCCACACTGTCGATAAGAGTTCTTGAATATTTGTCCTTAGCAAAGTTTGTTGGTGTAGCTTTAGTGGTTTAGGAGTTATGCATATTAAACGTATTCTTCGAATCAGTTTTTTATAGCTAAATATACATATGTATATAGATAGTATAATATAATTGAACAATCTATTGGTACCTTTTTAATTTCAATTAAACATTCAAATACATATGTATGTTGTTGAGTTCTTGCTAATTTTAATGTAAAAACATGCTTTCTCAAAAGGTCACAAAATCTTTAATTCTTGTGCCGTTCAGACGGTAGTTCGATAGTTTTTGAAAGTACCCAACAATCTCGGCTATTGAGAATATAAGAATGTAGAGAATATAGCTTCTCTGCAGGCGTTGACAAATCTATTTGAACATTTTTGGTAGCACTGTCAATTTCGAAAGCGTTGCGCCATCTATGTGTGAGTTTTCAAAGTGATGAGCTTTGCTATGGAAGCACTCTGGATATAGAGCAACAAGAGAACATCAAACAATTTGATATTCTCAGTAACAACGGTATACATTCTATATAATTAGGAAGGACCTTTTAAAACATAAAATGAATGAGTACTCTTACTATATCTCAATCCCATAAGTAACAATAAATTTGTAAGAAATATTTAATTTAAATGAGAACTATATGTATGTAAATAAAAAATGTAATCACGATAAACATTATACAATATGTAAAACAGGTCTGCCAGCCTATCATATCCGACGGCACCACTTGCGATGATGCTATCAATGTGGGAAGGTATATTGAAGATTTCAGCTGCAGAGGTGACGATTCCTCGAAGCGCATGCTAAAAGAAGTACGCCTCTCTTTCCCCAGTGGGCATTCAAGCTTTACATTCTATACAATGGTTTATACCGCGGTAAGTATGAAATATTATCATATTTTTTGGGTTATGAAGTAAAATTTGTCTCTTAATTTACAGTTATATCTACAATCGCGCATGAACTGGCATGGGTCGAAGCTGTTGCGACACTTTCTGCAATTCGTTTTCATTATGATCGCGTGGTACACGGCCTTGAGTAGGGTATCCGATTACAAACATCATTGGTCTGATGTGCTGGCAGGTTCTACAATAGGGGCTCTTACTGCCGTCATTGTGGTAAGTTTTCCTAATTTAATTCTGCCTTAAAATCAACGTGTTGTGAAGCCAAAATACATAAAATATGTATACCAATTAAAATTTTCACTTATTTTATTTCTAAAAAAGAAGATGTTTAACACATTAATTTCAGTTTGCATGTGGCTTTGCTTATATAAAAGTAGTTACGTTAGTTTTTCTTAATAGCGTTCACCACATTCTTATGTATTTACATATGTACACGTATGTGTGTTTAGGAAATGTAAAATTTTGTGTTTACATTTGTTTGTATGTATATATGTATGTACATATAAGAACACATCATATTCACTGATGCCATATCTCCTTAATTCTTCTAGCGTTACTTTGTTCCGAAGGATTGGTTCGATTGGAATACATTGGGACCCATTAAGCACTTAAAAAAAACAGATTAAAACTATTTACAATTTTATGCATAAAATATACGAATATATGTATATTACCAAACATACTGTAACCAACATTTACGCATTTGTCAACTTGATTTGGGATAATTATGGGGTAAAAAGAAAAGATAAAGCTTTTAAGCCGAAGTTCAAAAGCTGAGACTTGAAATAAAATACGAGAACTTTAAAGAGCAATAAAATTAGCAGTCGTTTTATTTTATTTGTCTCCAGTGTATTTCCTACAAGTCATTTCCTTTTCAAATCCGAAAGCCGAACTTTTTCGTCTTAAATCAAGAAAAATAACATTAACGTTATCTATATATAAAACTACCTAATTTAATAGCGCACTTCTGTAAGAGGACAACTGATACTTCACTTACAGATACCAACATAGACGTTAATCGATTGTCGTTTTTTTATATTTTGTGAGCAACTCAAACACGAAAATATAAAAATATATCAATTTTACATAAATTTATTTACATTCAAGTTTATATATTTCTCTAAATAATGAAATGTAAAAGCTGTTTAGACCTTTTCGTTTCCAATTGAGAGATTTTTGTGATTTTTGTACTGAATTGCGCAATCGACTCAAGTCTCAAAAATTGTCTCTAATTTAATTAGAGACTTGTGACTGTGACACAGTACAAACTTCCGGTATAATAAAAACTTAAAACTGAGTTGCCACTTTTACTAAGTATCGGAATAGGTTCAATTAAATAATAAGGTTTAATGGTTTTTATATATATTTTATATATACATATATTTTTTAATTTCGATTCAAACATAGAACCGGCTATCATTTACTTTTTTAACTAGCAAATTTAACATTTTAATAAAATATTCACATAAAATTTGTCATGCAGAAGTACTGGTCTAAAATTCAATTAGATTCTTATCTGCATATACTTGTAGTTTAAAAGTATTTCGATTTCCCGATTTTAATGCAGAAGATCTAGTACAAATTTTAAAAATTTGTTTGACAATTTATCCGTTTTGGTAAAATACATATGTATTTTCGAAACATTATCTGAAGTCAATAAACTTTCTACTCATTTTATGAATAGCATGACGAACTGATTTTCCTAAATAAGCATTAAAATTTGATGCGACTGAATAAGAACTTAAAAAATATTACGTATATCATCACATAAATTGTTTTTTATTGTTTGAAACTAAAACTTTGTTTCAATATGAGTGGTTTCTATTTTATCGTTTTTCCTTCGCCTGTAAACTTATGAAAAGTGATGTTACGTTATTTTGCAATTTATGTGACGATATTTCAAGAAATAGTGTATTGATTTCTGATTTTGATTTTAATACACACTAAGTTACCAATGAACAGTTGCATCAACTGCTTCCAAAATAAAGAAAATGTTTAACAAATATCTATCTTTTCTCTTTTCCTTGCAGGCGAAATACGTGTCCGATTTGTTTCAGCGAAGATCCTCTCAACAATACCTGCTACCTCGTACATCTCAAGACGCACAACCGCAGACGGTAGCCAATAACGGGCTTTAATTTTCGGATGTAAATAAAACAGTATTTCGCCTTTTATCCACAAACGTGTTTTAAACAAGTTAACAATATTACTAAAATTATGTGTGTATGTCTTGATATGCAAGTGATGATAGCGCCAATTCATTTAAAGCCTTTGTACTATTTATGTTATCTAATACGTAATAATTAAGAGCAGCAATAAATTTAAGTGAATATGTATGTGAACATATGGTAAATAGATTTAAGGACATAATAAGTTGAATATATACATGCTAATATACATACATATAAGTTATGTAACGATGCTACAATAACGTACACGTATCCCGAATTTTGGAACAAGGATCGAAGGATCTAATCGAGTGATGAATTAGTTAATGTGTGTCTTAAATGAATTTTACAGTAGCGATCAGCTGAAAACAATCATTAGCGTTCAATACGTAATAACAATAGTAATTGCTTTATAAGAAAAAAACCAAAAATTCAAAAGAAAAAACTGTGAAAGAAAAAATTGCATATGTATGGTATATTATATGTACGTACATATGAACCAATAATTAATGAATGGGCAATCGTAGCTTAAAGCTTTCATATCACATTCGCTGTTGAAGTACAAAAGTAAGCGTCGTTAGAATTTCGCTATTTTATTTAACAATTAGAAATAATAAAATATAAGTATTAATATGTACTAGAGATTTCATTGATGTTCTTTAATATATTATGGCCATTAAGTAGAATGCTTAAGTGTGGGGCTCCACTCAGATCTGAACTATTTTTAGAAAATTATTGTGCTCATAAAAAGTGATGGATTTCCGCTTAGTCCGTGAAGCCAAGACTTAGGACGGCATTAAAACTTTGCAGCTGAAGAAATATACCAATCGCGCTAACTGCTAAAACGGCTGTAGAAGCTAAAATAATGTGAATATCCTTCCAAAAATTTTACAGTATATTTTTAAAGGACCATACTTTCGAACTATCAAAAAAAATCGATTTTTTGAAAATTCTAGACCCCTTAATAGAAAAATCTTTGTTTGCAAAATACTACATACCTTTTTACCTTAGTATATTGATGCAATTGTTAATATTTTTTTCTTCGAACATAATGTTTAAAAATATAAATTAAGAATAAATTATTGAAAACTGCTAAGCGACTTTTTTTCAGCACAAGATACCAAAGAAGCACAATCAAATCCTTTTTTATTGCAAGATACAGAACTGAACGAAGCGCAATCAAATTTTTCTCAATCAGAATAAGAAGAAGAAACGTGGTCAACAATTGATATTTTACGGTACAATTAAGTAATTTCAACGAGGTTCTGTAATAATCGACTAACAGGATTAACCGGATATGGTATTATTCGAATAATACTCGTAATATTCTGTTTGCAGTGTATGGATAGTCGTAAGCCGTTGACTATTCGATTAACCGTTCATTTTCGACAATTGTTGACTATTCGAAAAGTAAGAGTTCATTCATTGGTATAATCAAATTTTTAAAATGATTCATTAAAATGGTTTTTCTTTGTAAATAAGTTTATACATATGTAGAAACTATTGGATGGATAGAGGAGGTCCTCAGGATTAAAAAATGTATACTCATATACCGTTCTCAGACTCATAGTTTTTGAGATATTTCACTTTAAGGTTCCACAATTTTAAATGGTACAAATGGTTTTTGTATCTTATGTTATTTTATAAATAAAGATAAAAATAATATTCCTTTGTGTCGAACAACTATCTGCAAAAGCGAAAGGTAGAAGAGCAGGCGGGAAAACGAATTTCGGTATAAATGGGGTATGTGCGGATAGGAAAATTTCTCCAGAGGAGGAATAAAATATTCCCGATTAAAAATTCAAAAATTTGTTGCAAGACTTCGTCATCAAAATCCAATCGCCAGCGGTTTGCGTCAACACTCTGACTATAGTCTTGGTAGATTTTAGCTCAAGATCTGTAGTGTGCGACTCTTCAGAGATCGGCCAACTACTCTTGTTCTCATGCAGATGTTGGCGACCTTGCCACCAAAGTTGATGTGCCCTTGAAGCGCAATCAGCGGGATTAGCAAAACATCTTCTACTTCAGCGACGCGATTGGCCACGAATACAGACCAGCGGTTAGGGTTGCCTTGTAATCACACCAATATAACCGTTAAGTACGGTCAGGCATATAATTTGGAGGTGTAGTACAGATTTGATTTTACTTGCTTCACTAGCTCTGGCCCGGAATAAGCCGCACAAAGCTCGAGTCGTGGAAACGAGGTAGTTTTCTGAGGTGATACTCTTGTTCGCGCTGCTACTAGTATGACCTTAATCGTACCGTCCGTAGATTGCTTGCGACAATAAAGTGCGTAGGCGACTTCTGTTGCATCGGTAAAAATGAGAAACTGCGAATCAGTAGTTTTGCTAGTCCCAAACCAGTTTAGTCTTAGCGTTGACGGTTGCGGTAACTCACAACGATGTGCCAACGCTTCGTTTGCAATTTCTAAGGGTCTTGGTTTATCTCAATCCATATTTGAGCGGCAAAGTTTTTGTAACCAAACCTTTAAGCGGATTGTATAAGGCGCAATAAAACTCAGTGGATCGAATGAATTGCTTCAGTCGGAGAGAAACGTTCATTTTATAAGATTATGAGGTAGGTCGTCAAAATTCACTGCTATAGAAAACCAATCAGAAACACTATTCAGTTATTGCTAAAGAAAAGAAGAATAATTAATAAATGGATAGATAGTTTTGAGTCACCATACCATAATAAAAATATTGGGTTTTGCCTGGCGCAGACTACAATATCTATGGTTGTTAAGGTTTTAAATATTATGCATATTTGCGAAGTAGATAACACACATATGACTTTAGAGGAAAAAACGCTCCAAAATTTTAATTTTACTCAAAAATATATTAGATTGTACAGACAATTTTTGTTCGCAACGCTTCCCACAGCTCCTTAATGTTATATTTGCTGTCTCTAAACACAGTAATGTTCAAAAACAACTGATTGGTAGCAGGGACAGAAATAACAGTTATGTAATAATTTTTGAGAATCAGTATGAAGAAAGTCGGATATATGATATAGTAATAGAAAATGGATGAATAATACAAAATGGAATGGAGGATGGTGTCATGTATAGAAGTTCACGGAAGTGAGGAAAGCTCTGATCGCCATTCATATAGAAGTGCCCAAAAACAACAACAAAGGCGAGAGGGCTAATGGATTGCCGGCAGAGCTTTTCAAACACAGCAGCGAAGAACTGAAAAACTGAACAGCCTCTTTGTAGAATATGGTCGGACGAAAACATCCCCAACGATTGGAATTTAAGTGTGCTCAATCCACAAAACGCAAGATCCCACGATTTGCGTCAACTACCGTAGGGTAAGCCTCCTCAACATTGCATATAAAGTTTTATCGAGCGTATTGAGAGAAGGTACCATCTTATATGTATATATTCTATAACAGTTTACTGCTGCTGGTGAGATATTAATTTATCCAGAATAGATAAGTAAGGGTAGCAAATTGGTCTGGTGGTGAACGAGGGCAAGACGAAATATCTCCTGTCATCAAACAAACAGTCCTCGCACTCGCGACTAGGCTTCCACATCACTGTTGACAGTCATAACTTCGAAGTCGTAGATAATTTTGTCTATCTTGGAACCAGTATTAACTGCAAAAACAATGTCACAACTCTTACCAACAGATGCTACTTTGGACTGAGTAGGCAATTGGGAAGTAAAGTCCTCTCTTGACGAACAAAAACCAAACTCTAAGAGGTATGGACGATAACAATATATGATGAGTTACGCGTTTTCGAGAGAAAGGTTGGGCCGAATATCGCATTCGATGGAACGATGAGCTGAGTGAGATATACGACGACATTGACATAGTTCAGCGAATTAAAAGACAGCGGCTACGCTGGCTAGGTCATATTGTCCGAATGGACGAAAGACTCTAGTTCTGAAAGTATGCGACGCTGTACACGCTGGGGGAAGCAGAGGAAGAGGAAGACCTCAAATTCGTTGGAAAGATCAGGTGAAGAAGGACCTGGCTTCGCTTGGAATCTCCAATTGAAGGCACATTGCAAAAAGAAGAAACGACGGGCGCGCTGTTGTTAACTCGGCTGTAACCGCGTAAGCTTTTTTTTACGAATCAAAAGGTAATTAACATAAGAAATACAACTTTGCACGAATAATGCCTTTAGAGTATGCTGCCTTATGACCAAAAATTGTCCAAATTCAACAAAAAATGGTCAAGTCCCTATGAGCCGAATATTTGGACTCTACTACCTATAGTTGACTTTTTACCTAAAGTATTGGTCCTTCATTTTCTTACAATACTATGTCTGTGTGTCAAAATGGGTTGAATCGGATCAATAGGGAAGTAATGAGTAGCTATATACCTGACACAAAGATTTCTGAATTTCTAGGTTCCTTGATATCGCATATATTTGCCGGCATGTGAGTTATCTCAATGAAAATGTGAGATGGAGTTTTACTCATAACTGAACATAATTGTTCGTGAAATAGGTAAAATCGAGGAAAAACTTGACCTAGCCCCCATATAACAAAAATATATAATCCGTGAGACTTAACTCCATATGATTAGTGATAGTATGTGAGGTACATCACTGAATCTCAGGGAACAATTTATTATATGTATAGTATGTGGTACTACCAAAAAAATAATGTATAAAATCCTGTCGATATTTTCCCAAATCCCATATAATGCATACATATGATCTATATATAATGATTTTAGTTTTTCTAAGAGACTTTATACCGAATATGTACCTAAGTATATAACTCACACACTGACCAGGGTTATATAGGTATATACAGAATATTTATATACAATATATAATTGCAGGAGTATAAAATGTTCAGTTTTTCTGACGCTGTGACTTTTCAGTTAGCGTTCTCCGCTAGCTACGGACACAGGTAGTGGTAGCAACACAAGTATTAATTCTTTTGAACAGATATAATTCGAAACGTCCAGTGGTGTAGTTTTATGACTAATTTTTCTCTAATAGCTTGTATTATTATATGTAAGTAAAAGTTTGCAGTTGATCAATTTAAATGCATCCAGAAGTTTTAGTAACTTGTTTCAGCTGATCGCATCTTTCATCGATTGAAAACAATGCGGTATAAATAATGGCAAAGAGTAGTAGTTTCTTAAAATTTTGCTTAGCGTCCCGAATTGGCTCATCTTCCCTCTTGAACTGCCGTTTCTAATCGAAACTACATACATATGTACATACTAATTAAATGAATACTTACAATCAACGCATAGCAACATATGTACGTCACACAACAACAACCACTTCTGCTATTAAAAAAATTGATAATACTCCTTTTGTTGTTATAATTTGTATTCGAATGCAAAAATATGAAACTATGACTTTTATATATAACTAGCTGACCCCGCATACGTTGTCCTGCGTGAAATTATGTGTTTTGAAATGAAAAGAAAGTTGAATTTACGTTGTGCTAAAAATATTTTATTTTCGATTTTTCTAAATTTGATAAACAACATTTTTTGGTTTCTATTCCGGAGCGTAAATGTACAGAGAAGATGGTTTTCCAACTCGGGAACACGTCACCTATAACTGGCGCGCACTCATTCCATCGTAGTTACGATAATTTGGCATAAACATTCGTGATGAGTTCATATTTCGTTAATGTGAATTGACAAAAGGCAGGTGGAATTGATATCAAATCTCTGGAACCGGAATTTTCCTATTTCCAATTCTTATCGAATACGATGTAAAATGTCTTCGGCAATGTAATTTTGTTCGTATTCCAAAATTGACGCGGATTTGAAGGCTGATATGTCGAAATGACCATCGCGAAAAGTGTGCGAACTTCAGTGGCATGCGAAGTAGCTATCGAATCGTCCATCGTTTGATTACATTTATTATCATGTTCCAGCAATTGTAATTACTTCTCAAAAAGTTACACACACTCTACCATTCACAGTGCGCAATGACTCAAATGAAATTGAACCACGTACATTTATCAATAGCAACCGAAGGTATTAGCAATCGTCGTTTTCCGGGTGGATTATGTAAATTCGTCCTAAGGAATTAGTTGAGAACACACCTGGATGTCAATCTACTGGTTGGCTTTGCTTTCTGCGAAACTATTTCTTCGACGATGCATTCCACGTATAATATCAAGGCATTTCCGAATAGAGCAATGTATTTGCAAACGAATCACTGACGCAAGTTGAGAAACAACTCGTCAATGTCTATGTCAATGTTGTTGGAAGTGTTTCCGCTGGCTGTACTGTATTCTCTGGGTTGAAAAACACTCTTTAGCCATTCTCCGAATGAACTGCGAGACGCACAACAGTTGAAAAACGTTCATGAATTGCAAAAGTAAATACCCTAAAAGCGCTTTATTGCAGTTCACGTATCGAGCGTATCGTTCAAGACCAATAACCGCCATATTGGTTCCTTTGGTGACGTACTTACAAACGTATTTTATAGATTACACCAAACTGCAATATTAAATAATGATATGAGTTTTGAATGTGGATTAGACAACAGTGGAGAATATAGTACGATCCATATGTTGTCAACTTCGATATTCACTACTCTAAGTTGTATGGTCGTCTGATGACCTACGACGATAGAGTGGATATCCATCATCTCCAGTTCGCGATTCCGAAAGAAAAGCAAGTGGATAGTGTTTCGTGCATTTATTGTTAGACATACAAACCGAAGTGGGATTGTGGTGTCCGCAAGGTCCATAAACCATATTGGTTTTCATCACTTCGTTTAATACTGGAACTTTCTCTGCATCAGGAATTTCCGCAGAAATGATTTCATCAATTTGATCTGGTAAAACCACTATCCACCATCTAAAGAAGAACATCGTAACTGTTGTTTGAAAAGTCGTGCTGTGACAACGTGACGATCGCTTGCTGATTGACCGCGACCCATAATTCCACACGCATGTCATCGCATCCTGGGAGTACTCGTTCATGTGCCTTGGCGTTGATGGCAAAAAGAACACCGACCGATATTAGCGGGACCTCTTCGGGGCTTCGTAACAAATTTCAATCTGTAATTGATCACTTCGTTTGAAACACACATAAAGTTTTCACTGAATAATTTTCAAAATTTTTTTTTTAAATAGCCGGAATAAAATAGCAAGCGACCGAAATTGAACGATTCAAATAATTTACAAATCAAAATATAGAAAAACAAAAGAAAAAAATAATTGTATGAAAAAAGTCAATTTTTGGAAATTTCCAATTTTTCGACTTTTTCTTATGAAAAGTTTTTTTTTATTTCTGAACCTTTCCAGATCCACAGCGAACAAATTCTGAAAAGTTCATGAAGATTGGTTTCGCCGTTCTCGAGCCTTAGCGTTACTAACAAACAAACATTCATTTTTACTTACATATGTATACATACATACATATGTACATACATACAAAATAAAACGTTTGTATGGGAAAAAGAAAAGGACTGTTTTTAGGCGTTTTCCGGCAACTTTCGTAATTTTTTTATACGATTTTATTAGCTTCACTTGTATGAATGTATGTACATATGTATGTATGTATGTATGTTTGTACATTTTTAAGTGGTACTGAAACGTAGAATATTTGAGCGACACTGTAGGGAGGCGATAGCAAGTTTAAGCAGCTCACTAAAACGATGCGCTTAAAAGTATGCAACATATACATAAAACTAGTTTTGGTGACATTTAAATAGCATACTGACTTGGGCGTCAACCGTTCATAAGATGGAAGGTTGTACAGTAGAGGATGCAGTAATTTATCTGGGCTCTCGACTGTTTGCTGCTGGACAAGCTTATGTAGCACTCAGTCGTTGTAGATCTTTGGACGGTATTCGAATTGAAGAACTAGACTGTTCAAAGTTGACAGGTAAAACCCCATGTAAGAGTGAAGCTTTAGAAGAAATGATTCCATTAAGAAGTAATAATTCGTAAAGTCGTCAATAGAACTTGGTCGCAAATAATGTAACAATTAGTCAATGAAAGGTTACAAGTAGATTTAAATGCTGCCTAATTATCGATTTACTTAACCAATACTAAAGGTGGGCCATCTAACGTTTTAAATTTAAATTATCGATATTTCGACATTGGAAACGTCAAATACCATTCGAAAAGTGACAGATATTCAGTAAAAAGTCTAAAATTTACGAATGTGTCGCTATTCACTAGAAGAAAACTGAGAAATATTGAAAAAAAAACCGAGGATGGTCAATTTTACCGAGAACTCATCTTTTCGGACGAGGCTCATTTCCACCTCGATGGTTACGTTAACAAGCAGAATTATCGCATTTGGGGCACAGGACGGCGCTACGTGCCATACAGCAAAGGCTACACTCAATCTTTTACGCCCTATCTTCGAAAATCGCATAATCAGCAAAAGAGGTGATGGGAATTGGCCTCCCAGAAGCTGCGATTTAACTCCGTTGGACTATTTTCTGTAGGGAGCTGTTAAAGATAAATGTTACGCCAACCATCCAAAAACAATTCAAGATCTAAAGTACGAGATTCAAGCTGCTGTAGCTGCCATAAGGCCTGAAACCATCGAGAAAATACTCCAAAATTGGGTGGATCAGATAAGCTACTGTAAACTTAGCCGAAATTGTTTTCCACAAATAAATTTCATAAAACAACCTTTTAAATAAATATTAGACCTTTGAAAAATATCAAGCCGTTTTTGTTTTATTGACTTTTTAAATTTAAAATTTTATATGGCCCACCCTATACATGTCATAGTTCATATTTTAACAAATTTGGGGTTCTCACATCAAACTAACAAATTAAAAATAAAGATATGTAGTTTAAAAAAACTAAAAAACACGCTTTTAAAGCATATCAAGCATGCTCGATATATGAAAAATATGTCACAAAGCACCCCACGCTTTTCTCACAATAATGCAGGAATTTTCCCTTCATTATTATTGTTAGTTTATACAAAGAATTATTTTTCACTTTTTAGTTTGATATGCTTTAAAAGCGTGTTTTTTAGTTTTTTTAAACTATATTTATTTACATAAGAACGTTCTCCTAATAATAAAAAACACAACAAAAAAAGAATTAGTGAAATCGGTCCAGCCATTCACGCGAGATGTCGTGACAACGGAAAACGGGTTTCATTTTTATATACATAATATAGATATTAATTGCAAATGATATAATTTTGTAAATTATTTTATATTTTATTTAATCAAAATTAAAATACAAAAAAAGAAATAAAATATGTGAAGAAATTTTGCCAAAATGTCGCCATAAAATTGTGTCCTATGCAATTGCCTAACTTGCCTATATGTGGCCGGCCTTGTTTTGGTGGTCAAAAAGGTTGGCGTATCAGACTGGACGTAGGGCAGTGAATCTAAATCCGCCGCTGCTAATGAAGTAAAATACAAAATTGGACCAGGCGACTATACTTCGACAGCACCAAAATTACAATTGGGGAAAGCTGCTGTCAGCAAGAAGAGAAGAATATATCAAGAACTGAGGGCCTAGTGCGCGTATATGCAGACGGACATGACTAAATCGACTGAACTCATCACACTGAACAATTATATATATACCTAATATGGTATCCGACATTTCCTTCTAGGTGTAGTTCCCTTCAAAGGTGATACAGTGATCAAAGCGACCCTTCAACTTTTCGATACAATTTTTTTAGTATGATTTGTCCTTACTTACAAAATAGGCCAGAGTTTCGAGATTACCTCTTCATTTGAAATTTATTCCCAGCGAGCATTTGAAGCCAATTCAGGGATTTCTGCCAACTTTTTTATTGCCTTTTGACACGGTGCATTACCTTGGGGAAACAGCTGTTTCTTTTTGTTTTATATGTAGCCCCTTTTTCGACGATTTGATACTTCAAACGGTCCAGTAGCCCTATGTAAAATCGCTGTTAACTTTTTTCAAGGAAGTCAATAAATATTATTTCATGTGCATTCCAAAAGAGAGCCGACTGTTGTCTTTTTAAATGCTTCGGAACGGGTTTATCGTGTGCAGTCCACTCGGATGACTGACGGTTGGTTAAAATTTTAAATAAAGACAAAAAATGATACACAACACATGCGAAGCTAGAGTAACAGGAGGAAGAGTTACGTATATTATTATTGTCTTATTATACTTAATTTCACAAAATGGGTCAAATATTTTATACGAAACAACAAATAAGAACTTCAGATACAATGAGGCTATTGAGCATTTACTTTTTTTGGCATTACCATATACCGGAAAAATACGAATTTAGAAACGAAACGCCGATAAGAACGACAACAACTTGGAAATGATAACATGAACAATAGAGCCGATTGTGTTGATTTCTCGCTATATTACATTTACGATTTTATGCCTTACTCCTTTGAAAAGTTGACAAAATTACTGTTATCAAGTTTTAAACTGGCTCCATTGCCAATTATTAGGAGTTGGTAATATGCACTAAATGTTTTACAATTAATTAATTATGATTACAATTATTAGTTATTTTATTAATTAAAAATGTTTGGAAAATACTTTTTCTTTGAATTGTATACATATATTAAGGAATTAAGTTTTGTATAAATACATATTAAATAATTAAATAAATATACATATGTATATGTATGTACATTATGTGGTTCAATAAATACTCTGCCTACAAAAGAAAAACGAAAACTTTGGAAGAGTGACAATTTATTTCTCAATAGTCTCCTTTACGCTTTTTGGAGAACTGCAAAGTAAGTAGGACGACGACAACTTTCTCGTTCGACTTAAGGGGGTATTCTAGTCTAGAGGCTCGAATTTCGAGCTTTTTTCAACAATTAATAAAAAAGAAGCACTAGATATTTTTACTATCCGTTTTTTTATCATTTGTTTATTAAGAAGAGTACACAAAATAAATTTCAAAAAAAAAAATTTCATCGAGTTATGCGTCCTTGAAGAAAAGGGGGAAAAAAAGAGGCCATGTCCTCCATGATTTCTCCCCTTGTCATCATCTGAAAAATAAAACAATGACAGATTCTTAATGAGTACTTATGCCGCTATGTCATGAAGCAGCAAACTAAAAAAAAAAAAATTTTTCATAAAATGGCGGCTACTCAAAAAAGGTCGATTTTTTCAATAATTTTTTGGATTTTTTTTTTTAATATTATATATTTCAAATTTTCATTTTTAAAGAATATTCATGCCAAATTTCAAATCAATCCACTGATTAGAACTTGCGATATTGTGGCTACCGCATCAAAAAAAGGAGTTTTGAGAAAAACGCGTTTAAAGTTTTACGTTATACAATACCGGTCTAGTTGCCACGTCACTAAAATGGCTATAACTTTGAAAATAATTTGAGTTTTAAAAAGTCCTTTTAGGGAGATATTTTTGAAAATCAAAACTGTCGAATTATAAAAATAAAATTTCGATTTTTTCAAATTTCTAGACTAGAATATTCCCTTAAGTTTCTGTTGATCTAGTGAATTTTCCAAGTTTGGAAACAAAAAAAGAATAGGATGGATAGGGCTCAATTTGGCCGAAATTTCGGCAGTATACGTAAGTGAGAATGTACTAGACGATCTTAAGTTTCTCCCCGATAATGGTACCCTTTATATTAGCCTGTATTTCGTTGCGAACACCAAAGAGTAACGTAACACCCATAATCTCATTTTCTATTTAGTCAATTATTTTAAATTGAACGTTTCAAAATTGTTAAATAGTGTTGATATGACTTTTTTATGGATGTCACTGTAGTATTAGATATACATATATACACAGTTGGCAACGCAAGTGACACATGCAAACGGTGATGTTCTCTGATCAGGCATTGTGGAGAGAGCGGATGATCTCACCGACTTCACGCGGCGATGGCAATGCCATTGTTGACCATGGCTCAAACGTTGCGCCGCCTCATCAGAGTATTCGTACTCAGTTAAAACTTTGGATTCGATTGACCAAATTGAGAATTGAAGCAGGTTTCGTGCTTGCCTTGAGCGCGAAAAAGATAGTTTCATTTGGGAAGTTGCGGTGTAAACGTCGCGAAGCGGACTGAACTGAATTCGTAAATAAAAACGAAATATTGTGGTGTGCCCTCTGCCGTTACTGTTGCAAAGATTTCAACTAAGTAATTATTTCAATAACCGTTTAAGCAATCGATTTATTTACCGTGTGTTTTATATTACTCTATTTGGTCGTTCGGTGATTGTGCGTACGAGTGGTGAATGTGTCAAGATTCTCCAATCCATTGATATTCTTCACACTAACCCAACTGAGAGTTCATGCACGAATACATGGACAGAAATGCACTAGTGCAGCAAAGAGGAGAAAGAAAACAAATGGTGTAGATAATAATTAAAAAAAACTGGGCAAAAAATCATAAGCCGAATTGAACACAAAACTCGAAAAGTCAGTTGAAAACAACATATAATACAAACAAACACGCGCATGTACATACATACATACGAAAGTACACCCACCATCAATAAATTACGTCGGCCCAAATACTGACTACATCGAAACGAATGGATATCAGATTTTAACTCGATACATACATGTTCGTTACGGTGTCTAGTCTTTGTGTATTATTATATATTAGAAACTGCTGGGATTGGAATATACCTGTTTATAGCTTTAACTAGTTGAATTTAACAAAAATTTCTGAATTGCCCAAATGGCTGAATGATCGTCAGAACCCACTAGTCTTTAGAAAGAACCACTGTCATAATTGTGTTCAAATAGTTCAGATGCCTATGGGTACCCCTCCATGTTAGTACCCAGTGCACTTGTCTGAGGACAGTACAATTTTCTGCTTGGTGCATAAATATGTATGGATGAAAGTACTCATAAAAACACGACATAGCTGTTGCACTTGTTGCATAGTGTGGTCTTATTATTACTAAGTAAATATATGTATGTACATACATATATGTATGTATATATGAACGCTCATACATATGTATTTTCGTTTATTATTTGTGAAAAACTCTTAATGAAGAAGAAACTGAAATTTGAACACAAAAAAGAAAAACAGGGAAAATAATGCAACTGATAAGCCGCACAAAGTTGCAATTATAATTGAGGTACTTGCTTCCACAAACTTTCGTCTGTCGTGTGAAATTTCTCAAGACTGCCAGTTGTCCTATATAATGCTATTTGCGTACGACAAATGCCTGTCCTGAGCTATACTTTTGCGCAAGGGTGGCCTGTCTTATGAGTGGAATATAAAGAAGAAAGAAAAACCAAAAAATTTTCACGACAGTGTAAAAATGTGTAAAGTTTAAGATTTGAATTGATGTTGTGCCTTGAGTTAAATTTAATTAGTTATGAACTACTTCACACTTAGTATGACTCAGAAGCCCACATTAGACAGCTGATTGTCTCTTCTCCATATAAGCAACGAGTATTTCTAAGTATCTGTGCCAAAGTCATGTTAGACAACTGTTTCTGTACATATACCCGTCTCAAACCATTTAAAGAATAATATACAAATGTTTAGGTCGATTAAGGAGCAAGACCAACTAGCCCCAAAGGAAGAAAATCGTTCAGTTGGTACAAATCTTTTTCTGTTTAGTTAGATTTTAAACTGGAATTTATATTTTCCCTCTGTAATGCTCTGATTTGAGTGGGGAAATCCTCGTCACCAACATCGAAAATGTATTTCGAAAATAATTCTAATTTTCCAAATCAAATATTGTTCATGATATTTTTTTAAACATACATATATTACCTACATATACATATGTATGTACATATATCCATACATATGCCAATGTGAGTTTAGAAATGTGTGAATATGAATCTCCCACTAATTCGAATTTTCGTACATACATACATACATAACAAATACGAATTCAGACCCGAATCAAAAGTAAACATTTTCCCAAAAGCAATACATGAAATAAATTATAATTACAACCAAACTCTGCAGAGATTGTTGTAATTTCTCATGATTAGCGGAGTCATCATCATCATCTTAATGCTGACTGTTTTTAGAGACATGAAAGCGCATACATCTGCACACTTAAAAATTCAAGTCGTTTTTTAACACATATACGTAGCAAAAGTGGAAAGCGTGGCATATGCACAACCCCATGTACACACACTATACATATGTCTCATGTATGTGTGTGCATACATATGTATATACATATGTATGTATATTTATATGTGTGGTAACTATGTATATGCGCATGAGTTTGCCATTGTTGTATGAAGTGCGCGCGAGTGTGCGCAAGATGATTTAGCTTGCGAATAAATACGTACAACCAAGCGCACACTTACACGTACAAATGTGTTAAAATGAAAATAAATAAAATTAAGAAAAAGTAGTCATGAAAATACACACATACAATATCATTTTGAAGTTGCTCCTCCTATGTAAATTATCAATGCCTTGCGAATGTCTACCGTGCTTATACAATATAGAGCCTGCCATACATACATACATATGGATGTTAAGTTCACAAGCGAAAATACGTACTTATGTACATACATACATATATGAAAACTGAACGGTTAAGGTTGAATTTGGGAATGTCGCGGCAGTTGCTCCCACAGCTGGAGCAAGATGTTATGCCTCGTGCGGTTGGCCACCACTTAGAGCTTCTAGAATACCGGGTTCTCATAACCGCTATGACTCCCGAACTCATTCACTACCATAAACATGTATGCACGAGTGTGTGTGCCTGCACTGATACAGAGAAATGGGCACACAAAAGTGAAAGATCGCAGCGAATGTTATTGCCCTGTTGTTGTTGTTGTTGTTGTTGTTGTTGTTATTATAGCTATTTCGGATTGCCTCGGTTTCGCAGTGGTAGTTGCACCTTAAGTTGTTGATACGATTATTTTTAAAATTATTTAATTCGTCAATGTCTATAACATCGGTTTGCTCCATACGGGTTTTCACAAATCAGTAAATCTCATGGATAATGTTCAATGAACGTAAGTAAATTACCAATACCTAACAGATTGATGTAATATTTATAGGATTTGAGTGAGTGATACTCCTTAAAATTTTATAAATTATGTTGGGCAAAGTCTTATAGTAAAGCTTACATTTCTTATTGACTTTTTCGTGGTGAGATCGACTGTCATATTGCTATTAAATAAATATATAAAATAACATCATAAAGGTTTGAATTGTTCGCAGATTCTTTGTAGTGATAATCTCCAAGCAAGCCTCTATGTTCACCCATTGTCACAAGAAAAGCTAAAGGTCTCCGACTCCTATTGTCAAATGTGTCTAGACTCAAATATACTTACAATTGGCTTGTCGACAGAAAATATATCGGAGAGGTCCAATTATAACATAATGAAATAGGGCCAGTTATCCCCTTTTACAAGATATTACAGTTGAACTTATACCCGCTCATATTATTTTGAATGTGTAAATTATTCATACATGTTCATGATAATGAACAATATGCAAAAAATATCGGTTGCCTGTTCATTTTGCGTTCGTTATTGTATGCACTTATAAGTATTAACTAAATCCGGACAATTCAATATCATTTATATGCCGACTTAGAAAGTTAGGTACAGTCGAAGAATACAAAAAATGCAAAATTAAAATCTTAGCATCATTAATTTAAGCTTTCGACTGGACTTGACAGAAATTTTAAATAGAATTAATAATTTTTAAAAGTAGCCGTGTTGATCCAATGCAAACCGAAGCTACTCAATATTGATTTGTATTCTGAAAAAGGAAAGAATCAAATAAAATTTAAAATTGTGTTAGATAGGAAGTAGAAGTGGCTGTATTCCGATTTCACACTGTCTGTAACATAAAAATAGTAGAGAAATATCCCGTACCAAATTTGATTGAAATCGGTTACGGTTGTCTTGAGATGTGTCAGGTCACCTAAAGGAGGGCGGTGTTACGCCCATCCTATAATTCTCGTTCTCACTTTTTTACCAAGGAACCCATGCACTACCTTAAGTTTCATAACGATATTTGGATTCAAGTTACAGCTTGTAATGACGAACAGACAGATGGACGGACAGTCAGTCACCCGGAATTCAACTCGTCTCGTAATTTTGATCATATATATAATTTGATCATATACATATGTATATAAAAATATCGATTACTTACTTCTTCTTCTTCTTTACTGGCGTAGACACCGCTTACGCGATTATAGCCGAGTCAACAACAGCGCGCCAGTCGTTTCTTCTCTTCGCTACGTGGCGCCAATTGGATATTCCAAGCGAAGCCAGGTCCTTCTCCACTTGGTCCTTCCAACGGAGTGGATGTTTTCCTCTTCCTCTGCTTCCAGCGGCGGGTACTGCGTCGAATACTTTCAGAGCTGGAGTGTTTTCATCCATCCGGCCAACATGACCTAGCCAGCGTAGCCGCTGTCTTTTAATTTGCTTAACTATGTCAATGTCGTCGTATATCTCGTACAGCTCATCGTTCCATTGAATGGATATTCGCCGTGGCCAACGCGCAAGGGACCATAAATCTTTCGCAGAAATTTTCGCTCGAAAACTGGCAACGTCGACAAGATTATAAAAGATTGTACCTGCTCGATTAAGCTCTGCAGCTCGAATAATTTTCTCCAGCAGCAGATTGAAGAAGTCGCACGATCGGCTTGGAGAGGTCCCTCCCGATCCTGACGGAGCTTTTGGTGCTGCTCAACGTCAGTTTACACAGCCGTATTAGTTTTGCGGGGATACCAAATTCAGACATCGCGGTATAAAGGCAGCTCCTTTTCGTGCTGTCGAAAGCAGCTTTGAAATCGACGAAGAGGTGGTGCGTGTCGATTCTCCTTTCACGGGTATTTTCCAAGATTTGGCGCATGGTGAATATCTGGTCGGTTGTTGATTTACCAGGTCTAAAGCCACACTGATAAGGTACAATCAGTTTGTTGACGGTGGGCTTTAATCTTTCACACAATACGCTCGACAGAACCTTATATGCGATTTTGAGGAGGCTTATCCCACGGTAGTTGGCGCAGATTGTGGGGTCTCCTTTTTATGGATTGGGCACACTTAAATTCGAATCGTTGGGCATACTTTCGTCCGACCATATTTTGCAAAGAAGCTGATGCATGCACCTTATCAGCTCTTCGCCGCCATGTTTGAATAGCTCGGCCGGCAATCCATCGGCCCCTGCCGCTTTGTTGTTTTTCAGGCGGGCAATTGCTATTCGAACTTCTTCATGGTCGGGCAATGGAACGCCTGCTTCATCGTCATCAATTGGGGTATCGGGTTCGCCTTCTTCTGGTATTGTGCGTTCACTGCCATTCAGCAGGCTGGAGAAGTGTTCCCTCCATAATTTAAGTATGCTCTGGGCATCGGTGGTTAGATCAGCTTGGGGGGTTCTACAAGAGTATGCTCCGGTCTTGAAACCTTCTGTAAGCCGGCGCATCTTTTCGTAGAATTTTGAGCATTACCCCTGTCGGCCAGCTTATCAAGCTCTTCGTACTCACGCATTTCGGCCTCTTTCTTTTTCTGTCTAAAAATGCGTCTCGCTTCCCTCTTCAACTCTCGGTACTATCCCATCCTGCACGTGTTGTGGTCGATCGTAACGTTGCGAGGTAGGCAGCCTGTTTTCTCTCCGCTGCGACACGGCACTCCTCGTCCTACCAGCTGTTCTTTTGCACTTTCCGAAAACCAATGGTTTCGGTTGCAGCTGTACGTAAGGAGTGTGAAATGCCGTCCCACAGTTCGGCTGTCTGTTGTGATTGCAGCTTCTCGACGTCGAACCTTCCTTGTGTTTGTTGGCGTGCGTTTTTTGCTGCACAGAGGCGGGTGCGAATTTTGGCTGCAACAATATAGTGGTCCGAGTCGATATTAGGACCTCGGAGCGCACGCACATCTAAAACACTGGAAACGTGTCTTCCGTCTATCACAACATGATCGATCTGGTTGGTGGTTTTTCGATCCGGAGACAGCCAGGTAGTTTGATGTATCTTCTTATGCTGGAATCTAGTACTACAGATAACCATATTTCGGGCCCCGGCGAAGTCAATCAGCCTCAACCCATTCGGGGATGTTTCCTCGTGGAGGCTGAACTTACCGACCGTAGTGCCAAAGATACCTTCTTTGCCCACCCTGGCTTTGAAGTCGCCAAGCACGATTTTGACATCGTGGCGGGGGCATCTCTCATAAGTGCGCTCCAAGTACTCATAAAGGGCATCTTTGGTCACATCGTCCTTCCCTTCCGTCGGGACGTGGGCGCAAATCAGCGATATGTTGAAGAACCTCGCTTTGATGCGGATTGTGGCTAGACGTTCATTCTCCGGTGTGAATGATAGTACTCGGCGACGGAGTCTCTCTCCCACCACGAATCCAACACCAAAATTGCGCTCCTTTATATGACCACTGTAGCAAATGTCACAAGGACCTACTCGTCTCTGTGCTTGTCCCGTCCATCGCATTTCTTGGACGGCGGTGATGTCAGCCTTTATTTTCACGAGGACATCAACCAGCTGGGCAGCGGCACCTTCCCAATTAAGGGACCGGACATTCCAGGTGTATACCCTCAAATCATAGTCCTTAATTCGTTTGCTATGGTCGTCATCAAAGGGGGGGTCTCTCATCCGAGGCTGTTGGTGGTTTTTCATTGGGGGTGTTTTTAACGTGGCGGGTCCCAAACCCAGCGCACAACCTTATGCAGGGGATGTTTTGCCTTCTCCCTTTAGCTCGCCTTCAAACGGATGTTCTTAGGCTACCCAGAGGGTACTTAGTCAAAGACCGGAAGTCGTGAGCTGCTTGAGTCATATGTAAAAGAATCGTTTCTGGCCACTCCCAATTGAATGGCGATCAGAGAACTTTCGTCACTTGCGTGAACTTCTGCACATGACTTCATCCTCCGATTACTTACTTACACTTTGAAATTCGATTGCTAATAAGTTTTAGTGTTGCTTGTAAAAAACCTATTGCTGTCTATTTACTTTGGACCAACCATGTTTGGATCCACCACCAATTCGAGTTAAAAACTGTTATTAACAGAAAATGCTTGTACGCGATAATTTGAGACTTTTGTTATAAGCAAAAAAGTAGTAAGACTTTATTCTTAATTTTAAAAATATGATTTATTCTTCAAAATCTATGTGGCGCCCTCAAAGTAATCCCCCTTGGTCTCATACATGTGTGCCAACGTTTTTTCCAAACATCAAAACAGATGTCAAAGTAAATTTCCGGAATACCCTCCAATGCGCCCAGATTCACACTAAATGTTTTCAATTAACTCGAAACGGCTTCCCCGGAGCGATCGTTTGAATTTAATGCATAGTCAGAAGTCACACGGAGCTAAGTAGGTGGTAGGCGAATACGGTGGTTGCGGCAAGAAATTGGTTGAAAATTTGTCGAAAAACTCAATCAACGCAGTACGCGAGGGTGCATTATGGTGGTGCAAAAACCAATAGTTGTCAGTCCATAATTCCGTCCTCTTATTACGAATAACTTCGCGCAGAAGACTTAAAGCACTCAGATAAGATTCCTGTTGACAATTTGACCGGTCGAAAAGAATTCCGAGTGTATACACCTTGATAATCGAAGAAAACTGTCAACATTACCTTGATTTTTGACCTACTTAGACGCGGGTTTTCGGCTTCTGCTCACCTTTGCCACGAAATTCGGGCGACTTTTCGTTGGTTTTCGGGTCGTAAGCACTGGCCCTTCCAATCTTCCAAAGAATCCAGTAAAATTTCGATTTTTAATGGTCGGTTCTCGAGCATCAATGCCTTTATTTTATTGACGTGTTGATCATCAGTTGATGTGGATGGCAGTCCTGGTAGTGGTTCGTCGTCAACGCGTGCTCGACCCTCTTTGAATAATTTGCACCAATCAAAAACACTTGCTCGAGACAAACAACCGAAGATGCTTCTAACAATCTGAACGTTTCGGCACCAGTAATTTGATTCCGAACAAAAATGGAATTTCTTTATTGAATAATTTCACTCATCGTATTATTTGCACTTCAGAAAGACACACGTATACTAAACACTAACGATTTTTATACTCTCGCAAAGAGTATTATAGTTTTGTTCACATAACGGTTGTTTGTAAGTCCTAAAACTAAAAGAGTGAGATATAGGGTTATATATACCAAAGTGATCAGGGTGGCGAGTAGAGTTGAAATCCGGATGTCTGTCTATCTGTCCGTCCGTCCGTCCGTTCGTGCAAGCTGTAACTTGAGTAAAAATTGAGATATCATGGTGAAACTTGGTACACGTATTTCCTGGCTCCATAAGAAGGTTAAGTTCGAAGATGTGCAAAATCGGCCCACTGCCACAAAATGGCGAAAACCGAAAACCTATAAAGTGTCATAACTAAGCCATAAATAAAGATATTAAAGTGAAATTTGGAATTAGGGAGGGGCGTGGCCTCGCCCCCTACTAAGTTTTTTGTACATATCTCGGAAACTACTATAGCTATGTCAACTAAACTCTATAGAGTCGTTTCCTTCAGGCATTTCCATACACAGTTCAAAAATGGAAAAAATCGGATAATAACCACACCCACCTCCCATACAAAGGTTATGTTGAAAATCACTAAAAGTGCGTTAACCGACTAACAAAAAACGTCAGAAACACTAAATTTGACGGAAGAAATGGCAGAAGGAAGCTGCACCCCGGCTTTTTTTAAAAATTGAAAATGGGCGTGGCGTCGTCCACTTATGGACCAAAAACCATATCTCAGGAACTACTAATCTAATTAATTTTACAGCAAAATAAAAAAATATGTAAATGACGGATAATGAAATCTCGATTATCACTTTATCATGCGAGAGTTTAAAATGTTCGGTGACACCCGAAATTAGCCCTTCCTTACATGTTTTGATATGAAATTTGGCACAGATATCACTAACCCTCATGCAAACCTAGGAAAAAAATATTTCGACAAATGGGTTTTCGCGCGAAATATAAATTATAAAGTCTAACTCTTTTTTGTCCACAGTAATATAATTTACGAATATGGTTAATTGATAGGACTGAGTACGCAATTGGGAAGTAAAGTCCGCTCTCGACAAGCAAAAACCTAATTATACAAGTCGCTCATCATCCTCAATGGTGCAGTGGTCTGAAAGATTAGAACATCTGATGAGTGTTTGGAGTTTTCCGCATCGGCGAATACCGCAGTCGGTGGAACGTGCTGTACGAGTTATACGGCGACATTGACCTAGTTCAGCGAATTAAGAGACAGCGGCTGCGCTGGCTAGGTCATGTCGTCCGGATGAATGAAGGCACTCCAGTTCTAAGAGTATTCAACGCAGTACCTGCCGGGGAAGGCAGAGGAAGACCTCCACTCCTTTGGAAAGACCAGGTGGAGAAAGACCTGGGTACACTTGAAATCTCCAATTTGCGCCAAACAGCGAAAAGTAAAAACGACTGTTGTAAATACGGCTATAACTCATCAACGCCTGGAGCAATTTGGCCAATTCTTTTTTTTAATGTTCGTTGAAATTCAAAGATGGCGAGAAAAATTCGAATAATTGCCGCAAAACCTCTAAAAACAGCTCTTTTCTTCAAAAGAAAAATTATTGAAAATTATTCAGTGAAAACGTTATGCGTGTTTGATTGAAATTTGTTACGATGACACGAAGAGGTCGCGCTTATATCGGCCGGTGTTCTTTTTGGCATCAACATACATATATTGGTAGCCCAAGGCACAAGACCGAGTACTCCCAGGATGCGCTGACATACGTGCGGAGTTATGGGTCGCGGTCAATCAGCAAGTGCTCGTCCCGATTTCACAGCACGACTTTACGATGTTTGATAGACTTTATCGTGCAGCAACGTATATACGGAGCTCTTAGACCTGGATGTACTCTGTTGAGTGGCAAAAAAGAAATTTGCCACACGCACACATTCTTCTTTAGATGATAAATGGTGGTTACACCAGATTAAACTGATGCAATCATTTCTGCGGAAAATCGTGATCCAGAGATTGATCCAAAATTATACGAAGTGGTGAAAACCAATATGGTTCATGGACCTTGCGGACACCACAATCCCACTTCGGTTTGTATGTCTGACAATAAATGAACGAAACAATATTCATGTTCTTTTCTTTCGGAAACGCAAACTGGAAACGATATCCACTGTATCGGTGTCACCAGACGACAATGGCAAACATTCAGCATTCAAATTAGAGGAGTGAATATCGAAGTTGACAACATATGGATCGTATCATATTCGCCATTATTGTCTAATTCACATTCAAAACTCATATGTACATATAAATGTTTAGTATTGCAGTTTGGAGAAATAGATAAATTACGTTTGCAAGTACTCCAGCAAAGGAAGCAACATCGC
This sequence comes from Bactrocera dorsalis, assembly GCF_023373825.1. NCBI lineage: Eukaryota > Metazoa > Arthropoda > Insecta > Diptera > Tephritidae > Bactrocera > Bactrocera dorsalis. The sequence continues at coordinate 51,640,909 of NC_064305.1, forward strand.
GGTTATTGGTCTTGAACGATACCGTCGACACGTGAACTGCAATAAAGCGCTTTGTAGGATATTTACTTTTGCAATTCATAAACGTTTTCTGACTGTTGTGCGTTTCGCAGTTAATTTCAGAATACATTACAGCCAGTGGCGTGTTTCCACCCAGCAGCCCGCAACAAAATTAACATTGACGATTGCTTCTACCTTCATTTGAGTCATTGCGTACTGTGAATACTATGGTGTGTGCAATTTTTTGACAAGCAAGCCAGCAATTACAATTGCTGGAACATGATAATCACTGGAATCAAACGATGGACGATGCGATTTCTACTTCGAATGCAAATGAAGTTCGCATACTTTTCGCGATTATCATTTCGACATATCACCCTTCAAATCCTCGTCAATTATGGGATACGCATAAAAATTACATTGCCGAAGACATTTTGCATCGTATTCGCTAAAAATTGGAAATGGGTCGATTCCGGTTGATACTTCCGGTGGTTTGATATCAGTTCCATCTGCCGTTTATCAATTCACGAAAGATCAACTCATCACGAATGTTGGGACATTGGCCAAATTATCGTAACAAAGATTCCTTGAGTGCACCCGCAATTTTAGCTGCCAAAAATACCGATGTTGTTGACTTAAACTGGAAGATTCAAAGTCAAATTCCGGGAGACTTGCGCTCATACAAATCGATCGATCGTCTTGACAATGAAGACGACGCCGTCAATTATTCAGTGCAATTTCTAAATTCTTTGGAGAGGCTTGGTATGCCACCGCATATCATTTGCGTCTCAAAGTTGGATCTGTCGTTATTATGTTTCTCAATCCTCATGCGCCGAAACTGTGCAATGGAACCCCACTGTTTGTGACGCAACTATCAAATATAAGAGGCAGAATGCTTGATTCGACGAATTTCTTTGAGTTCTAACGATTTGCCATTTTAGTTCAAACGTATTCCGTTTCCAGTGAAAATTGCATAGTGTGTGGCATAAATAGGGAATTGAGTTGGAAAACTATTTTTTCTGTACATTTATGCACCGGAACAGAAACCAAAAAATGTTGTTTATCAAGCTGCGTTACATTGAAAAAAATGAAGATAAATCGAAAATAAATGATTTTCAACAAAATATAAATTCAACTTTCTTTTCATTTCAAACACATAATTTGACGCAGGACAACGGCTGCGGGGTCAGCTTGTATGAAAATAAAATTTGTCTCAAATATCTTCATTAAGTTTTGATTTTAATATAGTATTTTAAATACATAGTTTACAGCAAAGACAAGGAAATCGTTTGATTTCATATAGCAACATTCCCAATGCTTAAAACTAGTGTATTGTATGAAAGTATTTCTTTAGAGTAAATAAGCAACTGGGAACGATAAGGATACACCACTAGATGATGCTGAAAATAGATACTTAATTTGGGATATTTACGTTAAGCTCCTGTATACACCATAAATAGCATGTAAAAACTTTTCTCAAGTTAGAAGAAATTTTACCACTGAGTGGTTTCATTTCATATCATACAAATAATTTTAAACTAGTTTGGAATATTCTTAACAGTTTTGTATTTTTATTACTTTTTATTGTGTTCGTTCAGTTACAAAACTGATAAATTATTATTTTTTGTTTCCACATAAACACAATCAGCGCATTGGAAATATGTAACCCAAATAAAAATTACTCAAAGAAAAAAATATTGAAATAAAAATCATACAAAACAAAAAAGTAAGCAATATCCTGCTGTTATGCCAATTGATAGGAAAAATGTAAGAAATCAGTCCAAAAATGTGTCCCAAAACGAAAGTTCAATATACATAAATTTATCTAATAGAGTTGTGAAAAGATCTAATTTGTTTTTTATTTTTTAAATAAGACGAACCTTCAAAATTACTTACAATTATTTCATATATCTCTTGAGATTTTCGCACTTTAAAAGCATTCTAAGACTCGACGATGCGCCGTAATTGATTATCTATGGCCTCAGATGGCTTTAATGTCAACAAATTTTATTTATTTTTGTATAAATGTATACATATATATGTATTTTAGTGCATAAATATGTAAGCATGTGCAAATTGAAAAGCAAAGTATAAATTGTTTTTGCAATAGCGACAACTTTCGTTTGGCGCTTTCATTATGCTTCTCTTTGACAGCGTTAATGGCATATTGAGTCGAGACGCCGCTAAACTTTAAACGCGCTTTTCACTTATTTCCCATTTGAAACACATTCACTTCATAAGTGAGCATGGTCACTTTCGATTTGGCGGATTCACAAATTTGCATACGGTTCTTCATCGAAATTCGGGTGAGCTATCTCAACTCCAAAGACGGATGGATTAATAATACATATCTAATATCTTCTTCTTCTTTACTGGCGTAGACACCGCTTACGCGATTATAGCCGAGTCAACAACAGCGCGCCAATCGTTTCTTCTCTTCGCTACGTGGCGCCAATTGGATATTCCTTTTTTTTTCGTGTTCAAAATGGGGGTCTCTCAACCGAGGCTGATTGTTGATTTTCATTGGGGGTATTTTTTTACGTGGCGGGTCCCAAACCCAGCGCACAACTCTAAGTAGGGGATAATTCGCCTTCTCACTTTAGCTCGCCTTCAAACGGATGTTCTTAGGCTACCCAGAGGATACTTAGTCAAAGACCGGAAGTCGTGAGCTGCTTGAGTCATATGTAAAAGAATCGTTTCTGGCCACTCCCAAGTGAAGGGCGATCAGAGAACTTTCCTCACTTGCGTGAACTTCTACACATGACTCCATCCTCCCCCATATCTAATATAATATAAATATAATATATTTAGCCAAGCTAAAATGTCTGATATTCAGGACACTCATTAAACTCATAAGTACTTAAGAACAATGGGTATCTATCGATCAATTCAAGAATCCTATTCCTTGAATTATTTCACTTCTATGAAGTACTTTTTATTTTAAACTTATCTATTAGGCAAGTACGAGTATACATAAGGTGGTAGTAAGGTTAATTCGAGCGAAAAACGTATATTTTCAATAAGTTTTTTAAAGATATAATCAATATTTATTTATTTGTAATTTGTAAATTATAACATAATTATATGATATTTAAAAAATATTCTGTAAAAGTTTCATAGAAAAATACTAAAAAATGAGCCGGGACCAGAGAATCTTCGCAGACGTTCCAAAAAAAAATTGATTCGCGGTGAACCGTATAGTATAACTCATGACTGGAATTAAAAAACCAAATTGATTTGTTTGTTGATAAGTTTCTTCAGGTTTTTTTTAATGTTTTTTAAATTTTTTATAACGCTCGGAACTCAAAATACTGATATTTCATCAAAAAAATCAGAAATGTTGTTGTTTAAAAATAAGTTAAAATTCAAATAATTTATGTAAAGAAAGACGGTGCAAAATTTCAAAAGGATCGGCTAAGTTGATTTTGAGCTACAGAGTTCACCGGCTTCGAAAAAGTGAAGTGTGAGAAAAACATGTTTAAAGTTTCACAGACGCTCACTATCAAATCGGAGGGCGGAGACTTACAAGTGTATATCTCTCAATTTTTCACAGAATAATCTTAAGATATTGTACATTATTATAAAATAAAAAAAATACCTTACTACCCCCTTAAGTATTTCTTAAAAACTCTCTCAGATATGGCTTTTCTCTTTGGACTATTTTATTTATTTATTTATACTAAAATTTAGTACTTTGAAAACGGGCAAAATTGCCCACTATTGTCTAAGTAAAAATTTTCGGTTGCGAGTATTGAAAGTATAACTTACTAAAGGAAATTGGGAAGTGAATGAAAGAAGAACATTGAAAACTAAGCAGTCTTACACACATAAAAATAAGCATGAAGGGCCAATAGACCTTAAAAGCCAAATATTCAATTTCGTTGGTATTCGTAAAAAGCTGGAAGATTCGTTAGCGCTCGCATTCTTTCTACGAAACATTTTTGACTAACTTGAAACCTGTTTTTATTGCTAAATACAAACGCGGCAGCAGCGAAATCGGCACTAGTAGTCACTATAACAACATTAAGAGTAACAGCAGCAGCAGCAGTATCAGCAATTACAATAACAACAGCAACAGCACAGCAGTAGTACGAGCTTTTGGAGTGCATATTGTAGCATAAATGATTCTGCGATGCCGGATTGCGAGACAAAGCAGTGCGGTAATGACCTCCGAATATGTGCCCATTCATTCACACACGAGATGCATGACTTACTCGCCATTCATACAAAATATGTACATTCCTACGTATCCACGTCTGAGCGTATGTGGGTCTGCAAATGTGGGTATTTGGTTGTTTACTTTCGTGTACCGTGCAGCTCTATATTTATACTAATAATCATCGCTTTTTGGTTGCTATGAAGGTATCTTAGACGACTAATTTGAGCACTTGAGCTTAAACAAACCCATTCGTTGTTCCATAAAAAAAACTATGAGAATGTGTGTGCGATGATATCCCTCTTTGGCTTGTCCTCATTTGAAATGTTTACCTATCACACATATTTTATTTGAAATTTTTTAAGCTGACTTGTCTTCATCTGAAAACAATGATTATGAATAGTTTGTAAGTTTGCTTCCTAAGTCTTTTGTTTATTCCATTTTTCTATTAACAAAGAAAAAAGAAAAAATTTCTTGACTCTCTAAAAATATAACGGGAAAAAAGTATTTTAATTGCATTATATATCAAGTTCGTTAGATTGATTTAAGGGCTTTCAAAGCCTTTGGTTGTCTCTAGCATTAAATGCTATGGAGAAGGACTTTTGAACTAAGGTAAAATTAAATAACAAGTAATTATTAGAAGTTTCAATATAATATCTCCAAATAATGTTTTAATAATAATACAGTGAGTACATAATAATTTGTCGTATAACAGCAGTCAAGTAAGCTTTGGAGGCTAGAGACCTCACAATTAGAATCGGAAATGCACATAGTTTCGTGTTATCTCTATTTAATTTCAATTGTTTTCATAATAGATATACATATCTTACTTGATGAGATTTGTTAAAGCAATTGAATATAATCTGTTAACTTTTCAATTACGGGAAAGTGATCAATCTTTCTTCACTTGGTATTAGGTATTTTAGAAACACAAATATTTATTAGTGTTGTAATTTGACACAATATTTTAGGGCAATTACGTCATCTTGGTGATCTCTTATAAGGCTTGTGCCTACAAAAGCTCATACAAGGCCATTTTACTCATACTCAACTAATGTTTTTTTTATTTAATAAAGAAAATATACATATATGCGAATTTATGTGGCCTTCAGAACTACTTTAAGTAGCCGCGTTTTCAGCGCTGATGTCAGCATTTCATTCATTTTTGAAAATTATCTTAAAAGAAGATGATGCCTAGATGCCGCTAGCTAATCGATATTGCTCTTTATAGTCATATATTTATGTACGAGTGTGTATACTCGAATCTCAAGTTATCTGGTTGGCCTACCACACATTTAGGTGAAATATGGTAAGAAATGGCCAGAAAACGGGCACGGATATATGTATTTTTATGCAAAACACATACATATGTACATAATTGTGTATATGTGTATTTATCCATATTAGAATATATTTACTTCGAAAAAGCTTGTTATCGACATCGCAAAAGGGCTGGTGATTATATAAGGTCGCGTTGATAGCCCAAAAACAACAATCCGTCGAAAGTGCTTTAATACATAATTAATCAAAATTAGCCGTTATGTTTAGTTTTTAGGGTACAAAATATTTTTTAAAATATTTCAAAAAGAATCCAAAATCATCAAAATGTAATCAGAAAATTCATGAGAAAAACAAAAGAAGTATTTTTGACATAATAGATTCAAAATTTGTTTCGCTCCAGAGTAATACAAAAAAAAACATTGTTTATTTACTTTTGGTTTAGCCTTTTGGTTCTCAAAACTAACTCCAGGGATATTTTTAATGAAAATTCTTTCCGTATACGAAATAAATTAGTCTTTTCATTGAATTTCTACTAAAAATTTAACTGAGTTTGGTAAATACATACATGTAAGTCGTCTTTGTTGTAATTCTTCTATTTCGAATTCTTTTGTTCGGAAACTACTTACGAGACAAAGTATGTACTTCTACATTTCGATAGAGATTATTAACCATACTGATGGCGAGCATCAGCTAGTACTTACCCCCTGATAACATCTCCATATAATAGGCAAGAGGGGGGATAGCCTTTTTTACATGTATGATAAGGCATAGTCTAAAATGAGGTCGCTACATATCACCTTCAGATATTGTATTTATTGATACGCAGTAAAAATATTATATGAAAATATCCGTATTGAGGAGTAGATTCTCATTTTGAAATTTAGCTAGAAACTCCAAATACGAAGACCTTTAGAAGAATATATGAGGTTTTAATCACCAATATCACAAATATATTTCGGAAAACTGGAAATTAAATCATTTTATTCTTCAATCAGGACCTGTTTTGAGGCAATTTTTCCTTTAAATTTGCCATTAACACTATAAATAGTCTTCATTTACACTTTCTTCCTTTTTTAATATAGTTCAAGATTATTTCATTCGCATTTCTATGCTTTGTATTTGGTTCGCCGCGTGCCGTCAATTGCTTTCGATTCGTTTCCAATCTGAAATTATCGAAGGAAACGAACTTTTCTAGTTACCTCGTATTTTCGTAGGTCATATCATATAAAGCAATAATCCATCTCAGATCAGCTGTTTACTGTTGTTTAAATCGAAACCAGGAATTTATCATTGCTTTCGAGATGAGAAGTTTAAATATTTCTGAATAAATCAAAAGAAATTTTGTATTACAATTTACTCTTAATTAAGTTAATCATTTTATAGCTGCCAAGTAGATATTACCAACTTAAGTCATTATTAGTTATTGTGACATCAGAGGAATCAATATAAAAATTGGATGACTACATTTACTCATCGTTATTTTTCATCATCCATTCAAACTGTGATTGGTTATAAAGAAAATAGCTGAATTACGTTTTAAAACTTAGTAAATTATGAGATATTCTGACATTAAAAATAAAAATCCGGTTGATATCCGGCTGTGACAAATAAGCTAATTGAAGCTATTTGAACCTACGCAAAATAGTACAAATACAAAAAACTCTACTGGCACATAATAATATAACAGCATTCGCCAAGTGAACGCCATCAAGAAAATTACAATTTCTAGGCGAATACTACTCAAGCCTTCCAAGCAATCAAGCGAAAAATATAAAATTCGATCCAAAAATGTATGTATGTATGAGTAGACATGTTTGCTTAGTGCGTTGTACAACTCATCTTACATTTACATATAATACATTTGAATGAATTAGTAAAATTTTAATGTTTCCTAGAAACCTATTTAAATGTTTACTGCTTTGAATTTTTGCAGTTGTGGCACATCACGTTTCATGAATAAGCAGCATCGCAAAACGAATCACGCGCAACCACACCAACTGAACTGAAACATCTTTATAAAAAGGAAAAGCGTGCAGTGCAATGCTACCCCATACCATAGTAGTAAAATACCTTCAATGAGTACGTCATATTACACGCTGGCGCCAGCTAAGTCAATCAAACAAAGAGAAGCACTGAAGACACCTATGACGCTGACCAAGAACAGCTGAAGTGAGAGGGCAGCATTTCAACAAAATTCTAGTGAGAAGAAACCAACGCCAAAAGCTCCAAACAGTGGAAATCGCAATCACAATCGAAGACTTACATATTACAAATACAAAAAGAAACATTGCCACAGATGTATCGATTTGAGGTCGATGTCCTTTATTTATGAATGTGTGTATATACGTATGAAACTGTCTTCTATTACAACACAAACTCGACAGAAAAATGTACCGCCCAAACTTCTATGAATCCACATGCCTGCGGTGCAACGAAATCGTCTACCAAGTGGATCGAGTGGGACCCCTCAAGGACTTCACATTTTTTCATTCTGGTTGCTTTAAGTGCGTCCATTGTGGCACAAAGTTAACACTTAAAACATATTTCAACAATCAGCACAAACAGGACGACAAGGAGGTAAGTATGAAGTGATACGAGGAGGATCAATTATGTCCACATTTTCTGGCCATTCACCATTTTTGATACTAAACATTAGCTTTGCTTCAGTCGACCAAGTAGACATTTGGACCATTCTTCAGACAAATATTTAGCATGTCGCATTTTCCATTAGTTTCCATTATTCATAGGCCGTGCTGGCCTACGACGGAGATTTTCGAAATTCGAAGCAAACTTTTGAAATGGGAGTGCGTTTCGTAAGTGAAATCCACTTTAGTCGCTCATTAACAAAATATTTACTGTTTTGCGAAATTGCTGAGCTAAAGCATTGCTTTGACTAAATGCCAAAGCAGAAGAATGTTGTTGAAAGCAAACACACAACTCGCTTAAAATTTGTATCCGGCGTCTGTCTTTGTCTGCAAATGTGTTGCTGCGTGTGTTAGTTTTCCATGCTGGCCTACGACGGGCTGCAAGTTTGCGAGTGTTTGTGCCTCCTCACATGTGCATAGGTGCATTTGGCTGCTCACCTACATATTATGCACGCTTCTACACACACTCACACTTGCACTCCTATGGCACATGACGCTCACCGTTGCCAGCTTACCTTGTAGGGAAAACCTGAACAAGCAAAATAAATTTCTGGTTTCCATTAGCTCTACACTTGTACACTTATGTACGTAAATAGCATTTAGGCTTACTTTTCTACTGGTGAGATCTACCCACTTCGGAACTAGTTCGTATCTGGCGATATGCTTTACTATATCCAGCCCATAAGTGTTGTGGATTACGAACTTTTCGAAGAGAATTTGGAACAAAGAGCTTATTTTTATTAAAAGTTGTCGAAAATAAGCTTGTTCTACTATTTTGTTTGAACAGTTCGATTTGGCCGCAAGAAAACCATTTGTGATCTCCATGCTTCTCCATGTTAGCGAAAAGGGTACAATCGCGAAAAATAATTAATTTCCTAAGTAATGCTAATATAATGTTACGAAGTTTCCCAACAAAGTTTTATAACCTTTTACAAATAAAATCGAATTAAGTTTTATTGAAAAAAAAGTAAAACTGAAACTCAAGACCATTGCTTATGGTATTTTACATATAAACAATCCGCAATTATTTATTGTATCAGTTGAGAATGAGTAATATGAATAATGTGAACTATATTCTTTTCGTTTAGGTTTACTGTAGTTCACATGTACCAAAGAGTGGTCCTGGTCATTTAGATCAAACGTCGGTAGGCATAAGGCAGGCTTTGAATGCGCCCCGCACCAACAAATACGTCAATGACCAAATTCGCGGAACACGCACAGAAGTTGACGGTAAGTACTGAATACAATATGCTAATAATTACTAATCATTTGTTGGAAATATGATAATGCACTACCAATCTAAGCAACCGTTGCCACTAAACAACCCACGTCACCATTCATTACTCCTAATGCAGGCGAAAATTAAAAATTATCATTTATAGAGCGCTTGTACATAAATGCCTCTGAACACTCTCAAATAGACATGTAAACACACATGTTAATGCATTTACGTAGATTAAGTTCACCATACAGTTTTGAAATGTGCAATTTGTGCGAGTGTTGTAGCAATTTAAATAAAAATTTTCATTTCATTTTCTTCGCATGCACTCAGGTGGATTGGGCTCACGTCAATCGACACCAAATGGTTACGGCAGCCGTGATGTTAGCTCCCCGTCACAAAACGATTCCGATTATAAATATGGCCGATTCGACGCCAGCGCACTCCACATTGCGCATGCGCTGAAGCAAACGGAAATACAGAAAGCCTACAACAAGATGAGAGAAAAACCGATAGATTTCTATCTGGTAAGTAAAGACAACGCCAGGTGCCCAATTATTTATTAGCAATAAATTAAATCCCGTAAAAAAATCCACGCTCCATATGTAAATGTGTATTTGTGCGTAATATGCATGCTTCATTCACCAGTGGAGAAAGTAAATGCGCGCTTTTACTAATGCACATTAAAATATACAATTCAATAAATATTTACTCCGAGCAGATTAAAAAAATCAATTTTTGTGGGCTTATGCAAAATTAAGACGCTAAAAAGGGATGTACTTTGACTACAAGATAAAAAATCCTTACTGTTAGGAAATTTTTGCTTTCATTTATAATTTTAGCTACCCAAATTTAGCAAGAAAGAACATCTAACATCATAGTCGCAAAATGACTAACTAGTGCAATTAATCAACATTCATGCATTTCATTCTTTGTTGTAAAATTTAATCACCAGTGAACAACAAAGAACAAAACAAACATAAACAATTTTAGTAGAAATATTTGTTTAAGTGGATTCTTTTGTGATTTTAGCAAGTATTTATAATATGTATCTAATGACAAAAGCTCTTAGTTATTATATTTCACTATTTTACTTTACAAAACTTTAATTCAATTGGGATTTTGTTTGATCTACATATGTTTAACTTATTGATTTCTCATTATTTGTTGTTGTTTTGTTGTCGTGTGGTTCAAAATATTATCCACAGTTTTCAGCATGTTCACACTCTACATCTTTTAAACTTCTCTTCAATGGATACAAATTTGGTTTATTTACTAGAAACAATAAATTAATTTTCTGCTTGAGAAATTTTAAAATTTGAGAAACAATTATTTTAGTCTACGAAAACATACATATACGAGTATACATATGTATGTTATGTGTACTTTATTAATGAGCCAATTTAGTATGTTTATTTATGTAGCTGAAGCAAATTACTTTAGCTACTTCATGCTGTTGATCACGTTGGTGAAAGCCTCTGGCTGTAGGCACGAATGTAGGTGTAACTAAGTAGTCCACGCCAAATATTCTCTCAGCTGGGAGGAGTTCGATGGACTCGGATTTAGACATTGACTTCAGCAAAAGTTAACAAAATGTGTTTGTCTATAAATGGTCGTCTTTCGTCTTGAAATATTTGCATAAGTATGTCCCTAAGACTTCGTGAAATTATACTTTTAAAAAGGAAAATCTTCTGCAGGTTGTGGACTCCATCTCTTATCTATGAGCTGATCGAAACAGCGCAATATTCCAGTCATAAAAGTCTTTCAGCATGGTATTTTAGTTCCAAAATATAGGGTGATTTTTTAAGAGCTTGATAACTTTTTTTAAAAAAAAAAACGCATAAAATTTGCAAAATCTCATCGGTTCTTTATTTGAAACGTTAGATTGGTTCATGACATTTACTTTTTGAAGATAATTTCATTTAAATGTTGACCGCGGCTGCGTCTTAGGTGGTCCATTCGGAAAGTCCAATTTTGGGCAACTTTTTCGAGCATTTCGGCCGGAATAGCCCGAATTTCTTCGGAAATGTTGTCTTCCAAAGCTGGAATAGTTGCTGGCTTATTTCTGTAGACTTTAGACTTGACGTAGCCCCACAAAAAATAGTCTAAAGGCGTTAAATCGCATGATCTTGGTGGCCAACTTACGGGTCCATTTCTTGAGATGAATTGTTGTCCGAAGTTTTCCCTCAAAATGGCCATAGAATCGCGAGCTGTGTGGCATGTAGCGCCATCTTGTTGAAACCACATGTCAACCAAGTTCAGTTCTTCCATTTTTGGCAACAAAAAGTTTGTTAGCATCGAACGATAGCGATCGCCATTCACCGTAACGTTGCGTCCAACAGCATCTTTGAAAAAATACGGTCCAATGATTCCACCAGCGTACAAACCACACCAAACAGTGCATTTTTCGGGATGCATGGGCAGTTCTTGAACGGCTTCTGGTTGCTCTTCACCCCAAATGCGGCAATTTTGCTTATTTACGTAGCCATTCAACCAGAAATGAGCCTCATCGCTGAACAAAATTTGTCGATAAAAAAACTTTCGAACCGAACACTGATTTTGGTAATAAAATTCAATGATTTGCAAGCGTTGCTCGTTAGTAAGTCTATTCATGATGAAATGTCAAAGCATACTGAGCATCTTTCTCTTTGACACCATGTCTGAAATCCCACGTGATCTGTCAAATACTAATGCATGAAAATCCTAACCTCAAAAAAATCACCCTTTACTTGATTCCACAGAGACAACGACTAGATGCCGAGTAATTTGAGTGTTTTATCACCATCAGTTTATACGCACAATCATGTAGTTGAGTCCATATTTTCTGTGTGGCTTTACTTAAAAATAATTAAATACATATACATATATGTACATATATGTGTACTTACATGTGATCGTGTTCATATGCAAGAGTGAAAGTGTGAGCAACTCAAGCGATCGGTGCCACAAAATGTTGGCGCGTGTGGCAAGTGGCTACTAGCTGTGGTTTTACGAGTCGTTGCAACTGCATTTATGCACAAATTATTGTAGTGATCGCTGTGTGTATCTTTGCCCCCCTTCGTCAGGCAATGCCCGCTTAATGCATTCGTTTTACTCGCATACTATTTATTTTCGTTTTTCGATACTTTCTACTTGACTTCATTTTCATTCATTTAAGTATTTCATCATTGTTTATCGCAGTTTTCTACCAAAGACCTCATACCACAACCTAGCAGTATTTATTTCTAAGTTGCTTTGCCCATTTTAGTGATCTCGGCGTTTCTATTTCAACTATTTGTGCGCAAACAGCAAAACTAAAGTTCGTAATTAAAACCGTGGTCTTTCCAACTACTAAAACGCCATTATGTCTTCCCGGTCACATAGCTTTGAACGCCTGCAATAAATCTAACAACTGAACACAAAAGTAGAAATGACTTATTAGGAAGCTATACTGATTCTAAATCCACTCCAAGTTACCACTTTTATCTGGTTCTGTTTTTTTTATTCACAGATGTTTTAAAAGTTTCAAATTTAAAGCTAGTGTAAAGATGAAAATTATGAAGTAACAATACTCGTAAGACTATCGCTGAGCAATTTCAAATACCATTGAATCAGAGTTCACTGAGCTCGAAGATTTTTGATAGCAAAACCCAAGACCATATTCAAAACATTTAAAAATTTTCATGTCAATAAGGACACCAATTGGTTTTTATTTTAATATTTAACTGAAAACATGGGTTCATAGTCGATTAAAAAAATTTATAGAACCAATCGTTACAATTCTTTAAAAACATTCAAAATAGCGCGATTTCCAAGCATTGAAGGTGTCACAAAAGACATTTTGCGGAAGCGTTGGAATGCCGGCCTTGGTTTGGTAGCTGTTCACAAGTTCGCAGTGTGAGCTGGGGCGTCCTGGTGAAACTTCCAATCGGCTGCAATGTCTTGTCGGACCCGATTGACCCTTCGTTTTACTCTCTTGAGGACTGAACCTCCGATTTTAATAATTTTAACATCTGGGCAATTAAACGAATGCTTTGTCGACGGTCTGAGTTCAAAACTTTGCGCACATGAGTCACATTGTCAGTTTTTGTCGAAGTCGCAGGTCTCCCAGCACGGTCTTCATCAACGACCTCTTTCCAGGCCCTCCGAAAATGCCTGGTGCCATCGAAAGACACCACTTCTTGCTAAAGTATCATCTGAGTAAACCTGCTTGATCATATCAATTCGCCACACAGAATTTAATCGCGTATCTCTGCTCTAACGAATGCTGCATTTTTGGCTTGCACCAGGTGCTTGGAGACAACGGACCAGCCACTCGTTCATAAGCTAGGAACGCCCTCTACCGAATCCAGTCAGTGCGCGCACGCTCCGAAGTACAGCCGCGGCGGAAGAAAATCAGTATTTTTACTTTCCAGACAAACCCTGTATTCAAACTCATACGTAATGTATTACAGCCTATATCAAAGAGATATGTAAAAACAACTGTCATATAGATTATAATAATTTGTTTTAGTTAGTTAGTTTTAGAGTTCATAAATATTTTTATTACAAAAATTATTGTATATAATGCTTGTGCAATGCATGAAAATAATAGTGGCACGAACATCTCTCTATAGTTTCAGTAAAAATAGTTTTAATTTGCGACAGCTTGTTGTCTAACTGTTCTTATAAGAAGGGGAGTATTTTAATATTTGACAGATCCTGCCCGTCGTTTTCCAACTTCGTTATATTTAATGCGTTCGTAACTCTCTGTCCCTTCCCATGACAGCAATATTAAAACCACTCGCTATCATTTTACATCAACTGAGACAAAAACCTGCAAAAAACTAATTTTTCATTTAAAACTTCTTCTGAAAGACAATGTAAAAGACTACTTACTCTTTGGATTGCGCAAAATGTCAAATAATTTAGACCACTGTCTCGAAATTTCATGGTGCCGTTTCAAGCATTTGCGAAAATAGTGAAATTTTATTTAAAAGATTTTAATATGGATTCTTGTACTTCTATATATGTAAGTATGTATATAGTAATGTATGCATACATACATACATACATACATACGTACATACATACATACATACATACATACATACATACATACATACATACATACATACATACATACAAATTATGTATGATGCTACAACAACATTAAATATAAGAGTATTAAGAGAACTTATCGTAACAGCATAATATTGAGTAATAAGAGAAATTAGAATAAGCTCTATGTTATTTATGCTTAGTGATAATATAAGAAAATAAAGAAAATCAGTTCTGAATGTGACACTGAAGATTGTGTTTCATTAAAGAATATTAATATATGTGATCGTGTGTATGGATCCGTGGGCAGTTTCCATATTTGATATTTTTGAACAGTTCATTGAATTCGGAGATCGCCGATCACTTTCGATTTCCCAGTTATGAGTTCAACTTCCGACTATGTCGCGTTGGTGTCACTGAGACAGAAAACGCATAATAACACTACTTTACAGCCATTTTGCGACTGTGATGTAAGAGGCTGTTTCTCGCTAATATTAGGTTGCTAAAACCGATGATAGTAAAAATTTCGTAACAAATGAGTTCAAACCACTACCATTTACTAAAATGCAAGCATAGGTTTACGTGATAGAAAATTTTTCCATTCAATTTCGTAATCAGGACACCTCAAATGTGGGTTACATACCTCTTAGCGCAGTCAGTCGCAAATTTTTCCTTCAGATTTGTTGAGTAGTGTAACCAACAGTAACTTGAACTACTTATGCCAATCGAATTATAAAATCAAAACAATTACGTTTAGCTTTTTGAACTTGAACTTGAAGTAATAACTTTTAAAAATATAATCAGAAATTGAAACGAATTGCTTCCGACAACCAAACGAGTAAAACAACACAAAATACTTCAATGATGAATTTCATTTTTATTTTATGGCGATTACAGTAGCGTATTTTTTTTTTTGTGTATAGTAAACATTTTTATTCAGAATGTGTCTTATTATTAAATGATAAAAACAAATGAGAAATGAACAATAAATGGAGGATCCTAGCGGAGGAAAGCTTTTTAGTCAACAGCAGTTGGATCGCAAGTGTATTATGAAGGTTCTCCAATCGGTAGGGGTAACGAATACTAAATTCTTCTATAGTTTCTTTTACAATGAGCTATTTTAAGTCTCGATGGAGGAAGTCATTTCTTTCATAAAAATATGCCCCCACAATAGTGCGAAGAACTTTATTTTGAATAGCTTGAATAAGTTTAAAAATTTTAATCGCCTTCGCTCCCTCAGATATTAATTCCATATGACCAGATAGGAGTTATAAGCAGCTTGTTCTTCAAACTGAGACAGGATCCTGAACTTAGGAACCTGTACAGCTCCGTAAACCTTAACATGAGCTGAGTTTTTCACCGCTTGTATGGGCTTTTCACTATTAATGTCAATGTTCCATTGGAACATGTTGTTTCTATTTGCCACGGTTCTAGACCTGTCAATTACGTTTGTAGAGTCCTGGAAACAGCAGTAGAATTGCTAGTGTCAGTGCAGTGCCATCAACATTGGTTGCCGTAATTGTGGAGTCAGAGCTAATCATTGCGAGCTCAGCCGTGAAAAGGAGCACAAGTACAAGAACGCTACCTTAAGGACAGCAGCGCGTATGGGTCTCAGAATCTTTCAAATATTTTCGAAATAATTACCAGTGGGTTAATTCGTCAATATGAATTGATTAGATACTCAGGCTTACCAGTTTAGGAATCAAAATTACCTCAGGACATTTTCATTGAGAAGAAAGAGCATACCATTAAAGAGCTTGATGATCATGTTGATTACATTTCCTGAGTGCGCTTTAAAGGCAAGGACATTAGTTCTGTCATATGTTGTTTTCCATCGAATTTATCTCCCCTCGTTCTTCTACATCATCTAATTCAGCGATTGGTAGCTCCATCTGACTTGCTGACTTTTGCATTGCTTTCTGCACTAAACTCGTTAGGAGTAAAGGATTTTGGAGATACTTGGCAAACTCATCGGCTTTTTCGCATTAGTTCGGCAACAGATACCTCTGCTGGTGATGGTTGACGGGCATCTAGATATAAGACTTTTCTTTTGCCTAGTCGCATTCCAAATATTATTTTCTGGATCTTTTCGCTCAACTTTGTCAAAACTTCACTATCCCGCTTGTGGTTGCTGTGTATGGATCTAGCCACAAGCGTTTTTACGTGGGCAGCATTGTGTATACTTCTGCTTAGGGCTTCCGTAACATACCTCAGAGCAAATTGTGACATTGAGGTCCAAACTGTTCTCTAGCCATGTGGTGCACTTTTAACACATTTAAAAGGATGGTTACAGAATCTCAGCATGTGTCCGAATTCTTGTCATTTATGACACTGGACTAAATCATAAAATTTTCTTGGCGGTTCGAAACTCACAACTGCAGAACAGAGCTTTGAGCAAAAATGCTATCGATTTCAAAGCTTGCTTGTGATCCGAATATGCGTAATGGATTGAATTTCATTTTTACTTTACATATGGCGATTACAGCAACGTAAATGAATATAAGAAAGATCTTCAACAATGCAAAGGAAAATTCAAACAAAATATATTAGAAAATTATTCAAACAGTTTCGATATGTATGTATAGCTCATATTATATTAGCAATGTAAAGAAGTTTGAACGTTATTTTATTTGATTTAAATAAGAACGATTATTACGATATTTCAATGATTTACATACATTTAAATATCCAAATTTGAATCACTTTAATTGAAAAGATGATGCAAATAAATTAGTCATACAATTTAGTCGTTTTGGAAAAATATAGGTAGGTAGGTAGGTAGGAGGGCAGCCCTGTTGTCTATCGAGCTCAATTAGCACTTGATGTGCCATTTTGATACACTATTCGTAGAACCTCCTGTATCTGCTATTACGTTTCACCTTCTCTCTCAAACCATTTTGAGGTTTCAATGAAACTACTTATGTCTGATATGCTTTTAGTAGAAATCCATTCAAGGTTTGGTGCTTGATGGATTCCAAGTGTTTAGTTTCGGATCTGTGCTAGAGCTGGGCATTCACAGAGAAAGTGGAAAATTGTTTCCTTGTCCCCTGCTACTCCGCATCCTCGGCAGATGTCGTTGTAGGGCATATCCATTTTAGACGCATGTTCCCGAAATGGCCAGTGCCCTGTTGTGGTAGCTGTTACTCTGTAGATACTTTTTCTTGACCTATTTAATAAATCGTTGGTTCTTTTCTTGTCATATGTTGGCCATAATAGTTTAGTTATGATGCATTTTGTAATGTTTTTCCACCTGTTATTTGCAACTTGTTGAAATTGTCTATTGATCTCTCTTTTGATCGGTCCAAGCGGGTTTGATATTAGCTCCGCCTCGGATTCGCTGAGGAAAGCTCCTGCCTTTGCCAACTCGTCTGCTTTTTCTATTCCGAAAACGTTCCTGTGACCGGTAACCCAGATCAAGTCTAAGTTAGTGCTTTCTTGCAGTTGTGAACTATACTGGGATTTGTCATGGGTGAAGACAAGGCCAGGATCGCCGCACCGTTTAGTTGGAGTAGTATTTCGTTTAGCGCTACAACCCATAGAAGCGGAGAGAGGACCCCTCCTTGAGGCGTCCCTCTACTCACATAACTTGTTTGTGTTACAGGGCCGTTTGAAGCTATAATCTTCCTATTCTCAAGCATCGATAGAAGCCATCTGCACACAGTGTCATCTATGCCACCATGTGTCAGAGAATTCATTATAGCATTTACTTCTATGTTATTGAAGGCGCCCTCTATGTCTAGAAAAGCAGCCATGATGTATACTTTGAGGTGTAGTGATTTTTCAATTACAATTATCACCTCGTGAAGGGCAGTTTCGGTTGATCGGTCCTTTATGTACGCATGTTAGGACTTCGATAACTTATCCGCCATTAGTATTCTTACATGTTAGTCTATTAGCCTTCAGCATAAAGGAAGTAAGGCTTATAGGTCTAAAATCCTTGGCATTCTGGTGTGTTCTTCTGCCTGGTTTTGGAAGGAACACAACTTTAATTCTTTTCCAACTTCTTGGGATGTTAGATAGTTGAATGCCAGCTTTGTATTTATTTTCAAGCCTTTGAACCATTGGTTCTACCAGTTTTTGAACCATTATAGGCATAATCCCGTCAGGGCCTGCCGCTTTAAATGGTGCAAAACTATTTATGGCATATTTGATTTTGCTTTTGTCTATTATTTGGCTTCGGTAATCAGCTGGGTTTAACAGTGGTTCTAGTTGAACCCTCGTTGCGTTGTAATTAGTACCTCTCGAGCTTCTTTTGCCGAGGGGGTCCAATCAATTCCCTCCGCCCTAATGTAGGCAGTATTATTATGGTCTTTGGATAGCATTTTGCTCAGCCTCGCGGTTTCTCTGCAACTTTCTATCGATATGCAGAAAGATCGCCATGAGTCGTTTTTAGCTTTACTGACTGCTTTTTTGTATCTTTTCATAAAATCTTTATATGGCTGCCAGATTTTGGTTCTAAAACTCTCATTGAAAGCTTTCCTTAGTTGTGTTCTCAAATTCTTGAGTTCACTGTTCCACCAAGGAAGAGACTTTCTCTTTTTCAAAACCGTTAGCGGAGTAGATTTATTAAAAGTTGTGGTTAAGATTTTTTCCAACTTCTCTACTTCTGAATCTAGTTCCTCAGGATTTCTGATACTCATATTGCCTCCCTTTTGAAGGTTTTTTGTTGCTAACTATACTGGTAAATTTTCCTCATGCCGTTCTTCTAGGGTTTCGGTATGTGAGAGGCGCACTGTACTTCTCGCGGATGCTGAAGAGTATCCAGGAGTGATCCGACATGGAAGACTCATCGGATACCCTCCAGTTATCCACAACGAGACTGTCTGTGTCTGTTGATAGCGTGAGGTCAAGCACTTCCTCCCACCCCGGAAACCTATCCGAGCTTGGGAAAATAAAAGTTGGCTTATCGCCCTTGTTGCATATACTTAGATTTCTATTCAGAATATACTGCAAAAGTGACTCACATTCTGGTGTTTATACTGGAGCTACCCCATACGGTGTGCCTTACGTTTGCATCACACCCTATTAGGACATCATCCTTCCTGTTCTCCTCTAATGGTCTGGTGAGCGGGGCCGGTGGTATGTCTTCGTCATGGGCCAAGTAGGCCGAGACCAAGAAGAAGGGCTTTTCCTTCTGTTCCACCTTTACCACTGTGATATCTGCTGTGCTGTAATTAGGACAAAGAAATTCATTTATACTTCTATTGATAAGAATGCATGCCCTAGGTTAACATTTGTTCCGTGTGTTGCTGCTGTTAGCCCTTTAATGACGTCTTTATTGACCCAGGGCTCCTGTATTATGCTGATGTCGATGCCCCCCAAGTTTATGGGGGTTGTCAGATTCGCTGTAGCACTCTTCGAGTTTATCTGTACGCATCTTAAGTTATTGGGCATATCGGGACTCATCGGAAATGGCCACCAGAATTGGTCTACTTGCTTTGTTCGGTTTTTCCTCCTTGCTCAGCTGCCACTCATGTTTACCAGGTATAGATTTGTTTTGCAGCTTGATGCACCTCAGGAGTTTTTCGCCTGGCTCCTCTAGAGTGGTAGCCAAATGCGAGCACGAGGTAGGTCCCTGGCGGGTATAAGTCTCAATTGGAGGCCTTCAAAGGCGTTGCTTATTTTGGCAACACTTCTTCTTCTTTACTGGCGTAGACACCGCTTACGCGATTATAGCCGAGTCAACAACAGCGCGCCAATCGTTTCTTCTCTTCGCTACGTGGCGCCAATTGGATATTCCAAGCGAGGCCAGGTCCTTCTCCACTTGGTCCTTCCACCGGAGTGGAGGTCTTCCTCTTCCTCTGCTTCCCGCGGCGGGTACTGCGTCGAATACTTTCAGAGCTGGAGTGTTTTCATCCATCCGGACAACATGACCTAGCCAGCGTAGCCGCTGTCTTTTAATTCGCTGAACTATGTCGATGTCGTCGTATATCTCGTACAGCTCATCGTTCCATCGGATGCGGTATTCGCCGTGGCCAACGCGCAAAGGACCATAAATCTTCCGCAGAACTTTTCTCTCGAAAACTCGCAACGTCGACTCATCGGTTGTTGTCATCGTCCAAGCCTCTGCACCATATAGCAGGACGGGAATTATGAGCGACCTATAGAGTTTGGTTTTTGTTCGTCGAGAGAGGACTTTACTTTGTAAATCCTGAGGTTCTCAGAGGAGTCAAACTCCGGATGAGGAGCCGCAGGATTGTCGAGGACAAAGCTTAGCACCATACTCGACAATCTGACGTCGATCTCCACCCATCTTTCCTGCATTGTACTCGGGGAGGAGGAATTCCCGTCTATGATGGCCACTTGCAGGCTATCCCTGGCTTCATCGCAGAAATGCCTTGCCGTTGTTGTACTGCTGAAGGTGAACTCACTCTGCCTAGGTTTTTGGGCAGAGTTTGTTGTATTTCTGTGATAGAGCGATTCCTTCTTTGTGTATTGCTCTCTTGTTTACTCTCTTCTACAGGTTCTGATTGCTTCCTTTTCAGGAAGCTTTCATATTCCTCTACTATTGTTTTGAGGCGCTTTGTTTCTGTCTCATCAACTGGGGTACGGGCTGCCTGGTCTTTGGCTATCTTTCCCAGTATGAAGACTGCCCTCTGGTACCGGTTTTTCCTCAGCTGATTCTGGGATTTCTTGCGTTTCTTTTTGTTTTCTCCTTTAGCCGCTAGTGCACTTTGGTTGGTGCTCATGGCAGCTTTGAAGGTGGGCGCTTCCTCCCTTATATTTTCTATTTTCGCTGCTGTATCTACCGGTATACTTTGGCTGGTATATCCGGCAGCCTCCTGGCTGAAGGAGAGTAATTCGTCCTCTTCGGACTCCGTAATAGGATTCCTGTTAGTCATGTCCTTAGTCGTCGCTGTTGTCGTCAATTTGGTTGTTGTTGTAGCTGTTGTTGGTTACGTTCATTTTGGTCCCACGAGTAAGACGAAAAGGGATGGTCACTCCTCTGCATAGAGAACCCGTGTGTTTTACGTGAGTACCTACTGTCGACAGCATACTTCACTGTGCTTTCTTCTAGAAGCTTGCTAGAAGCACGTAGATCAATACAATGCGTTGATCAGCGCCCCAAGGCATAAAGGCATTTTGCGCTCATACCTTGATTCCAATTTGTTCGGGTGGATAGGGACACCCTTAGCCACCTTGATCGGGTTCGAGGCCCATCTAAAACATCTGCCGTACTTTGTGTCCGGCACCCGGCCGCAGTGCGACTCCACATTGGACAAACTGTCTGACAAACTGTGGTTTAAACCACAGCCACCACGAATCTCCGACCTCGCCCGGGCATCGGAGGGGACCATTCATGATCAGCTATTTATTACCGCACGCTGACCATTCAGCCATCGGCACTGGTATCTCAACACCTGGCTTAGGGTGGGAATTATGAGGTGTGCCTCTTAGTTCGTAAGAGTAGAGTGCGTTTCCTTTGGGATGCACACTTTACTCTTACTTAAGCCCCTTCGCCACGACAAGGCGACCAACATCAAAGGTGTCTAAGCGGCTAAACTAAATTTAGTCGTTTTGGAAAAACATAACCTATGGAAAATCTGGCCTGAGGTTTCCAATAACATCAATGAAAATAAATAAACTTTTTCATAGATATTGCGATGTAGCAAATATCCACCATTACTTAAGCAATCCATGCCACTTTTGACATATTTAAAAAATATCGGCATAAAAGTTGTAATTGACCCGTTCTCAATAAGGTTTAGGTTAAAAAAATAAAGTATTGAAACTCCGACCAAAGTAGAATACAAACAAAATATCCTCGTCGATATTTTCATTCATATTTTCGATTCATATTTTCTATTTCTTTTAATAAATTAAATCTAAAACAGCGTATATACAAGTATGTATATTGGAAAGCTTCTGACACGTTAGAGCTTGGTTAACTGATATTTTGCTATAAAGTTATTTCGCATGTAAAAAAATATCCAGCAAAACTGTGCATGCGAAATTCTAGATTACTTAATTGCTGGCATACGCAAGCGCAGCGCACAGTTCACATTCGGAACGGTGTAGTTGGTTGCTGGTACCATTGAATACGTATATCGCTGACCGACGCAAAGTGGTTTGGGTGAACATAAAACTGCAGTTGAAGAGTCTGAATGCCCTAGGCAAACCGTTGCAGTTTCTCTACTGCAACTCACTCAAGCAAGAAATTATAATTAGCAAAGTTAACAATGCGAATCAACAAAAGCACTACGGAAGCCCAAAATCAATTTCATGGTACGAGATGAGGGGATGACCAGAAGTAATCTGAAATAACATATGTTTTCTTTCTCTATTGCAAAATTGATCTGCAGTACTAATTGTAGATATTTATTTGATAGCATCTTAATAATGGATTTCTAATATTTCGGATGTTTTCTTGTAAAACAATAAAAAAAATACGTAATTTTGACTACGTATGTATTTATATATTAGCCAATTTCCATCTGGTTTCTTACAATCTTGGTTAACCTCAAATATTTTCACACTCTTATTCTATTATTCATACCCTAAAAAATAAATCTAAGTCACATTTGAGATGCGGGATCAAATAAAGATGTGTTACATCTAACACGCACGTCTTTATTTCATGAGAACACGGAAAATCTTTAAATCAATCATTGTCTAATAATTTTAGATTAGAAAATAAATTTTAGGACTGGTCCGAAAAATGCCCCAGAGGCAAAGTCCAATTATGGAATTTTATGTTTTTAGTAGCAGTAAAGTAGCATTTTTTATATACACAAATTTCGTTTTAGCTTTTTCCACGACTTGCGTCATTCAAAATCCTACATTTCACTAACCAATTATCCGACTGCTGTGCGTATTTGGGAGAAAATACTTGTAGTACCTTAGTGCTTCCGAGTTTTTAAATATTTAATAAATATAAAATAATTTTTTCGTGTTGTGAGTTAATATTATTTTTACAAAAATAATAATAAAACAATAATAATTAATAATAAAAACATAAAACACAATCGTGGTTTTGGTATATATCCAATATACCAAGATGTTTTACGAAAAATATTATATCCTAAAATCTAAGGAAAATATGACTTTATCGCATATAAAAAGTATGTTGGTTGCGATCTGTTCCGTTACTATTATATTTTAATGATATTTTAGATATACATATTATATTTAGTTAACTTTTATATGTTTGTTTGACGTTAGCTCTTTGTTCACCTTCTATCACTTACCTTGACATGATGAATCTAATTAGTATCTATTAAAATAGGCCCGGGAGGAGCAAGCGCGCCTTGAAATGAAACATCGTAAAGAGGAAGATGATTTATACCGTAAATTTGCCCGTAAACGAGAGGAAGAAGATCGCAAAATACAATCCGAATTCCAAGACGAATGGGAACGGGAACTACAGCGCCTCACTCACAAATTCGAAAAAGAACTAGCAACTTCTCGGCGCAATCGAGACGACCAAAATATGCTCACGCTGCGGCATGAGCAGCAGAAGGAAGATCTGGAAAAAAACATGACACTGCGGCGTAGCAAAAAGAAAGAAAGCATCACACGTAAAATGCTAGAACATGAGCGATACGAAACAGCCGCTTTAGTGGATCGCCAGTCGAGTGAAATGTTGGAATTGATTAGTGCGCGGCGCTCGGAATACATGCAAAATGAGAGTATCTTTTTAGATGACGATTTCGATGAAGGCGCGGTCCCACTAGAATATCCGATGGTTGCTCCAATACCAGCTCCACCAGCCGTTAGCAAATTCCAAATATACACTGATCCTATTGAATTCGAAGATGTCGATCGCATTGCAATATCGGTGAGTTAATAAAATATCAAATTAATATTTTGTGCATAATTTTCAATAATGACATTTTATCATCTAATATTTTAATCATAAAGGTAGCACAAGAGGATCAGAAGACCTTCACGGACTTAGTGCGGCAGTTAGTCGGTCGTTGTACCACAGACATAGAAAAGGCTCGAACGATCTTCCGTTGGATAACTGTTAAAAACTTAAATGCAATGCATTTCGATGATGATTTGCGGGGTGACACACCCATGGGCCTGCTACGAGGCATCAAATACGGCACAGAGAGCTATCACGTACTATTCAAGCGACTTTGCAGCTATGCCGGCCTCCACTGTGTAGTAATTAAAGGTTATTCGAAGAGTGCTGGTTATCAGCCAGGTGTCAAATTCCAAGATTCTCGGTTCCGCAACTCTTGGAATGCGGTATATGTTGCGGGAGCTTGGCGTTTTGTACAATGCAATTGGGGCGCGCGTCATTTGGTCAACGCGAAGGAAGCACCTAAAACTGGACGCGGCAAAAATGACAGTTTAAGGTAATCCGTCAACACATTGACAACATTCAGAAAATCAACATAAAAATTCTTAGCAGATATGAATATGACGATCACTATTTCCTTACCGATCCTCGAGAGTTCATTTATGAATTTTATCCGTTACAAGAGGAATGGCAACTGCTTAAACGACCCATAACTCTACGGGAATTCGAGAACTTACCGTTTGTACGATCGCTTTTCTTCCGTTATGGGCTACATTTCGCGGATGAAGGTTATGGCGCCGTAGTCTTCACAGATGACACTGGTGAGTTCCACATATTATTCGTACGCCATATTACATACATATTTACTAATTTGTATGAAATTGTATTAATGCATAGGTGCCGCCACT
The DNA here is from genome assembly GCF_023373825.1 of Bactrocera dorsalis. Lineage (NCBI taxonomy): Eukaryota > Metazoa > Arthropoda > Insecta > Diptera > Tephritidae > Bactrocera > Bactrocera dorsalis. The sequence continues at coordinate 51,665,882 of NC_064305.1, forward strand.
GTTCGTATTGCCATGCCAACAGACATGCAAAGTTGCCTGATTTTCCACTACAATCTTAAATTTTACGATAGCGACGAAGACTCCTACGACGGTGTCTCCCTGAAGCGTTTCGTTATGCAATCAGTCATTGGAAACATTGTAGCTTTTCGTGTACATGCGCCGTGCTCAGGAGCATTTCTTCTCGATATATTTGCCAATGCTGTAACCCCACAGGAATACCTCACTGGCGAACCTATGAAATTTAAGTCCGTCTGCAAATTTAAGGTTCGTCAACCAATATTATTTCTAAAGTTTCATTTACCTCCATATCAAGGCAATTATACTAGTGACAAAAATAAATTTTAAGCAAAACAAATTTAGCATCACCAACCGAAAGTTCATTATAATAGGTTAGGTTAGATGGCTGATCTAGAGAGATCGTGAATTGCTATATGCAGTCTTTTGTGAAGCTATAGAAAAGAAGAACTTCTGTGTTCGATCTTTAAGTTAGCAAAGCGATTAGTGACCAATACAAATTTGCACAGACATTTAATATCCATTCCCATTAATTCGGTGGGATGTCTGAAGGTACGCGCTCCCTAGTTCTTAAACCTTGAAGGAAGTGTTAACATGTTTACACCTCGTCTTCTTCCATACAGCCAATATAATTTTGTGACAGCGCGTGTACTGATGGTAGCTCAGCGCTTCCCAAGCTCCCTCGGAGCCCAGCTAACTAGTAGTAGAACGCACGAGGATTCGGGAGCAACGACCCGTGATAGAGGTTCTAGAGTGCCTTTCCTTGCTAGCTCATCAGTATTACAGTTACCCATACTAGTCTTACCACAAAGTGACTCGATGCCATTGATAACGAGGTTAGGCATTCCTTCACCAACTCTGAATGCACTGTTAAAGGGTTCAAGGCTAGTATCGCCGCCCTATCTGAGTGGATGGTCACTTTTCTGAATGAGGATGCACTCTGGAGCAATAAATCTACTGCTACTTGGAAAACACCTCAATAGTCAGGAGTGTTCAGACATGCGTTCGTTTAGGAACCAAGATTATCTGAGTCTGAAAGCAACTTTTGCAGCCATACACCTTTCGTCGATATCCATGGATCTTAGTGGAGCACACAAGCTGATGATCGCCGCCCGTTGAGCACTCATGAGTTTCTTACAAGTGTGGTATATTCTAGAGCAATCCACAACAAAAATACTCCATATAACATAATGGGCCTGACTATGGTGTCGTATTGCCAGAAGACTTATTTTGGCGAGAGGACCCACCTTTTGCTAATGGCTCCACAGCAGTGCAGCAGTACAAGGCAATAATTACCTTTTTGGCTCTTTCTTCGATATTCGGTTTCCATGAAAACTTCCTATCCCCCGGGAACTTAAAAGGTTTGAATGAATTGATCGCCCAAGTCAAGTGTCATTCATCCAAAAGGTCGACAATGGCCGTGCAATCTTTTAACACCACCCCGAGAATTACCTCCCTAGGGGACGCATTGCTCGGCAAATGACGATCAAAGAGTATCCGAAGTGTACTTTCCTTACAAAGGTACGCCTGAACCTGGAGGACTCTTGGCAACTCGCCACTTTTTCGCACAATCTTTTCCATGAAGTCTCTTTGCCTTTCTATCTCGAACTTGTATATTACAAGTCCCGATTAATATAACGTCCAATTGTCAGTTGACTCACTCCTACGGGTCTTGTTGAATTAACGACTGCAAGATGCCCTGATTTCCGAGAGTTCTATAGTTCCTTCAGTGTTTTCAGTGGACAGGAGCTCTTCAGTGCAGTTTTACACTCAAAGTTAAAGACTTCTACCCACTAGTAATCAATGATTTCACCCCCGGTGCGAGTGGAAGAACTTGTCTGAGCCTTTTTGAGGCGCACTTCTCACTTTGTATTTCTATGAATTCTATAAGACTTTCTAGACGGGCATTCTCCGACTAGATTTAGCTCGATGTTCCTGTGATCAGATCAAAGAAGAAGTCATCGCCAAGGGCCCTCCAATTTCAGATCAGAGGTGCAATTCCGTTCGAGCGCAGGGTGAGTTCAAGAACCTTCTACCTACTTGTAGTCAAGAATGTAGGAGAATTTTCCCTGTTACAAATGAACAAGTTTTCGCTAACAATGAAATCAAAGAGCGACTCACCTCTGTTAATAATTTCCGAGCTGCCCCATATTGAATGCCGTGAATTCACGTCTGAAGCAATGATGACGCCGGTTCCTCTTCGTGACGCTTCAGTAAAGATTTTCCTCAACAGTAAGGGAGGTGGTTCCACTTCATCTTCATGCGGCATGTATACTGAGAATAGCAAGAAATCTCTGGCGTCGCATTTTTGCCCTAACCACATCAGCGTTGCTGAAATTTCGTAAAATAAATACCGTTAATTCATTTTAGACGAACATACTGGCTCTGGTTCTGCCTACATCGTTGGTCGCCAGCGTCCTCAACCTAGAGATGCAGCTACTAGTAAATTGACCTCGGCTACCTTTGCAAGTTGGACGTTAATCTGAAGGAATCTTATTCTTCAGACTCTCCTCTAGCTAGTTTAGTGCCCTCGTCGTGCTCTCTCTTCAAACAGCCGATTTAGGCTAAAGACAAAGTCGCCAATTGACGAACCGCTCCCAAAAATTCGGAAAGACACAGGTTTTTTTCCATGGTCGTTTAACCATCTCCTTCTGTTGTATCCACCCCATTTGAAGCCAGAACGCCATCAGCTTTGGCGTTCGTCAGGAGTATCCTAAGGACCACCTTTTCGAACCCATAGCTTATGGCTCCCTTGGTTTCGTTGAGAGTACCGACAAACTCCGCATTAAGTGGAATCAGCACTTGACGAGAGGATTTCTCGGTTCTCTCCAGCTTTATTACTCTCGTGTCATGCGTTGGTAGTGAGAGGATACAATATTTTACGATTTCCTAAATCTCACTTGCTGAGGAAGGTTCAGCTGGCAACCAGACACGAGCCTTAAGGCGAAGCGGAAGGTCCAGTTTGTTCACAGCCTCTAATCTGGATGCTTCCATACGTCTTCCACCCGAGAGGTTGCTTCCTTATATAGGACACTCGAACGTCGGCACATCTCATGAACCCCATTGTGTCATCCAGAACTCTCACACTTTCAGAATGGCCCAGGGTTTGCTATGACCAACTTTAAAAAGACTGAGGAGATAGCACCATCCTCCCTGCTGAGATTGAACACGTCAAGCTTTATAGAGCCAGCGTTTTGAGCAATTTTGCTAAAGGTTTGCCCTGTCCCAGTTCTTAGTCACGCCCTTATACGGCTTTGTGTTCAGAGCCGACTACTCCAACTTAATGACGACGGAGGGAGGGTACTCTAAGTACCCGGGACAGGGACGGTTGCGACATTAGCTTATCAGCCACTTTTGATAAGGGTCCCTCCATCATACTCAGGTGTCACAACGCCGCAATCCAGTTCCAAAATAAAAGTCAAGTCCAGGAGTTGAAAGGCCGTGAAGGCCACAGGTCATTTGGCGTTACCTAGGATACACCAACTTGGATGAAGTCCGTTAAAATAAAAATTTCCAGTAACGCGTTCGTTCTTGGATTGCTAATTATGTATATAAAGGAAAACATGACCGCTGTAATGTATGCACATGTTGTAACATTCAAACTATCGTTTGGTACAATTTCTGCTATTAGGTAGCCTCGAGCTTGTGAGCGAAGTCGTCCATTGAGGCGTTTTATTACGTATTTTGACCTCTTGAAATTTCTCTGAGACTCATTTTAATTGGTAATTATTATATTTATTCCCTGAACAAGGGATATTAAGTTTGCCAAATTTAAATAATAAGCATGTCCGTAAGTGTTTATATGTATATAAACAAGTCACTCCGTTTTAAAGATACCGATATCAGGCCACTATTGCATATAGCTGCCATATAAACTGAATAATCGGAATCAAGAGGTTGTATGGAAAATTTTTTTTTCGACGAGATAAAGGGAATTGTTAATTCGCCGTAGAAATTGTTCAGATCAAGTTACTGTAGCATATTGTTTCCATACAAATTGACGGATCAAAAACAAGTTCTTATAAGTAACATTTTGTATTTGTGAACAGACGTACTTAGTTCAAGATTTAGCTACTGTTATAAAGGGAAAACATACGACTCTACTTTTAAAAAACATATGTTTTTAATATATCTAGATATGTTGCGAAGAACTACAAACAGTCATGGTACCGTTGCCGGATTGCGCAAGTGGTGAATGGGGTCCTACAAAAGCGACTAGGCTGTTTGGATTAATACCCATAACGCACCAAGTAAGTACAGTTTTGAATTCGTATACTACTTAGAAGAGAATCGTTCACAACAGCTGTTTATCTGCAATATAGACATTGTCTTTAGAATAATATTATAAACAATCATCAATTATTGTAGGATCCACTTATATTTGCTGGACGAAGTTTAGACCTTCAATTCCGCATGTCGAGGCCTTTGACAGACTTCATGGCCACGCTGCACAAGAACGGTGTTGAAGAAAAGAAACTTTCTAAATATGTGACGCACAACACATTAGACGACATTGTGACATTCATAATAAAGTAAGTGGTACAAAATCTTAAATTCCAACATGTCTGATAACGATTTTTTTACAGTTTTCCTGAGGAGGGTCAGTACGGCTTAGACATATATACTCGTGAAGCTGGAACCATGGCTTCGCACCATAGTCACTCTGCGTCAACGGGTGAGAAACACTTGCTCACCCACTGCTGTAAATACTTAATCAATTCATCGAAGCGGAATTAAATAGGCAGAAATGCATAAAAGATATAACTGTATGAAATTGTTACAATATTTTTAGTGAAATGCAATAATTACCAATTAGTTGTAAAAGTTTTGTATGATTAATACCGATTATGTTTTAAAAGTAATTTCATGCATATTAATACATTTTACATATTAAAATCCAAATAATATTGAACTGTGTACAATTTTACAAATGCATATGAACAATAAATATACATACCATATATACTATAATTATAATTAATTGAAATATTGACATTGAATCGTTGGCCCTAGGCATTAAATCTCTCTGATTCTGCAAAGATTAATTCAAGGAATACCAGTAATATAATTGTTTAGATAATACGCAAGTCGGTGAAATTAGGCACCAGCGACGTACGAAGAAATAAATTTCGGTGGGGTTTTTTAATAAATGCATTTTTTACATGATTTATTCTCTTTTTGTACGTTTATAATTTAGATCGATAGTTTTTGCTATCAAACTCATCTGTGAGAGTATTAATAAGCACTATTTCGCACATTTTTATGCTTGAAAATGCAAATGCATGTGCATTTTCATGCGCACCAGACTTTATCTGCTTTAGAATGTGCCTTTCCATTGTGGCATTTAAAATGGACTTACGTCCAAGAGTGTTTTCTATCATGAAGGGCTTATTGAATGTCTTATTTTTGAAATCAAAGCCAAATTTAAGAAAATAATCAAGAAAAAGAATAGAAACGTTTCACTAAACAGAAACCGAAATATTCCACCACAACTATTTATAGAATAAAAAGAAAAACCTAAATAGCAGAGCAATATTTCGGCGACCCTTACTTCTCTAAAATATTGTACGAGGTGTCTTCAAAAAGTATCGCGCATTTTGAATTTTCGCTGGTTACGTATATTCGAATTTCGAATTTTTTGTGGCGTTATGTTGGTACTCATGTCACTCACTTATGCCGACAAGCTCGGCCATTTTGAATGTTCATTTAATTGTTGACAGCTGCTTTGCTTGCACGTGTTTTGGATCGTCTTCGATTTTTACCTATCAAAAAAATTGCACCACGATAACGCCCCTGCTCACACATCGTTGCTTGTGCGCGACTTTTTGTCCAAAAACAACACACTAATGATGCCGCAGCCATCGTATTCCCCAGATCTGGCCCCCTAAACTGAAGAGGCCCATGAAAGGACGACGTTACGCTTCTCTTGACGAGATAAAGACGGCATCGACGGAGGAGCTGAAGAAGATAAAAAAATGATTTTTTGAAGTGCTTCGAAGATTGAAAAACCGTTGGCACAAGTGTATAATATCTCAAGGGGACAAAATAGATATTCATGAATAAATAAATAATTTTTGAAAAAACACAAAATTCGAGATACTTTTTGAACACACCTCGTATATGTGATCAAATAGTACAATACAAAACAGTATATTTCAAGTATAATGTCATTGACGATTTTCCTTCTTTATTTTTTAGCGATGTCGCTAGGCATGTCTCACTAGATTTTCAAATTTTTTGCACAACGTCAATTTGCGAATGTGACAAGAACTATTAGATATTATTCAGTACTAGTGTAGAAGGTCTACTGTACTGTTTTATTTTACAAATGACTGTAATACTGACTTCGAAAACAATTGTAATGTATAAGAAAAAAGTATAATATTCTGTAATCTTCCGACATTTCATCACGTGTTATTATGTTTTATTATTTTTTCAAAAATTTGCATTTAATTAAGATATTATGGCAAAAAATGTAATTTTGTTGGCAGCAATATATCTATTATGGGTTTCAACTCCACGCGGGTCAAAATAATTGAATTTATTTATTACTCATTTATTGCTTTTCGTTATTGCTCACGAAAAGGTAAACAATTACACTGTGATAGCTTTTTTCAAAAAAAAAAAAAGACAAGACCAAATTCGACGGTTTCCCCCTATTTCGGGTCCTATGAATCGAACTGCATCATTACTGTTTTGAGTTACAATCATGGTTTCATACAAAAAATTTGTTGAAGTTTTTCATCAAAGTGGCCTATTGTAAGAGAAAGGCACATTTTTCTTCGGTCTCTAACTTTTTTAATGTTGACTTTTTTGGTAAACTTTCTTTGGCAAAGCTTCTCAGAATAAGTCCGTCTTCAGCCGAAAGCCTATGATGCTAGTGCTGCGTACTATAGTTTATATAATAATTTGTTTATTATGTAAGCTTTAATAAAATAAAAAAAAAGTCCGTCTTTAAGTTCTTAGATGACTCTTGACTTTTTTGGTAAACTTTTTTTGGCAAAGCTTCTCAGAATAAGTCCGTCTTTAAGTTCTTAGATGACCCCAAAATCAATGTTTTTTGTGTCCTTATAGCCAATATGTCGAAAAAACTGAGATTTAATCCATTTTTTTAATGTTTTTTCCTCCCGTTTCGTCAATATTTTAATTTACTCAATGATACTTATACATTAAGTGACATCTTGTAATAGTAAGAAACTTAAGCAAAGACAACGTTCTGAGCAAACTAACCATTAGAAAAAAACTTAACAAAATTTGTTTTTTTTTTTAAAGCTACACTAACTATGTTTGTGTGCTGTTTTATTTTTTTTTTTTTTGTATCTTATAAGTGTTATCAATAAGTATCATAAATTTGTACACAATATTTAAATTAAATTTAATAAGACTCATCGAGTCAAGCTTTTTGCCGCTGTACCAATGCTCAAGGGGGCGGCGACTTGGTGAAATCTTTCTCCATGCTCATCGGATTCAGTCGGAACTTGCTGTTCAAAATGGTCCTTGTGATGGTGAAGGAAATGAATTTTTAAGGACATATTCACACCTATTTCTTCAAAAGCGTCTACCATGTCATCCACATATTTTTTCCAATCTTCAGACCGGTGCACTCCTAAGCAATGGTTTATAACGGAGTTCCAGGCAATTTTTTCATTTGGCCTTAGAAGTTCTCCGAATTTTGCGTTTCTTATATCGGGGCAATTGAGAACACCTGAAAATAATGTATCAACATAACATTCGTTCTATTAAAAGACTTAAAATACCTTATTTTATTTTCGCAACACTTAGTCTTGGAAATATTTCTGTCAAACATTTAAAAGCTTCGGCATCTCGATTTATTGCTTTTATGAAATTTTTGACAATTCCCAATTTTATGTGCAGTGGTGGTAGCAAAATGTTATTAGCTGGTATCAGCGGAATATGGATAACATTTGCCACATTTAAATGAAATTCTGTGCGAAGCTTCCAATCAATCATTCTATATTGGATTCCGCGGTACCTTGTGTCCCAATGACAAATGAAGCACATATTTTTTGTGTATCCTGTCTGCAAACCAGTAAGCAAGGCGATAACTTTTAAATCCGCACATATCTTCCATTGATGCTGCTGATACTGAACTCTGTCCAAAATTAATTTCATTGCTTCGTATGTTTCCTTTGTGTTGGAGCTTATGGCGATTGGAACCGGATTTTTTGTGTTATCCACATACATCAATACTGCTTTTAAACTATTTTTCGACGGGTCAATAAACAATCGCCATTGCTCTGGTTTGTACTCACAGTTCATGTATTGTATAAGACCAGGAATATTTTTACAATACGAAAAAGTTTTGTCGCCATTAACCTCAAAGAAATCTAAAAGCTCCTCCTGTCTTTTGCGGTATCCATACACCTTCACATCTTTAGACAATATATTTACCGAACGAAGATGATGTGCTAGGCAAATCGCTTGTCTTTGCGATAATTTCAGCTGTCGTACCATCGTATTCAAACGGGCTTGGGAAATCTCCAAGTGACGACATGGGCTTTCAACGTCGGTTGGGTTATACATTGTGAGTAGATCTGTAGGCTCGGTGGAAAATGTTGGCGAAATATATCTGTCAGTTGGACTTGGACATCTTGATATCGGAACATTTTCTGAGTGAGATACTGGTAGCTGTGCAGATTGAATACTTTTGTAAACTGTGTTTTTTTTTTTGTTGAGTCTTGCAAATTTGTTCTTGCACGCGTAGCAGTTACCAGTATGATGCCCTTATGCAGGTTGTTGTTGCATTGCGTGCAAAGGGTATTTGTCACCCAATCTACATCTCTTATAACGGGCAAATCGAAATATTCCTCGTAGATGCTGGCAGTTCCCGAAGATATTTTGCGTCTACTCCGAGGGCTTGTAAATTTTCCACATACGTAGCAGAACAACGATAGGCCAATTGGACACTTATTCATTTTAATTTATTTTCTTAATATACAGTAAAACCTGTCTATGTTGGACGCCTGCGGTTCATCACTTTTTGTCCAACTTAAGCGAGTGTCCATGTTATAAAGAAATGATTCTTTTCTTATTTTATTGACTTTATTTTAAAAAATAGTTTAAAAAACGTACATTGAATTCAATATATACAGTGGTGGTCATTTACTTAGCACATTCGTACTTTTAAGAAAAAATGTTCCATAAAATTCATTTCTTTACTAAAAACTTAAAAATTTTCACATATATTCATATTTCACAGATAGATTAACTTAAATAATAACATAAAGGACGATGTAATCAAAACCTACAAAAAAAAAGTAAGAATAAATAATTACTACGTTGGACACATACTTAGCACATTTCAGGTTTACCTACAAAAACTTTGGCAATCCGCTCCGAACCAAATTTTACTTCAATATTTCGTTGGAAAACCCTTATTTTTGATCACTTCAGAACATCTTTTAGGCAAACTCTCCACCAAACGTCTACATTGTTCCACAGGTATATTCAACCATGCACTTTTGATGTTCTGCCACAATTCTTCTAAATTTTTGGGTTTTTTGCCCTCAAGCCTTCTCTCAACTTCACTCCACAAATTCTCAATTGGATTGAGATCAGGTGACTGAGCTGGCCACTGCAGAATGGGAACGCATTGCTCCTCCAAGAAATTTTTCACCAAACGCGAAGTATGTTTGGGGTCATTATCATGCATGAAGTGCCACCTTAGAGGCATATGGTCGTCGACAAATGGAATCATGTGTTCTGTTAACATGTTCTTGTAAACAAATTGATCCATTTTTGACGTTATCCTAACGATAGGTCCAACACCGTGCCAATAAAAGGCCGCCCACACCATAATATTTCCTCCTCCATGTTTCACTGTTTTTTGTGTACACCTAGAATTGTGCTGCTGGTTACTGGGTCGCCAGACGTAACGTTTCCCGTCAGATCCAAATCTACAAAACTTAGATTCATCACTCCAGAGAACGTTCTTCCAAAAAGAAAGTGGTTTGTTGATGTGGGCTCGTGCGAATGAAAGGCGTGCCTCCAAGTTCTTCTTAGAAACAAACGGTTTCTTCTGTGAAATGCATCCACGCAGTCCGCTTTCATTCAAACGACGTCTGATCGTTTTAGATGAAACCTCTATTCCGTATACTGCATAAACTTGGGTTTTAATTTCTTTAGAGCTCTTGAATGGGTCGTTTTTTGAAATCCAACGAATTAGATTGTCTTCTTTGGAGGTGGTTTTGCGAGGCCTAGGAGCTCGCACTGCGGATTTAACTGTCCCAAATTCGTCAAAATGTTTAATTGCGTTATAAATGAGCTTCCTTGAACACCCAAGCGTTTTTGCAACCACAGTTTTTATAATAATCTCTCACCAACAAAATTTTTTGTATTCGAAAATAAATTTTTCTTAAAACTTTAAAAAACTTCGACAGTCTAAGAAGTGTGCTAAATATGTGTCCACTCACAAAAGCTGCTGATCGTTAAATAATCCTTCTATTTACAACAGTAGCAAAACAAAGCGACGAAACTTTGCGGTATCTTACCTTGGCGCCTTGATCATGTCTAGACAAAGTGGCGCCTTTGAATTTTGTAACATTACGAAGAAAACACCGTTTGCATTTAGGTAGAGTGATGTGTGCTAAGTATATGACCACCACTGTAAGTGTGTAATAGAAAAACATAAATTATCACATTTTAGAATACGGATATACAATATGTACAACTTATGTTTTAGTAAAAATATGCATTGTTTTTGATCTATATTTTGTTTTTACATTTTGAATAATTCCTTGGTCGAGAGGTTGTATTTCTGCCGTTAGGTTTGGTGGCAAAAATTTTACAAACACATTTGAATATTCATTTATTAAACTGTGGCTTGTAGCGTTGTCAATGAACAAAATAATTTTTCTATTTTGCTTCTTCATTTGGTCATTGATAGAACTAAGCTAATACTGCAAAATTACACTTGTCATCCAAGCCTTTTTATTGTGAACCCATTGCACAATAAAATTTTGAGTGTCGATTTTATTTCGGTGAAATGCTCGCGGCTTCGCAGCGTTACCTAACTATAACCAACGGCATTAACTTTTCTTCTGTACTACTGCAGCAAAACAATACGCTCATTCTTTCTTTTGCCAGTTTACCTCCTTTACAAACTGCGCCTTTTGCAACGAGACTTCGAGTAGGTAATTGACGATAAAACAATCCAGTTTCATTCGCATTAAACTGATTCTAAAGTAAATAATTTTTGAAAAGTAGGAAGTTTTTCTTTCCAAACTGAGGCAGCTTTAAGATCTACATTCGCTCCTTCACCACTTAAAGCTGTAAATTTAATGTTATATCTCAAGTGGAAAGATTATAACCACCCATTGCTTGCTTTAAAGTTCTCTATTTGTAACTCAGAAGCCAATAGCTTAGCCTTTTCTTGAATTATTGGGCCACTGATCGGAATATTCTTAGACCTGCATTTTTCAAAAAACGATTTCACTCCCTCATTTATTTTTTCAAAATCAGTAATACTTTTATAATACGTATATGTTCCTTTTTATTTTTAATATTAGCGATTGTCGATTTGGAAACTCCATATTTTTCTGCCAATTTCCTTATAGATAGGCTTTTATTAGCCGGTTCATTCAATATCTCACTTTTAATTTTCAGAGATAACTCCACTGGGTGTTTTCTTTTTGACATGATTGCAACAACAGATCAAATATGCATAATTGTGTCAATAGCTAATCCATGAAATTTGATACATATCGTTTGAAAAATTTCATTGATGCCGAAATACAATTATGTACATTTGTGTGTAATATACATAGGTGTAGTACATAAGTAAATAGCATACAAATATGCATACATATTAAATGTATTCTCCAAGATATAAAGGGATTTTAATGCTTTCTGTTTAAAAATTGAGACAAATTTTGTCCAACTTCCAAGATAGACAGTGTCCAAATTAAGCAGTGAATATATGGATATTTTGTACGATATTATTTTGGTACAGAACTTTTTGTCCAATTTGAGCGAGTGTCCAAGTTATAAGGGTGTCCAACTTTACAGGTTTTACTGTACAAGGCACTAAAACAATGTTCTTTCCGCGAAGTCAAAGTCAAATTAACTACTGCAATCTATGCTTAAATTTTGACTCTTAGGCAAGCATTTAACGTTTCTTCCAAACGTTACTTGTTGTTATTTATTATCAGTGCAGTGGTTAAAAGCTTGACTCGTTGCTTGCTGATTTGTGTTGGACATTGATAGACGAGTCTTGTTAAATTTAATTTAAATATTGTGTACAAATTTATGAAACTTATTGATAACACTTATAAGATACAAAAACAAAAATAAAACAGCACACAAACATAGTTGTGTAGCTTTTTTAAGAAATACAAATTTTGTTAGGTTTTTTTTTAATGGTTAATTTGCTCAGAACGTTGTCTTTGCTTAAGTTTCTTACTATTACAAGATGTCACTTAATGTATAAGTATCAAAGGGTAAATTAAAATATTGACGAAACGTGAGGGAAAAACATTAAAAAAAATGAATTAAATTTCAGTTTTTTCGACATATTGGCTATAAGGACACAAAAAACATTGATTTTGGGGTTTACAGTCATCTAAGAACTTAAAGACGGACTTATTCTGAGAAGCTTTGCCAAAGAAAGTTTACCAAAAAAGTCAACATTAAAAAAGTTAGAGACCGAAGAAAAATGTGCCTTTCTCTTACAATAGGCCACTTTGATGAAAAACTTCAACAAAAATTTTTGTATGAAACCATGATTGTAACTCAAAAAAGTAATGATGCAGTTCGATTCATAGGACCCGAAATAGGGGGAAACCGTCGAATTTGGTCTTGTCTTTTTTTTGACTATCACAGTGTTATTAAAATGGACATTCGTTTTGATTTATGTATATTATCATGATAAAATATTTAGGGCCAAACATGAAATGCTTCGCATAAGTAAAGACTTAAAAATTCATAAGACTAATCACTTTTTTTTTACCAAACGATGAGGGAACGTTTCATAAATCCTCCAGTTCCTTGCTGACGATAGTTATGAAGAATGCATTTTAAATGATTTTATCTTTGGGCTGAAGAAACCTACGATATCTATGGTTGTTCCAAACCTGCTTCTAAATATTATGAACACCATATTTGTGCGCTGCGACTAAAAATCCAATGACTGTGGCTTCAAAATTTTAATTTTACGAAAAAATCATATTTCTAGGAGTGGTAGATTGCATTCAGTTTTTATGTTCGAAACACTTCCCACGACCCTTTAATTTTTCCAATGTTTCCAAATTTTGGCTTGTCTCGTACGAGTACACATTTTTCACTTTTACATGCATTTGTACGTAACTGATTAAAATACGCATGCAGCCAGAAGATGGTCAAAAGTAGTAGCTAGCGACGGCCAATATCTTGAATAACATTTTGTAACCGTTTTTATACAATAAAGCCGCTTGCAGTCTGTCGTGCTCTATGTTTTCAGCACATAACACTTGAAAATTTTGAATGGTAAGTTATGCGTAACCGCAAGTCTATTTATAATTACACTATTTGCTTTTCATTTTATCATTTTTCATCTTTATACGTTCGCAAAAACAGAAGAGCGAAAGTAAACTTAGCAGTAAAAATTTCTATAACGTCAAATTATACAACAACGCATCATGCTCTGAACACAAAACGACGACAGACGACAAACGACAAACGACAAACGACATCTGTCAAATATTACACGTTCTTATGGACACTTATTTTGACGACGACACGAATACACGACTGTAGGCCGACAGTTGTCATTCTCGCTAACTCCTATTTGCCAACGACAGTAGAATGGAAGATAGAGAGATGAGGAAGAGTGGTGATGCCACTAATATATAAAATGTAAAATTATTCACAGCTCTTACAAACTTGACGTTATTTTACAAATAAAAGCATAAAATAGCTCTATTATACCATTTGTAATAACAATTGATAGTTTAAAACAAATAAATTTACCTATTCACTTATTTTTTGCATAAAAAATTTCACTTTGAACAAAATATTAAAATTTCATTGAAGTGCAAGGTATTAGTATGGCCACAACGAAATTGTGTACATGCAAAATGGACAGCTGCGTTGTTTTGTGTACATGCGTTGTTTTGTTTTCATTTCACTTTCGTACTGTCGTTTGTCGTCTGTCGTCGTTTTGTGTTCAGCATATCATTTAGCATTGTTATTTAGCGTTGCTTGTCGACGATGTACAAATATTGCAGTCATACTGTATCGGTATTTTGCAGTGGTACAGGCTTTTTCGGTAATGTAAGTAGTAAATACTGGCAGCACTGCGCAGTTTATACTGCTGATTTTTTGCTGGCTGATGGATGCCGTGATATATACATAACTGTTAAAACTACGCGTTTGAAAATTCCATTTCCAAACATAAAAATGTGCGAACGATTTCTTATTTATACTTTCACTTACCAGTTGGACAGCGAAAATTATCGTTTTCAATTATAAAGGTAGAAAAAAAGAATGAAAGAAATTTATTATTCGCGAATAGCTGAACTTTTAATTTTGGCAAAGATGTCAGATTTGCTTTTTCGAACTGGTTGCATCATGTGCTGAACACATAGAAAGCGATAGACTTCAAGCGACTTCTGTCAAATACACACGTTCTTAAGGACACAGTCATTTAGACAGCTGCCCGACTGCATAAGTGTCTCCATAAGAACGTGTGTAATATGTCGATAATAAATATTAAATTTTCTATAACATAGTCCAAAAAACATAATTACCGATAAAAATAAAGATATGTACATATATGATTATATGTTGACTTTGATTCATAATATTTACTAAATTTATGTAAAATTGATTTATTTTTACCTTTTTTTGTTTGAGTTGCTTACAAAATATAAAAAAAAACGACAATCGAGTAATATCTATAATGATCTTTATTCAGTATATTCAAAATGGCAAACATGAGTGGCCTGCTAACTATCAGATCTCAAATTTTAGTTAATATTTTGAGACTAACGCTAGAGACTGTTAAGTGAATAGTAATTAGTCACAAATTGAGACTCTACCTGAAAATGCCTCAAATAGAGACTACAGACTGCTTACAGAATCGCACTATTAGAAACTTGTGGCTGTACCACGGTACATAAACGCGCTGTAAATGGAGGTGTTTACAAAAATTAAATAATTTCTATGATTTTAGAAAATATGAAAATTCAATGAATTTGTAAAAAAAGATAATTTTTGGCAAAGTTGCAGACAAAACTGTATGATATTAAGTCTAATTTTTAATACAAATTTCTTTGAAAAAATTAAGTATTATCGAAAAACAAAAATTTTTTCGATCAATCTCAAAGCCATCCTATTTGTAGACCTATGAACAATTTCAATAAGATCGATTTACTAGCTTCTCCAAAATCGTGACATCCGACTATGAGAACGATATTTCGAAAAAAAACCGATCAAAGATTAAAGTAAGCGACTGGTCTAGGAAGAGTGCCACTCTCCCAAAGGTTTTATCTCTAACACTTTTATTACGGTTGCTTGAAATTTTGGGATTATTCTAGACACAAACAAAAAACAAAACAATAATAGCGTTAATTTAGAAAATTCGTGTAGTTCAAATTAAATACCGCCAGTGCTGCCAACTCTATGATTGATACTCTCGGAAACATGTTTTATTCTTCGATAGACATACTTGATTTTTGGATGTACTGCACAAAGCACATCGTCTTCGGATGTTTTTTCGTCGCTTGTCCATATTTTCTCTTCACAAAATAAATAAAATATTTTTCAGTACAAAAATCGCGGTGGTTTCAAATGAGTTCTACTATTAAAATTACTACTCATAACCACAGCACTTCCGCATCATTTTTAAAATGAATGAATAGTTACCCTAACAGTATGCTCCAAAGTAAAAAAAAAAAAATATTTTTTACCAATATATTATTATACAATTATTTTCTGCACTTTTTCGCACCGTATTCCACTTAGATGCACAACTTTCAGAAGAATGACGTGAAATTAACGACAAAACGGGTAAAAACAGAGAAACTGCACCCGGACATCTGACATGATGGTGCCATTAATCCGTTATAATAATATGAATAATATACCACATGTGCGAAAGTCATCAAAACTAAGCGGTACAAATTTCAGACCGCTGCTGTTGAAAGAGTTAAATTGACAACGAGAATATGCTCTTAGCGTTTAAATCTTTATGTTTGCATCTTAAGGCACAATATCAAAATTTATAATATTTGAATTTAACACCAAAGTGATGCACACACTAATCAAAATAATTTCAAAAAGTTTACTTATTTATGTTTGTATCTTTATTATATGATTTTACAATTTTACAGAATCCGCTTTATACGCATAGAATTTAAATCCTATATACTTAATAAAATAGCCATAAGAAAAATAGCAGACCAAAGCGTTACAAATAATATTTTATAATATTGTTAGTAAATTGTTGGTTTTACGCACATGTTTCGACAAATGAAACTGCTAATAACTACGTAAACTCCTCTTTAATTTTAGTAGTCCATACAACTAGTGCAGTTAGTGTTTAATCTATTTGGTATAGTTCTTCTATTTTCACAATCCTGTCAAAAATGTTGTGCATCAATGTCAGTCCGTACCCACCTCAGTAGTATTCGTCGAAAGTTAGGAAGAACAAAATATATACTCTTAACTTTATCGGACCATACTAGATATCTTGCATGTATTGAAGTAATGCTCTTCACACGTTTATTAAGAATTTACGCGAAGATTACAAGTATTATTTTCGTTACAAGTATTCAAGTTACAAGATCCAATTCGAATCGATGAAAACGGCCCAATTACCGTTTGAATTAGGATTTAATTGAGGCACCCTATTCGGTAGGACTGGATATTTTACAATTATGCATATTCTTGATACATCCATTCATTTTGAATTTACTTAGTATTAGCTGCTACGATAATAATCTAGAAAATTACTGGTGGGAATTTATCAAAACAAAAGGTCGACAACTCTTTTATATTTCATAAATAAGTGTTATTCGCTTGTTTGGTCTTTTTAATTGTTCGTTTAGTTCCAATTAAAAAGGAATATTGTGGCATACACATATTCAAATAATTTCTACAGTTAATGAAATTTAAGGAGCTTGTAAGTCTTAGAGTTAAATTTTTGCGTATATATGATATATATGCTGGCGCCGTGTTATTGGCCATATCTCGACGGCATCTGGTTTAGAAGTTACGCCTGCCGTTGTTGTTCTCGTGCACACTGCAAAACATAAATAAAATAATTATTAATAATTATGTATTTTAAACATATAGATACACATTAACAATACTAAAATAAATTAATATCACACATATGCACAAATTATTTTAACACACTGGAGTACACCCATTTAGTAAAAAAAAAAAACCGATTTGCTATATATCTTTAAACGTATGTATAGAATGAAGGCGTCAATACACTTTGTAAGAAGACAAGGGATTTATTGTTACTCGTGAAACAAAACAACAAAATCACTAGTCTTCCATGCAAAATGTATCTTATTAAAATTAGTTTAGCGAAATATGTAGTTACACAAGCGTTTTAAGCGATAATACCATATTTAACAACACATTTTTCACCCCTTTAGCCACAATCACCACTTTTTTAGTACACATAAATGAATTAGATGAACAATTATTCAATGTTTATGGATTAGTATGGTTTTTTTGTCGTTAAAAGAACAATGAATGAATGATACAATGTATGAGTATTGTAAAAAAACAAAAAATCATGAGTTAGAGAATGTGTTCATACTTTTAGGATGTGTTGGACACCAACCTCTGTTGTAAAAGATACTGAGCCATTTGGATTTGTTTTGGGTTACCGGAAATGGTAATAATGCGATCGGTTGATCCGGGTAATGGTTCATCAATTGTGATATAGGCACCAGACTCATTGCGGATGCGTCGGATGCGGCCACCGCCCTTTCCAATGATAGCACCAGCCAACTATTAAAAAAAAAAATATTCCTTAGGAGCTATTAAGGCTTTGATATTTATAACTATATACTCACATCCTTTGGAATTGTAACTTGCGTGCTGTTTTTGGGATCATGGCCATTTGGAAGATTTCCCGAATTGCCACCATTAGGCCCATTATTGTTTGGGCCAGGCCCGAAGCCTCCAGCACCGCCAGATCCCATGCCACCACCAACAGATCCCATGCCATTATTATTGATTGGTCCACCAAACCCGCCGCCTTGATTCATCCCACCTCCGAAGTTTCCACCACTATTCATTTGGTTGCCACCGAAACCACCTCCTGGGTTACCACCACCGAAGTTGCCCTGATTTCCCGGACCAAACCCACCGCTATTGCCACCGAAATTGCCACCGGATGGACCGTTATTTCCTCCAAATCCTCCACCGCCATTACCACCGAAATTTCCTCCACCGAAGCCACCACCAAAGTTACCGCCGCCGAAATTACCACCACCGTTATTGTTTCCGAAACCATCATCATTAGCCCATGGATTAATAAATGGGTTGTCACGGCGGCCACCACTGCGGCTACGGTCATTGCGTCCTCCACGATCGTTGCCAAAATTGCCGCCACCTCCATTACCCATACCCCCACCACCGCCGCCGCCGCCACCACCACGACCACCACGTGATTGACGGTTGTTACCACCGCCGTTACCACCACCGCCGGATCCATATCCACCATATGCATCCGCGTACATACGATCGAAATTGGTGGGATCATAATTGTGTACTGGGCCCTTAATAGGAGTCTGAAATTATTCATTAATATATATTATTTATATAATAAGCTGATTCTTATTATTCAACCGTAAACACCAATCTTACCTCTCGTGTCAGCGTAATCACCTCCCTTATAGCTTCAATCACCTGCGATTGTTTTCCGACGGTCTGTACTACTCGGTCTGTGCTTTGTGGGGCAACATTCGAGAATACCTTCAAAATACGACATCCGATTTTCTGAAAAGGACATATTCAATTACTATTAATTTAAATAAAATACACATAGGAGAGTTGAATAACATTGGCCAAATAATTTTAGAGGGCTGACGATTTGATAGACTAAACAGAAATCCGGATCCATTCCGGTAACATTGAGCTACCTCCTCCTTTCAACATTTATTTCCGAAGAACGTCAGTCAAACTGTGTGTCATGTTAAAGATGTCCTTAAGGAATTGAAAATATTGATATCCTTTGTACTTAAGTGGCTACTACATACGGATTATTGCATCATTTCAAAACTATATATTTATAGTCAGTACTTTCTACATTCTCTCTTTCTTATTTGGAACTTGACACTGTGCGAAATAATACGGCAGAATAGAGGCTGACCAATGAAACAGTCAATAGTTAAATACGGTGGTCGGGGTGGTCGGACGGACGGATAAAAGGCGACAATTTTACACATCGAAACCTCACACGAAGCTAAACAGTTGAGTCACAGCCTTGTAAAGTGAATTAAAAATCTTTTTTATTCGCCCTTACAGTATCTACCAACCAATACTCAACCAGTCAAACAAACTTTTATACACTTCACACATCAATATAAGCATGTAACAAAACAATTTTATTAATTATGAACAGAATCTACATATAACCGCGAATACATACTCATATCGAGCTAAACACAATCATACCAATACATGTGAGTCCAGAAATTATACACCGAGGAATACAATTGGATGTAATGTTAACAACTGAAGTGGCTGTGTCATCCCTTCCGTCATCATAGCACTATTACAGCCGTCTGAAACATACCGTTCTTTCCTTCCATCCTTATTTTATTAACATTTATTTCGTAAACTAATAACCATCCATCTTATTGATTAATTCAGGCAGAGCATTTTTCACATTCGCAATATATTCGCGTTAAATAAAGTTCAAATATATACAACTGAGTATAAAGAGCGATGACCGAAAACTAAAGGCAGACATCACTGTTCAGACGAGGATACAATTACCGAAATGCCGAAGTATGATGTTACCGTGACCAATCTTAATATTGAACTAGTTGGACTGAATTCATAAATGCCAAAACGCTGTGTCAGCGTTGACAATGGTTATCGCCGACTGCTGTTAATATCCACGCGCACGCAACTCATAGGGGAGAACGATACTGAGAAATGACCAAAGCAGCACAACATGACAGGAAGAGTCATTCGCATGGTACACATAAAATTCCATCCATGCTAGTACATACTTATAATGGGCCGAATGGATGATGGAGTTTGTAAATGACACAACACTTTCACACACATACCCAAACCGCACACAACAGAAATTCATTCGAAATATAGACATGGATATGGCCACGCACTCACACCACGACAGCAGGCAGGCAGTCTCTTCTCTCTAACGTGACTCCATGCTCACAGGACAAAAAGGACAAAATCAACCGAACAATAAACACATATAAACGATTGTGTGACTGCCTCACGCAACGGAACCGGTGTTCGGCAAACACATGCGCAGTTCTTCGTTTCTCGTATTTTATTGAATATTTACCTACGTACTCACGTATATGTATATATATATGGATGTGCATATTCTTTTATATTTACTACCGATGTAGGTACATACATATATTGTATAGAAATAAACTCACCTACCTGCAACATTGTATGAAAAATTAAAGTGATACTGACACTTAAAATCAGCAACTTATCAAATACAATGCCAGAAGACAAAAAAAAAGACGAATGCCGAATTTATCGAAGTAAGAAATATATTACTACGTGCATCTATCTATATACTATATATATCTAGTGTTTATTTATCTACACCATCTAAGAAATTCAGGGAGATTAGAAAGTAGTGCAATTAAAGCTTAGTGGGACAAAAATACACTCGTGTTCACCTATTGTACACAAATATGTTATAATTACTGCTGTTCAGTGAGAATTTATGTTCAACGTCACATACATATGTATATACATTTATATGTACATATGTTCGTGAAAATATCTAATAAAAATTAAAAATGTCCTAATTGATATCATTACAGCTGTAGAAATATGCGGGGGAAAAGAACATGTATTTGTGGGTATCAGCGGCAGATATTTAAGTCATTCAGGTAGTCTGTTTAACTGCCAGCGAATTCGCTTGTACACGTCCACCAGCTGTCGTTCAATTATTGTTGAACCTTAAAAACACAGGAAGAGGCGGATACGCACACTGCCACAAACACACATTGATATATGTATGTATATGCATAATATATACAGTTACGGTCAAAATAGTAGTAGTGCTTTTTCTGTAGCATATAGTTTAGGATTTATAATTTTCAGTTTCTTTATTTAATGCCTTCTCCTACAGATACGTTTATATACATAAGTAAAATGCAATAAGTAAAAAGTACCACAATAAATAAATAGCTCATCGCTTGCTATTGTAATTTCATAAATGTGAGCTACTAAGGCAGCAAAATTAAGAGGAGCGCATCTGGATTTATTTAAATATTTATTTGGAATAACAAATTTTCTTATCATTTTGTGAATATCTTATTCAAAAATTTTCAGCAATGGGATATATTGAAAGGGAAAATTTTAAAGAAGTTAGAAATTTTATAGTGGGGGCCAATGTCTTTATTAAGAAAACATAGATCGTTTTGTATATCTTGGAATTATCCAGTCTATGCCCATGAAAAAAGATATCTTCTTTGGATCTTTCAACATATTAATGACCTAAAGCAAACAATGAAGTTTACTCACCAGTGGTTCCTAAAAAATATTCTTTGAATTAAAATGAGAAATTAAAATGAAAATAATACATACGAAGTGTGTTCAAAAAGTATCGCGAATTTTGAATTTTCGCGGATTACGTATATTCGAATTTTTTGTGGCGTTATGTTGGTACTCATGTCACTCACTTATGCCGACAAGCTCGGCCATTTTGAATGTTCATTTAATTGTTAACAGCTGCTTTGCTTGCACGTGTTTTGGATCGTCTTCGATTTTTACCTATCAAAAAAATTGCACCACGATAACGCCCCTGCTCACACATCGTTGCTTGTTCGCGACTTTTTGGCCAAAAACAACACACTAATGATGCCGCAGCCACCGTATTCCCCAAATCTGCCCCCTGTGACTTTTTCTTGTTCCCTAAACTGAACGGGCCCATGAAAAGACGACGTTACGCTTCTCTTGACGAGATAAAGACGGCATCGAAGGAGGAGCCGAAGAAGATTAAAAAAAAATGATTTTTTGAAGTGCTTCGAATATTGGAAAAACCGTTGGCATAAGTGTATAATATCTCTTGGGGATTACTTTGAAGGAGATTAAATAGATATTCATGAATAAATAAATAATTTTTGAAAAAACACAAAATTCACGATACTTTTTGAACACACCTCGTATACATGTATATATATGTACATTATATATTTGAATGTAATTTTCCACGAAATTCTTTAATATTGATAATTATTTCTACCAACAATTTACTCACCTAAATTATTACTATTTTTTTGACCGCCTAAATATGCCAATTCTTCCAAAATGGAATAATAATAATATTATAATTAAGCAATCTCTTACAATGTATAGGTAATTTTTAATAAAGAAAAGCATTTAAGCCGCATACTATTCAATCAAAGGGAACATACATATACATATGTACATATTAAATATTAAACGAAGAGAACTCAACTGTACATTCAATTATGAATACAGTCTTATATGTGCAGAAACGTCTACTGATTTCTTCAACAGAGAATTCAAAGCGGAAATGGGGAAGAATGCATCCGGATTCAATTTAGCAGTTTACTTAAAATTCACCAGTGTATCATTTTATGGGGAGAAAAGCATTTCGAGTTGAACAATGTAATCTGATCTAAATTTTAACGCCAAAGTACTCTTAAACAACATAAATTAATATGAAATCCCAAGTTTGACTTGAAGCAGATGCTAAATGCAGCTGTAAAGGTTCTTTAAACTATGGTAAGCGAATTAGAACAAAAATAATTCGTTTACTTAGGATATAGAAAAAACATTTATACCCTCGATTGAAAGATAAACAATTTTCATCTTTTGAGTTTTGAAATGGTTTGCCCTATATAAGGTGCAAAGTTTCGATCAGAACAGTTCCTAAAAAGTATTAATATGATATATTAGTATATCACCAATATTATATACATATGTCGGGTTTTTGTCGATACTCATAACAGTACTGTTGATATAAAACTAATATTAATCTTTTCATACCATTTCAAGTTCATGAAAGGTATAATTAAAGGCAGATACGAAAGTTCTTCACAAAATGCATTTCTCGATCAGTGATGAATAGGATACATAAATCCAATGCGCATCTGTCGCTTGACGCATCTTTGAAAATCTACCCATCACATGCACAAGTATAAACACACACTTAGTTTATCTGTGCATTTGTGCCTAAAACTGAAAATACGCTTAAGCAAGAATAGGGCGAAGAATGAGTTCGAAGGACAGATGTTTTTGCTTAGTTTAAACACAGCACCTGTTCAACATTCGTTAGGATCAAATAATTGTAAATCCAAATATTAAGCAAGGAGTCTCGGTCCGTTGCGTGGCGAGTGGCAAACGACAGCTGGGAATTTCTTTGCAAGCAATATTAAATTAAATATGGATTTACTTACACCAAAGAAGTGCATGTACATATGTTTCACATTTGTACGTGCACACACATACATATGTATGTATGTGCAGTGCATATATATACATTGTGACTGATATTAAGTTTCGAGAAATTTGGTTCAGAATTGAGGATTTAAATATAAATTGGAAATCTTAATATAAATAGTGATTTTATAGCCTTGGCAGGCGACAGCGTCAATCAGGATTCACTGCATTAATCCGGATTAATTCAGGAGTTAGTGAAGATAACTCCGTTGCTAACTCCCATTTAATCCTCAAAATTTTATAGAGTTAGCTGCATTTTCGTTGGCAACATTGTTAAAATGGCCTATTTTAATCTATTGTGAATGAAAATCAAGCTACACAGGCAGCTGTTTTTAAAATTTTCAATACTAAAACAAGAAGTTTTATGTTATGTGCAGTTTTAAAAATAGCATGTTGATATGTTTTTGTAATAAAAAATGGTTTTGTAACTATTGGGCGGCTAACAACCGCAATGTTTATCTTCCATACATTTTCATTGAAAATATAATATTATAAAACTTACTATCAGCTGTGTGGAAAACTTTCTTATTTGACAAAGTATCTTCACGAAAGTTGATCTAGATTATTACCCCAGACAACGCTAAAATCTTCGTACAAATTGTTCAGACAAAATGGCCGTTCAAATTCAAGTCCTTGTAGGGAAAACTTTTTTGGTATCTTCACGAAATTGTCATAGGTTATTGTCCAAGGTATCTGTACAATCTCTGAGGAACCTGCTTAGATTGGACCCGTTATAGCTTATAACAGCCACTTAAACTGAACGATCAAAATTAAGATATATATTTTTATCCTCTTACACGCTTTCGGTGCAGCCGAAGCAAATTGAGATCTGAAGCTCACCAATCGCGTCAATAATGACCTCTTGAAACCGAAATTAGTTTTGTAAAAATATTTGCTAACAATTTCTGGCAATAATGGCAAAAACATTATGAAAAAGCGAAATCAAGTTAAATGATAGCAGCGGATACAGATACATATGTTTGGCCGCACTAAAAACTTATTGTAAACTTTCCAAAGATTTGAAATTAACTATTAATGTACCCTCGGAAGTTTTTTAATATTTCCAGCACTAATTAAAGACACAGATTTTCTGTTTCTAAAACTTAAAAATCTATGTTCTTGGATAGAGTAAAATTTTTGTGTACTTACATCTCGAATTTCCTTAATTTTTTGGCCACCTTTGCCAATAATACATCCAGCAAGACTTTGATGAATAAGTAGGCGCACGTCGACCTCATCATCGCGCTGTAAATGAATTTCATTTCGGTTAATACAAATTAAACATATACAATTTTGTTCCTAAAATTTATTTAATGGAAACACTTTCAGCTTACCTCTTCGAAATATTTTAACATCTCCGTTACAATTTGCAGTGTTGCCTCAAGATCAGATGATATCAATATGGTGCTATTTGAAAATCGAAAGAAAGGAGTAAATTTATTTGATAAATAAGCTATAATTTGTCTTCTACATGTTTATGCGCGGCGTTCAGTAATTATCTTCTCACTCTATCTGGCTAATGACCGGAATTAGATTATCCCATTGCTTGTTAAAAAGTCTTATTATTTATAGACTTGTTAAAGGAATGTAAATGTTCATAATAGTTGGCAAACCGACACAAACTCCTAATGAATACAACATCAATACTATCGACAATGGCACTGGATTGGTTAATGTTAAAAAATGTTGGTTATGAGAGTTAGTAAATAAGTATTATAATTAATCTTTGATCGATTTCCAAAAATAAATGTTTACAATTACTCCAAGACCGATTGTTAATGAATGATTGTACAATAAATTTATTATCATAACCGAACATAAATAAATTTAAAAATAAATGGGTTTGAATGCAAGCATCAATATATGTAAGTACATGCAGCACAATTACTGCTAGTCATTTATCTTGGTCGACCATAGCTTGGCATGTTTTTGTTTGCACCACACACTAGTTTGGTTTGGGCAGATAAATGTACACGGAGATTTAGCTTGGGCCAAATGGAGGTACAGAGGTGTCAATTCGTGGTCGAGTTTTTTATAGACAGGTGGAGCAAATAGTGGTACAAATAAAAATTGATGCATGACGCTGAGGAAATGAAACCAAGTTAAGCCAGAGTTATTGAGAAATAGCTAAATGTAAAAATTAGATGAGGTGTCCATGAATTGGTAGTTCAGTTTCATTCTGCAAACGCAGCAGACAATAACAAGTAAAATGTTTATATGGAAATTTGGAATGTGTGTGGGTTTTTACAATTAATTACTAGTTTTGTTTATTAAATCGACTAACGTACGGTGTGTACGATAGGAAGTATAAATGGGCTCATAGATATCACAAATACTTAGGTACCTAAGACGCACCTAGTTTTCTTATTTATAACTTTAAGGAACAAAATTTAGCATAAGATAAGAGAAATCAATCCATTACGAGATTAGAGTGCAAGTATGTTAAAAAATACGAAATGCGAATGTACGATATACGACATACGGAATTTTGCAATGGAACAACCAAAAAGTTAAACATAAATTTTACCTAGATCTAAAGTACTGATAAAGTAAATAAATTACTTTGATATTTCACAATCATCGATTTAGATAAAAGGAATCTAAAATATTTTAATGGATAAATGTTTACCGTTCGGGGCCTTGAGAATCGTCGACAGATACAGTGGCTTTATACTGCATTTGCATTTCATTGGTTGATTGGCACAGTGTGTTAGGTTTACGGATAACATTTGGTCAGGTTGTTTCATTGGTGGCGTACAATATTGGTGACGATTTAGCAGTACAAGTGGTTGATGTTGGTCAATTCGTGTTAAGCACAATTTTTAAAAATGTGATCATTTTCATTACCGGAAATTCCGAGAATTATTTTCACATTTTGGTGAATTGGTACGTAGACGAAATGCATTTTTGTTTGTGGATCAGTTTATATATTCAATTAAGTCAATTATATTATTTTTTATTGTTATTATTATTTTTTTTTTTTTAATGACAGATGAGCAATGATTGCAACACGGCACAGCGACAATAAAAATGTCAATGTGGATTTGAATATCAGAGTTGAAACAGATTTGTTGATTTAAAGAGTTTAGATATAGATAGATTTGTTATATATTTTTCGA
Source organism: Bactrocera dorsalis (assembly GCF_023373825.1). NCBI lineage: Eukaryota > Metazoa > Arthropoda > Insecta > Diptera > Tephritidae > Bactrocera > Bactrocera dorsalis. Next base: position 51,692,671 of record NC_064305.1, read on the forward strand.
AGACACATCGATGTTGGCCAAACAGTTGTTTGGTGGTGGTGGTGATGGTGTTCAGATTAGACCAGGGCCATTTCAGTTGTGAGACGGGCGATCGGGCGTGCAAATTAACGAGCAGGCGGGCGGGCAATCGGGCAGATGAATGGGCATTATATCGTTCAATTTCAATTTTTATGTACATATACATAATATATACGGTATTTTTTGTTGGGTTTGCCGTTGAAAATTTTATTTGAGAACAAACCAGTACGGGGCAGATCAAATCAGGCAGTAGATGGGCGATCGAGCGGGCAGTCACGGCAACGTATATATTTCAACGTTTACGATTTGAGTTTTTACAATCGAATCGAATCGTTTCATTTCGAGTCGCATATGTACGACACAGTTACATAAAACGAGAGAGTGGGACAAGAGAAAAGAGAGAAAAATTTTCATTTAGTTATGAGGTTAAGTGCAATGGCTTATTAAAAAAGTAAAATTATTTTTTTTCTTATTATACAATAGAAAAATAGATCCTAAGCTTAAATAGGCGTACGATGCTTTTTAGATTGAACAGTCCAAAACTTTTAATACCAATAAAAGTATGGAAAGCATAGAGAAAAAAATGATTCAATAATTATTATAAAATGGTTAGAATGATACGATCTAACTTCATCAAGCTAGAATATCAGTTACCCAAAGTTATTTTGCTTTTTATTTGCAGTTATTTAAGCAATTAACATTATTGATTTGTAATTCGATATAATTTTATTTTCTATCATCTTGTGGTGATTATTGTGTTAAAATTTTCACAAAAACTTATCTTACTTATAAAATGTTTTTATTTTCATAAGATTTATTTTAATACAACTGTAAACGGATCGATATTGTCTAATTTTATAGTAACTTGAGGGACATATAGAAGCAATGCACTTCGGAGTTTTAATAAAATTTTCAAAAGCCATTAAAAATCAATTCGTAAAAATAATTTACCTGAGTGCGCATTTTTTGAATATGCTGTCCCCCTTTACCAATGACGGCACCAGCAATCTAAAATTGAAAATTTTAAAGCTGAATGACTCTACAATTTTGGAATATCAGAATGTCTACTTACATTACTAGGTATGAGGATACGTATTTGGTCATCATTGCGTCGACTACGCTTATCAGCATGTGGGCCATCGTCGTTATTTTCTCGCTTCATCTTCATTTTTTCTGTAATTAGATTCATTGAAATAGATTTTATATAAAAAATTGGAAGATTTTGGTTTCTTAAATGTAGTAGATAAAATTGAAATTTTAAAGTTAGTAACTGCTATAAAATGTTCAGAAAAAACAAATAATCGTACCTCAGAACTATCAAATTAGTAGTAGTAGATTTTACCGGTTTTACTATCAGAAACAAAGAAAGAAGATAGTCGCTGACAGATTTGAAAAGTAAGTTAGAAATCAAATTATTTTATTTTTACGAATTAATTTACCTTTATTTTTAAATGGGCAAATATAAAAATAAAACACAAAATTACTTAGTTTTGAGTATATGGAAAGAAATCATATTTTAAGAAGATTTACAAAGCGTAATCGACTTGATTTAAAACCCGTGCGTCTTTATTCAGTCGATAATGCTATATAAATCCATAAAGTAAGTCGACAATGTTAAATAAATTCGTAAAATAAACATATATATGAAGATACAAATTATTCCAAGCTAAATTTCCCAAGCAATTCTTTCAGTTCACCGAGTGGACTAGTCTGATCTCTTAAAAACTGCCTTTTAATTTTTCCGTTGCCTTTTTCTTCCAATAAAATTAAAGCTAAAGTAGCGGAGCTCATTAAAAACTTTAATAGAATTTGCTCCCAAATTTGTTCATTGCTGGTTTTACCACATTAGTAAACAGCTGATACGAATATTGGTTTTGCGTATCTTCAAAAAGACGAAAATTCAATGAGATTATGTGACAGAATTAAAATCAGAGTTGTTTTGCAATTCTGACAAATACGCAAATCCGTCTGGGATTCCACAACACCCCTGAATACTTAACGTAGCTTGTAGAAAAAACATTAACTTCTGCAGCACGGAAGCTATAATACCCATTTTTATAGCATACAAGGTGCAATCAGTTTATTCGAACATATTGGTCTTTGATCACCGTCGCCTTGCAAACAAATTCTCAATGTCGTGAGCTCTATAAAAATTTGTCAGCAAAATACGGAAACGGTTGTCAGCCGGTGCCTGTTGGCCATAATCAACAATAAGCCCGCTTACATTAAATTAGCAAAACAAAACCAAAACAACGTTTCCGATATATCTTCAGCCTCATTAAAAATAAAAAGCTAATGTTCGAAGAAACACTTTTTGAAAATAAAACTAGTTAGCTCAACTGCGGCATAGTGTCGAATCAAAATAAAAATTTAATATTTAATTGTTGTATAAATAATTGAGGAAATGCTGACACATTCTTTGGCCGAATATAAATCCCGACCCGCTCCGTTTACGTGAAAGCGATTGACGTGGGAACGGCAAAGTGTCAATAACATTCAATTAGGATTTTTCCAAGTTGTCCCAAATTTTTTTGATCGAAAACATTTTTTAAACAAACTTCTCTCTTGATAATACCTTTGACTTTTGATTGAAGACAAAATTATATTTTATACAATTACTTGAAAATGCCTTTGACAATCTAGATACAAATATGTGTATTTTATTTCCTAATATGTATTTTAGAAGCAATAATTTATAATTTTAATAAATACTAGTTCACAGAGACACGCAACTATGGTTATAACATTCTATTATATTTTTTGTTATTTTTATTATAAAACCTTAATATATTATTTTATTTTAATTCTTTTAAATATAAGGAATTGATTTCTATAGGCTGGCAAGGGATTTTATTCATTGGAAAAATTATAGTATCTCAATTTTATAATATTTACTATATTTATCTTTTAACAACTTTTAACACCTAATACCTAAACTCACTTATAAGAGAAAATTCAGAAGCCACCAATATAAAAAAATATTTGCAAACAGAAACACTTAATTAGAAGATACACTTGTGGCCACTCAAACCTTACCACTATACTTTCTTACATTTTATTTCGAACTTTTTTGTTCCTTCGGGATTTTCTTCAATTTTGTTTTTTTTTTATGTTTTTTGTAAGCATAAGTAAACTAAATTATATTATCTAATTATAATTATAGTTTTTAATTTATTACGTTTAATGAGTAAAACACAAATTAGCTTTTCTGTGTTTATACAAAAGCGGCCGATTTTATTGTGATATGCCGACTAAACTTTGTGTTTCAATTAAGAGAAAATAAAATAAAATATTAATTTCAATTATAGTGTAAATGAAATTAAATTAAAAAAATAAAAAATATGATTTTTTCATCGCATGTCAGTCTCTTACATTTCGAGCTCATTTTGTAAAGCTCGCTAACTTTCAATTGATTTGTGTATGACTAAATATGGCTTATTTCTAAATAAAAAATTTCTATACCGCAAAATTTACCGCTATAAAGTGTAGTTAATACTTGAAAATTTTGAGTGGTAAGGTTTGTGTGGTCACGAGTGTATAATACAGAAAAATACTATTGAACAATTTAGCAAAATCGAAATAACTTTTTAAAATCTCATTATATCATATTATTAAAACTGTTTATCAAATAAAATGTGGATCAGCTTGCAAATAAAAATATCAAATTCAAAATTAGCAGATTTAAAATAATCTAACTGAAAATATCATCCATAAGTAGGTAAGGAAATATATATTATGAGCGATGAAATATGAATTACTACTATCCCAATCAAGACTGAATTAATGGATTTTTCAAACTTTTTTTGAAATTTTAAATTCGATAATTTGCAACAATTTAAACGAATACAAAATATTAATGAGTTCCCACTTTTTCGTATTAATTTCGTCTTTAAAAATTGTTATTACCTTCTATTCGTATAACAGTTATATTGAAATTAATGTAAGTTTTTAATAAATAACACTTATAAAATTTATCACAAATTTTCACAGACTGATTGTTAAATCTTGAGTAAGTCCAGACAGCCGATGACCACTTTCAATGAAATGTCTGTACTAACTATCGTGTTGACGAGACAAAAGCCTTTATTTATTAGCAAAACCTGGCACAATACTTAAGCTTTGAAATGCCGGCCCATCAAATGCAACCGGAAATCGGCCAATCAAAAACGAGACATTTTTAACTCCCACTGCAGAACTTTACAATGTACAAAAATTCAGACCCGATCAGCCAAAGTGAATTGACAGAGAAGGAACATTTGTCGATGGTTATTTTGGAAAAAACAGTGACAGACTACAAATGGATAGATAATAAAGGACACAAGACAGGACATGTACATACCACAAACTGACCAATAAAAATCTAACAAATAAATAGATCATTAAAAATTCTTGCCCGATATATAGAAACAGGGGAAGTTAAACGTTCGGGTACCACGCAACCAATATATTAACCTGAAAGACCACAACAGAAAACCTCCGAGTACCTGCAGCTATATGTAATTACAATTTGTGTACGCTTATTTGAATGTACGTGAATGCACGCGCCATTATTGTGTGCAGGAGAGGAGGTATTAATAAAGTTGCATTTAATATTGTCAGTGTATCGTGTTTTTTATTTCATTTTTTTTTAGCTTTTGCGGTCAACCCCCTTCTAGGGGTAAGGAAATTGTTTGAAAATATATCCACATCAAGGAACGTAATCAAATTATGGGAATTTTTAATTGCACGATGGGCAGGCCGGAACAGAACTTCTATCGAAAAAGTAGAACTGAAAACACTACTGATGTCTCAAGTTGTGAATATTTAATAGAGCAATAGCCATTATCTTGTGATTTCAGAAGCAACTTTGTCTGTTGGGAGGGTCATTTAGCTGTGTCAATATCAGCTGATGTTTTCACATTATTTATATTTAAAATTTAGAGCAAGACTTGTATAAAAAGGAACTTAACAACTTGTCTTTGATAGTTATGGTAATTTTAAGTTATATCAAGGCAATCATGTGAAATTCAGCCAATTGTGGAAAATTTGCTTCACCAACATGAAAAACTCTACTGCAGTTAGCTTCCTTCGGAATAGGATAATTATTTAAATGACCGTCTGAGTTAAACGCTTACTGTTAAAAATGCATTACACTAGACTAACAGAAAATGATTCTTATATTTATTGGCTATACTATAGGCGTATTTATAATCGAGTATATATGTATATACTAGATATTTGGATAAGCTCTCCTCCTGTTTGCCTTCAGTCTCTAATTTACCTGAGAGCACAAGTACAAGAATATCCCTTAATTGAGATGTTTTTTGTTTGATTAATAAAGATAAAGGATTTTAAGGTCTGTCGCAAAAGAAACAGGACTGTTAAAAAAAAACAACAAAAAATTAATATTTTTCAAAAGTAATATTTTTTATTCAAAGTAGTTTCCTTGTGCTTCGATACAGCGTTTAGCCCGGTCAATTAGCATTTCAAATGAGTGTTTAAGGTCATTTTTCGGAATGTTCTTGAGAATATCGGTCGTCGCCTTTTGGATAGCTGAAATGTCCTGAAACCAGTGTCCTTTCATGGGCAAATGAAGTTTTCCAAATAGGTAAAAATCGCAGGGTGCCAGATCAGGTGAGTAGGGTGAGTAATTAATGGTTAATATGGAGTTTTTTGTCAAAAAATCAGTGATAAGCGTCGACCGATGACACGGCGCATTATCGTGCAACAGGCCTCACGGTATTGTGGTCGAGCACGACGAATGCGTGATAAAAGACGCTTCATAACACCAAGGTAAAACACACCATTAATCGTTTGGCCAGGTGGGACGAACTCTCGGTGTACAATACCCTCGGAATCGTAAAAACAAATCAGCGTTGTCTTTATTTTTGACTTCTGAAGACGACTTTTTTTCGGTGATGGCTCTCGTCCTCACGACCTTCTTGGAATCGCTTAAACCACTCATGCACATTACTACGGGATAGGCACTGATCACCATAAACTTTTTTCATCATTTGAAATATTTCAGTAAACGTTTTCCCAAGTTTAAAACAAAATTTAATACTTGCTCTTTGTTCAAAATACATTTTACGACCGATGGCCAAAAGCTGCTGTCACTTTTCGATCGATAACATCGATTGTAGTTATCCAATTGTCTTAAAATTTTTACGAAATGTCAACAAGAGATCAAACTTTTTATTTCATATACCCAGCAATAGGTGGCGCCACCAGAAACAGTTATATTTAAAAAGTTCTGTTTCTTTTGCGACAGACCTTGTATACTGCATACAAAACTTGCAGACTACGGTACAAATTATGTATATCTTAGATATTGATGTATTTAATTTAACAGATATATTTGATTTTGGTTTTTAACGCTCAGGTCGCTCAGTTCATAATTCAAGTGTTATAAATAAATATAAGATACTTCCAATAGTTATCAAAACTAAAAATGTGTGCCTCTTGTTCAAGTTTGAAAATGTTTCGCTTAGGTAAACCTGACTTTGGTTGTTGTTGCAGCGCCTGAAAATATACCTACGGATAAAAGTCCGGGTCCGATCCGTTTACTTAGCCCCGACTGTCTTGGTAAGGGGTGCACTATCATAACTTTTACATTTATTAAGCGGGTTTGGTGGTTAGACATATTTTGGATAACTCAATTCTATACAATTCTCATCACGAATCTTTTCTCATAAAAATAACGAAAATGTAACTTGGTACTTAAGTTTTTAGAACATAAGACAGGAGAGAAATGAAAATGATTGTTAAATTAATACCAGAATTATGTACTCTGATACAGTCACAAGTCTCTAAATTTCAGATTTTATTTTAGAGACAATTTGTGCAACTTGAGACGATTTTGCAATTCTGTCTCGTAATGAAATACAAAAATCTCTCAATTGAAAATGAACAGGTCTAGTCGACGTTTTTTAGAGGTCGATAACAAATATTTAATACTGTCAAAAATCTTAATTGCCAATAAAAAAATAATATGTTGGCTTTGAATCTGAAGAATTAACAGATTTATTTGAAATAGTTTTTTTTTTTTATTTAACTTTTAGGTATTTGAGTTACTTACAAAATATAAAAAATAGACAATCGATTAATATATATGATGATCTCTATAAGTGAAGTGGCAGTATATTCAAAATGGAAAACAAGACTTCTCATTAGTTTTGTGACCCGCTTTCTATCCGGTGACAAATATGAAACAATACTTTGTGACTTCAGACTAGAGGCTGTATTGTGAATTGTAACTGGTCACAAATTGAAACTTTATTTGTAAATGTCTCAAATATTGACTAAACTGCTTACAAAATTGCCCTATAAAAGTATTCCTAGACGTCTGATGTCAAAAAGTGATCAACACATCATAAAAGAGCTGAAGAAAAACATTTGTGCCGAATTCGAAATTAATTATACAATTCACATAGTATTAATATACGCTATAAATACAATATTTTCGACCGCAAAACAAAATATATATAGGGGTTTCACATAGTCTCATAAAGTTATAAGTTATAACGATCCGAAAACACAGCGTTCAGAGTTGTATTTGGGTAAACTTATTTTAGTATGTAATCCAACAACAAATTTTTTAAACTAGTATAAAAATTTATGATTTTATGATTTTACGATATTTTATGATACGTGGTGAGTATCCCAATAATTTCTACAAAAATTGTAACCCTGTGCTAGCTGTCTATACAACGAACAAAAATCTAACACTCTAACAGTGTACATACAAATATATAAGATGATCTAGGCATTTGTAATCAATAAAAAACACAATCTCTAATTTTTGAATATGTTGTTTTGTTTTAAGATGACGTATACCTACATCGATTCCAAAATTTTTGAGAAGTTTAACTTCCACTATATGAAACACATATATATAAATTTATAACGCCTCCAAGTGGAATTAATTTATTTGGAAACAAATACGGAAGAGCTAAGTTCGGGTGTAGTCGAACATTTCATACTCTAACAACTTGTCAAAATCAAAGGCAGACAAACAAGTTTTCACCCGACTTTATCAATTTCAGGCGCAAATTATTAGTTATAAGAAAAACGCGATGCCAAACTTGCTAACATAACTAACATATATGCTTATAGTCAACCGAAAGTTCGAAAATTTTTCTATTACGATTGTTGAGGCTAAGGGAATTATTGGTCCGATTTAATACATTTTTGATACACATGACTACCATTCTTAAAAAAAATAATTGCGATTCATTTATTGGTGCGTGATTTACATAACGGAAAGTGAAAGAATCTGATGGAATTTAAAATTGTGCTATATGGGAAATAGTCGTAGTTGAGGCTGCGATTTCGCTCATTTTCACTCTAGAACATAGAAATGTCATGAAAATATATACTCGATTTGGTCTAGATCTAGATCTAGACCTAGAACTTAAGGACATATGTACATTAAGCTATAAGAGGGAGGGCCCACGCCTCTTGCTACTGCGATCCCCTGTGGCAAATTTCATATCTTAATATAGTGCTTAGTTATAGCACTTTATAGATTTTCGTTTACGTGTACCAAGATTCATTAAGACGAGATTCATTTTAACTTGCACAGATGGACACGGACGGACAGACTGACAGACAGAAAATCACTCCGATTTTAAGTCGTCTCATCATATACATATAATATATTCGTATCATATTATACTTATTTATAAGCCTATATTTTAATCGATTATTTTTAGGTGATACAAACAACCGTTAGGTAAAAAAACTATTGTACTCCATAGAAAAATGTTACAAGAGTTTAAATATATCGCTTTTTACAGGATTTCAGAATACGTTGAATTAACTATGTACTATATCCACTTCCATACTATATTTGTCGAGTAGCCACGCCCAACTTTGCTGACTGTTGACAAAAGTGTTTTCCAAAGTATACTTCATGTAAATCTACGCACACACATACATATATATATAAATCAATCATAATGTGTGACTTTCCAACAAAACTCCTTCAGTGCCCACAAAACCTATGTACTAAGTTTGAATACATGTCATTGTTTGCCCATTTTTGTCCGCATTTTTTCATTCCTCTATCCCCATGGTAACAAAATTACATTAACTGACTCTCAATAGCAATCTACGACATACTTATATATATAGCTCAGATCATACAGGAAAGCGACTTACTGTCATTAAAAACATGAACGCAATATGTATTAAATAGTGCTTCAATTAAGAAGTCGACCCAATATACAACGGTCGATTTTTGTTTTCAAATTCAAATAAAACACGGACATGTGTACCATTCTTTTGGAAAAGAAAAATTAATGAGAAGACACTAATAACCTTTGAAAGTTCCTCGATTTCAGATATATTGTATCGAGATTCGTCACTCAATTTATTTAAAGCAATTAACCAACCAACTTAATGATATTCCAACATTCTCACCTCATTGGAAACTATTTGGGAATGTTTAATTCTGCTTTTGGGAAGTTTGTTAAAATATTCCATTTAATATTTAAATGTGCATTCTTGCCTATATCCCTGTTGTAATTGAAATGTTAAATAAATTTTAACTTTTCTCATCTTTCAAAAGATTCTGTTAATCACAGGTTTGAAATTCGAGCTAAGAAAATTAAACTTAGGTTTTTTTTATTATATTTAATTTATATAATTAAAAATAATTCAGTAAGTTTAGTGTTATTTGTTAGAATTAGAGAATTAGAATTATTAATTGAGGTAATGCACCGCGACCAGGGTCTACTGTGCCCTCTCCTATATCACATGACCTCACAGAGCCCCAGCAGCCTGAACAGTTCCAGCAGTTTGCCGGGCTTTAGCGAGGTTATGTGATCCCTGCTGATATACACTAAATCCAGGGCCTTAAGCCTTTTCCCACAGATTGCTGTGCAATCCTGGACTTAACTTATTAAAGATTTTAATTAAATTATAATTTTCTGGATTAAAAGAAGACATATTGTGTAAAGAAATAATTAACCAATTTATCTGTCCCTATCTAGCTTATCTACACGAAAATAATTTGTGAAAGGGTACAATTTAATAACAGGTTCGTACAATAATACAAATAAACATATTCATACATACATATTAAGGTCTTTCCTAACATATTGATTTTTGAAATTATTTGTGATGAAGAATATAGTACATATGGGGAAACATACTATAAAAAAAAAAAAAAAAAAAAAAACTCGTAACTTGATTGAGTGAAGCATTTTAGGAATAAATTGCACTCGGTTCCTGTGGTTAAAATAAAGCTACATATTTTCATTTTTACATTTAACTAGGATAGTGCCGATATACCTATCGTTTATGTATATTAATTATATTACAGTATAATAATGTCATGGCTTATTTAATTCAGCAAGTTCACTAATGAGTTCCTATCTCTTGATTTTGTGATATTCTTTTAGAATCTTCCAAATTGAAATAAACATCAAATTGTAACAATCATAACAGGTCTTGTACACAAAAAAATATAGGAGTCCGGGATGTTCGGGCAATATAGCAAGGGATCACATTCGACGCAAAAATGTTGCAGTTCAAGTTCCAAGTAAGTATGTGCAGAAAAACAAGTATCGCATTGGTGCAGTTATTTGGTCATAGTTAAATCTCAATTTAAATGAAGTTTCACATAACATGCTTAATTTTTGACAGAAGTTTATATTTTGCACTGGGATATTAAATATTCGAAAATTTGGACAACCTAAATATTCGATAATACAGAATTTGACAGAAATGATATTGGACGCCATTAAGAAACTTTAAGTATCTTTTGAACTACTAAATATATGTGTAATTTAAACTAGTTATATTGAGATATAACCAATGTAAATAAATATCCTGCAGAAACATACCGGCGGAAAATATTCCCCCATATAGGCGAATCTAATTTAATAATGCAAATGATTATAGTTCATAGGAAAAAAGAGCACCCGTATTCTTTGAAAATTAATATTGAACAATGTTGTTCCAAACATCCTAATAATGAGTCTTTATATACATATAAAACAATTATAACTACTTAGTAGGAAGGTATGAACGTTACATTGAGTTGGTTTATAATCTTTACTGTTTGCAATAAACAACTTTCAAATAAAAAATATGTTTAGTTGTAAAACAGCGTACTTACTAGTCATAACTGGCGTGAAGACGCAGACTTGACTATCGAGATTAAAACCTTTTATAAACTTTGTAGTCTCTGAAAAGAACAAAATAACATTTTTTAACACATGCATTTTAAGCAATTTAGATAAATATCATTTGCGGTTCTGTCAATTTGCAGCCGGGCCCACCAGATCTGTGCACTGGGATAGCTGAAAAAGCGTTTAGCTGAAACAGAAGTGTCAAATGGACTAGCCCGCTTTGCAGAGGCAAACTTTCTGCTGGGATCAGCAGTGGAGCCCTATATCATATACCAGCAAATCCAGATTGGAGAAAAAGAAAAATACAGATATAGAAACCAAACTTGTGGCGTGCACCAGCTAAACTTTTGCTGGGAGGATATAACCCTAAACAAATTATAATCCTTTCGAGGTATGAGATTACATTACCCGTACCCTATAAAAAAATTCGTATCCGTTACGGTTTCGTAGACCCGAGTGTGGTGGAAACGGAAAAGACAGAATCTTAGTTACCAATGCTTCTAGAATGATTATAGTAAAAATGTCTTAGGAACATGCAGAACATGCCCCATTTATAATATCCAGCCTATTGCTAAATTATTTACAGATTTTGCCACTTAAGCGTAGTAATGAAAAAGTTTGGTCCTCTATATAATTCAAATTTACAGTTTGAATCGGTAACAAACAAAAACCATGTAGCCATAGACCCGACCGACGCTACAATAAAGCAGCAACATCATTCAGTCTTTCTGAGTTTTACAACATTGATTAAATTATTTAATAGTATAATTAAAATAATATTACCAAGCTTATTTATACGAGTAGGTATATGTCGCGTCTTTAATTACAAATATTAGAAGAGAGAATAGTATTACTTGAAAAAATTACTTAGATTTGTTAAATTACTCAACATTAATTGACATTAATATATTTATTAGAGAGTTATGGTAATTGTTCACAATATTTGAATATTATTCTAAATTAATGAAAAATATAACGAAGTCGATGTTTTACAAACTTTTTCATGCATTTTTTTACCGCGCACTACTGCAATATTTTCATTAAAAGATTTTGCCGTAACTTTCAATTAAAATATTTCGAAGATACTTTTTTACCTAATATAAGTAATACAATTTAGTCATCCCCATTTTGTTTCTCACAATTTTCCTTACGTTACAGATATTCTACCGCCTATTATTTTAAGCATTTGCAATTCACGTTACTCACCTGATAATATTTTTATCTACGTCCTATAATAACCGATATTTCGCAGTTCAACCAAGATATGTTTGTCGTTATAATTATATTACTTATGAATGCAAGTTCAACTTTTATCAAAATCTAGATTCTCAAAGGTTTAAGTCGACAAGAAGACGATAGAAAATGTAGCTATGCGAAATACAAGCGAAAAGAATTGCAAATGGCGACACCGACACAGAGATGCATTCCGTTGTCAGAGTTGCTTAAAATAATAACATTAATACTAGGCTCCATTTCCTAATACCATGTTCAGACCGAAAATTTTTAAAAGATTACATTACATTTAAGCATTTCATAACCCAACAGTGATCTGACTGCCGTTGGAAAGATCAAAAAACAGCTGTTATTGTCATTCAAGAATTCACATCGCTTAATATTTATGAAAAGATTGTCATATAGTATTTTGAAATAAAAGCCGCCTTTTTTCAAATATTTTCCATATAATAGAAATAGTGGATGCATTTTTTCATTTGTTAAGTCGATTTTCCGGTGAAATTAGATTCATTGCTTTAAAAAAAAATTTGTTTGTTTACATTTTTTTCCCTTTGTAGTGTCTAAATCAGCTGTGATAATGTAATAGATTTCCAATGCTGACAAGTCAATGAAATTGTATGCAGCTGACGTTGTTTCTATTTTTCTTATCTGCAACCACAGTACATAAAAACTCATAATACCAAGCAGGAATGAAGGGATGTCCAACTTATTCCAGTGTGAGAGCACTTCAAAATTAGCGTTTTTTATAACATTTTCCATTATGGCCAGATCGAACAAAATAATAATTTGTGGGCATTTAAATTGAAACACCCAACATTTAGTACGAATAAAAATTACTATATAGTGGATATTTATTATATGGAGAAACTATTTAAATCTTTTTAAAGTATATTAGAACAACTAACGTTTGACCTTTCAATACCCAATAAAAGTATTTAAGCTTGTTAGCTCTCAATCATTAAATGTTTTTAATCACTTTCCATTGAAAATAACAAAACTTTTCATCAAATTCCTTTAAATGTCACAAATTTATTTAATTTTCATTGTTTTACATTTTTTATGAGTGGTCTTGAACGATGCAACAAATCCCTCCGTTTACATATTTTTTTGGTAAGATTTCAACCTGGCCATCGCTCGTTTCCAATTGATAAACGTCAAAACCTACTGAACCAGTGAGAGAGGAGTTGGACATCTCTTTAGCTCTGATACCAAGTTTGTTCTGTTATTACGAAACACCATGCTCAAATTAATTCTGTAATTAAACTTAACTATATCCACTTAACTTTAATTTAAATCAAATAATTACTTCACGAAAAGTATTGTTACGAATTTACTCTTGCTAGTTTACTTTGTTAGGTTCGTATCTCTGGATTGACAAATAAAATCAACACTGTTTAATTTAATTCAACAACTCTTTATTTCACAACTCGTCTACACTATAACAGTTTACTCTTAGCACTGATTGATTACGTTGGCGCTGCCACGGCTTATATAGCCACGCACTTTTCGCTGATGCCGACGTGTCCTTCTAGAATATCGCGTCTGGAAATTACCAGAACATACGGCTATACGGCGCCAGACGCAAGCAGACAGTCGCGGCGCCAGACTCAGCAATTGTTTACCTAGACAAGCAGACAGTGCGGCGCCAGATGTCTATTGTTTCGACGAGCAGACAGCCGTGGCGCCAGATGTCTACAACAAGACAAATGCTATTCCATATACCTACAGCTATTGTTCATAATCAGGGATGCATATAGTAATACAAATATAACTTAATACTACTTTTGTAACACTGCCCTCCACTAAAGCCTAATCGTCCCGATTAGGCACAAATCCTCTTGAACCAAATGGGGCGAGCCTCTCCAAATGTACTACTTTCATTTTACATCGTGCTTTTCCATTTCTTTGTATGCGGTATACCACGTCATTAAGTCGTTTCATCACCATATAGGGTCCTTCCCAGGCTGTCTGCAGTTTCGGGGACAAGCCTTTCTTTCGAAGTGGATTGTACAACAGGACCAGATCACCTTCTTCAAAACCTTTTGAATTTGCCGCTTGATCGAGCCGGTCCTTCATCTTATTGCTCATCAGATGCGTATGCTGTCTTACCATTAGATGCAATTCATTCATTTCTTCCTTTAAGGCAGAACAATAATCTCCATCATTTCTTACAGCTGTAGGATTCGTTCCAAACTTAAGATCAGCAGGGAGTCGCAGATCAGATCCGAAAATAATCTTTGCTGGCGTGTAACCAGTTGTCTCGTGCTTCGCTGAACGATACGCCAGCAGGAACATCTGGATGCACTTGTCCCAATTCCGTTGATCTTTATCAACGATTTTCCGCAGATGTTCTTCGAGCGTTCGGTTGAATCTCTCTACCATCCCATCTGATTGTGGGTGTAACGCTGTTGTCCGTGTCTTGTGGATGCCCAATAATGTACAGACTTCTTGGAAAATGGAAGATTCGAAATTCCTGCCTTGATCTGAGTGTAATTCGACGGGCACTCCGAACCTTGTTATCCAATTTTCTACAAACGCTTCGGCTACGGTCTTCGCTTCCTGGTTTGGTAAGGCATATACTTCTGGCCATTTACTGAAATAGTCCATGACAACCAGTAGATATTTGTTACCGGCCGTACTGGTTGGGAACGGACCTGCAACATCCATTGCGACTCGTTCAAATGGTGATCCCACGTTGTACTGTTGTAGCCTACCGCGACTTTTGGCTTTAGGACCTTTAGCTGCCATGCACTCTACGCAATTACTTATCCATTCTGCTACGGAATCTCGACAACCGATCCAGTAGAACCGTTGTTTAATCTTCTCTATAGTTTTTGTAATTCCAAGGTGCCCTCCACTAGGTCCATTGTGATATTCTTTCAATACTTTCGGGATCATGGACTTCGGTACTATGATCAGCAGACGAGAATGTTTGCCATCTTCGCTTTCCCAGGTACGATGCAGGTATCCATTAACGAGGTTTATGCTGTTCCATTGGGCCCAATATGCTTTTGCCGTTGGGCTCTCGCTACTTATTTGTTCCTTTGGTGGTCGTACCCCATTTTCTTTGGCTATTATCAGCTTTGCAAGATCAGGGTCCTCCAGCTGATTGATTCTGATGCGGTGAGGAGTCCAATCATCTTCAGGTTCTATATTCAGTAATCGCACGTCGATTATACCTTCTTTTCCTTCTGATTTGGAGCAATGTTTACATTCCAGTGGACAAGGGCGACGTGATAATGCATCCGCATTTTTGTGGTGAATCCCCTTTCGATGTTCCGTTTCGAAGTCGTAATTCTGTAATCTTTCGATCCATCGTGCAATTTGGCCTTCCGGATTCCTAAACTGTAATAACCATTTTAATGCTGCATGATCAGTCCTCAGCAAGAATCGTTGTCCATACAAATACTTGTGGAAATGTTTTACACATTCCACCACAGCTAGTAGTTCTTTTCGCGTCACACAGTAGTTTTTCTCTGGTTTCCCGAGCACTCTGCTGTAATACCCAATTACTCTTTCTTGTCCGTCGATGAGCTGAGACAGGACACCTCCAATTCCATAAGCGCTCGCATCTGTATCCAGGATGAATTTCTTTCCAGGTATTGGATAAGCTAACATCGGTGCCGTACAAAGTAGTTCTTTCAGCCGCTCAAACGCTTTTTCTTGTTCCAACTGCCATACAAACGGGCGATTCTTCTTTGTTAAATCATGTAAACTTCTAGCCACGTTCGCAAATCCAGGTACAAAACGGCGGTAATACGTGCATAAGCCGAGGAAGCTGCGGAGTTCATGTATGTTGGTGGGTTGAGGCCAATCTTTAACTGCTTTTATTTTTCCCTCCTCGGTGTGAATCCCCTCAGTTGACACTTTATGTCCGAGATATGTGACCTGCTTCTTCCATAATGAACACTTTTTGGGATTCAAGCGTAATCCGGCTGATGCTATTCGCTGAAAGACTTCCTCTAGATTTTTCAGATGATCATCAAAACTTTTTCCCATGATGATAATGTCATCAAGATACACCAAACATGTCTTCCAGTTGAGTCCTTTTAACACATGTTCCATCAGTCGCTCGAACGTTGCAGGCGCATTACATAACCCAAATGGCATCACCGAGAATTCCCATAGCCCGTCGCCCATACTGAAAGCGGTCTTTTCACGGTCACGTTCATCAATCTCGACTTGCCAATATCCACTTTGTAGATCTAATGTAGAAAACCATTTCGCTCCAGACAAGGTGTCTAAGGTATCGTCGATTCTTGGTAGAGGATAACTGTCTTTCTTTGTGACATCATTCAACTTCCTATAATCTACGCAGAAACGGGTGCTACCATCTTTCTTTTTAACTAAGACGATAGGTGAGCTGCATGGACTTATTGAAGGTTCGATTATACCGTTTTTGTGCATGTCTTCAATAATTTTGTTAGCATCTTCACGTTTTGCTAGTGGAACCCTACGCGGAGCTTGCCGGATTGGTTTAGCGTCTCCGGTATTTATGCGATGTTTGACAATGCTCGTTCTTCCTGTGTTGTTTCCTTCGTTTGCAAATATGGATGCGTATTTTTCTAATAGTTTTTCTGCTTTTAATTTTTCATTTCCATGCACCTCATTCAGCAAATTGTTTAGGAGTGTAGGACTTCTCTGCTGTGGCTCAATAGTAGGCTTCTGTTCTGACCGTTCGCATCGTGCTATTGCACTTATATTCTGGCACTGTCCAATTACTGCTCCTTTCTTCAGCCTTATAGGCGTGTTGAATTCATTCACTACTCTGACCGGAATGGTGGCGTCTTCTCTAATTTTCACAAGCGTTCTTCCTACCAATATGGGTGTATCTATTTTTGTTGGTTCCACAATCCACAATTCTTCAGTCCCACCTGCTCCATTCACTTTAGCCCATACAATCGCCTCAGATTTTGGTGGAATACTCTGATTATCATCAACAATCACCCTCTTACTTTCAACGTTGGTCACATATCCGGTGTTTATAGGCATCTCCATGTTCTGGCAAAACAGCATTTGCTTGTTTAAATCCAAAGTAACCCCGTGATCAATCATGAAATCTACTCCCATTATAATTTCATCCGTGATTTCTGCTACGATGAAGGTGTGATTAACTTCCAGGGTACCAATCATCACTTCGCAAAACACTTTTCCCGCGACAGCTGCTTCCTCTCCGGTGGCCGTTCGAGGCTTGCAACCGACTAATGGTTCAACCGTTCCTCTTACCACATCCGGTCGGATAATTGAATGTGTGGCACCAGTATCCAAAGTAAGCGTTGACAGTCGTCCATTTACGATACCGTTGATAGTAAGATTGTTGTCATGGCGACCTATTTGTGATATCGAGATGGTGGGGCAAATAGTTGTGGGAACCAGCTCACGCCCCTTTGAACTGTTCCGTTTTAGTTTAACGACTTGTGAGATGTGGATGCTCCGTCCTCGTTATCTGTTGGTTGTTTCCGTTTTGATGGGTTTACTTTTATATTGCAATTTCGGGCAAAGTGACCCGCTTTTCCACAGTTGAAACATCTGCCTGTTGTATTTACTCGCGGTGCAGCAATTGTCTTCAGAGTCTTCAATATTTCCTCCATCAGCGCCGGTTGTTCCATTTCAACCCTTTGTACTTTGGGTGCTGGTTTACTTAGTAGGGAAGCTGTTTCCTGTGTGAGGGCGTGCGAAACCGTTTCAGCAAACGTTCTTTTTGGCATTGCATATGTGGCGCGTTTGGTGTCCACATCACGACTTCCAGTGATGCAACATTGAATTTTTACCCTCTCAATGTAATCCACAGGTGCATCTGCATTTGCCAAATGAGCCAGTCGTTCTATTTCAGTTGCGAACTCTTGCAATGACTCGTTCATCTTCTGACCCCTATTTTGCAGTTCGATCTGGTATATTTGTTTCCGGTGCTCACTACCATAACGTCTTTCTATCGCACTCATCAATGCCTCATAGTTGTCCCGTTCACAGTCTGGAATAGTCTGAAGGATTTCTGCTGCCGGTCCTTTCAATGATACAAACAAGGACGCCACTTTGTCCGCTGCATTCCAGTTATTGGCCGTTGCTGTCTTTTCAAACTGAAGTTTGAAAATTTGAAATGGAATACTTCCATCGAATGTGGGTGCCTTCAATCTTTGATTATTTGTTGATGGTGCAGGGCCATGCAGTTGCAGTTCTCGCACACGATTACTTAATTGAAGAACTTCTGCTTTTAAATTTTCTTCGTCATTTTTTAAAGTGTTTAATTCGTCTTCAAATTTTGAAAATTTCTCTTGCACTTGTTTTTGTAGTTGTGTAGTATTTTCCGTGATCTGTTGTACCAAACGATGTTGTTGTGTAAGGCGAGACTCTAACTGTGATGTATTTTCAGCTATTTGCTGTGCCAGACGATTTTCGGTTTGCACTGCATTGTCTGTTATTTGTGATGTATTTTCAGCTATTTGCTGTGCCAGACGATTTTCTGTTTGCACTGCATTCTCTGCCATTTGCTTAATAGCCACTAAAAGCATGTTCATGTCCACACTTGATGATGTTCGTTGTTCTTCTACTTTTTCTTCTACCTTTGTAGAAGTTTCTGGCCCATCAAATTCGAATTCGTCGACATTAACCCATCTTTACCCATCGTTGCGCAAGCGCAACATTTCGAATTTGTTTTTTTTTTATTTCTAAAATAAGGAAATAAATCTATGAAATGTAAGCCAGTCTCAAAAAGAAGAACTAACAGATAGACAACAATTTTTTTTATGGCTTTTCAAATACAAATGCATTTTATTTTTATCATTCAAAAACTGCTAATTGAGTCATCTCGGGATCAGTGTAAAAGTACAACAATTTATATGTGTAAAAAATGTCAAATACATCTTCATGCTGATTGTTTTAAAATATTTCACTCACGCTAATCGCTATAGTATTAGCGTAAGTGAAATATTTTAAATGTATTTTTATGACTTGCTTGTATAATATAAGTTCAGTAATCCCAACGTTGCGTAGGTGCAACATTTCACGGAATGAAAAATAATTAACCAATATTTTTTTTTTTAATAATTTTCTCTTTTTTTATGTATTTTTAAACGTAAGAAACAATAAAACCATAAAATATGCATTTATTTTTACCCTTGGGAAATAATCGGTTAATTCCATCCGCTTCCATTGCTTCACGTAATCGTGCCTGCAGATCCGCCTTTTGCCCGCTTATCGGCAAATTACGCTCCTCCAGTTCCTTTTTTAATTGCTGAATTCTCAATTCTCCGAATTTAACCATCTTGAATTTGGATTATTTGACAATCCCACTTCTGACACCAATTGTTACGAATTTACTCTTGCTAGTTTACTTTGTTAGGTTCGTATCTCTGGATTGACAAATAAAATCAACACTGTTTAATTTAATTCAACAACTCTTTATTTCACAACTCGTCTACACTATAACAGTTTACTCTTAGCACTGATTGATTACGTTGGCGCTGCCACGGCTTATATAGCCACGCACTTCTCGCTGATGCCGACGTGTCCTTCTAGAATATCGCGTCTGGAAATTACCAGAACATACGGCTATACGGCGCCAGACGCAAGCAGACAGTCGCGGCGCCAGACTCAGCAATTGTTTACCTAGACAAGCAGACAGTGCGGCGCCAGATGTCTATTGTTTCGACGAGCAGACAGCCGTGGCGCCAGATGTCTACAACAAGACAAATGCTATTCCATATACCTACAGCTATTGTTCATAATCAGGGATGCATATAGTAATACAAATATAACTTAATACTACTTTTGTAACAGTATATACCTTCGCTATACGATTTATATTCAAGTGTTACTGCGGAATCGACAAAACTATCCGAAACTCATTTGTACAAGCTTTATCCAAGCCAGCCCACTATCGGTTAAGTCACCGCTTAGTTTCTATGATAAACAATTAGTAATCCTAACCGAAACTCTTGTGTACTTGCAATTATTCATCCCTTATGGGTTTTTACCCGGTAATTTAACCGATAGTTGAGTTGATGGGAAGGTATTCTCGCCAATTCACATAGAAATTTAGCTTCGCTTTGCGTCAGCCAGGAAAGTTCCATGTAGGCTTTTGTATGAGTACGTTTACATAAAAAGTTTTCGCCGCGAAGCCAAACAAATACTTTAATCCTTTTACGCTTTACCAAGCAACAGTCTTCGAGGTGGCATGTTCTTTGTTTTCTGCCCAGCGTTGTTTTGGAATGAATTGTCACGCAAAGCGAGAAAGGTTTTATGTGTACATGGTTTGGGTAGTACATAGTGCCGAAAAAATTTCTATTGATAATAATCGATATTTTTTCGGCTCCAACGCCACCTACATGTCGGTAAGTTTTTATAGCACAAAGTGGAAGTTTATAGTCGATGGGTATCAGAAAAGACGAAGGGACTGAGATACGCTTTTGTACGAATCACATGCAACTACGCTCACTTCGTTAACAATTTATGCTTAACAACGAAGCGAAAAATGAATGCTTTGCTTGCAGTGTTTCTCTATGACAAACGTGGCGATTGATGCTTGACAATACCTGAAAAGATGATAATTGTCCAGCAGTTTACTTCATGTGGTGAACACATAGGGCGCGATAGACTGCAAGCAACATTTTTCAAATATTAAAATACACAAATTCTTAAGGACGCAGTTATTTAGACAGCTGCACGACTACACGACTACAAGCTCTCCGTTGTCGCTCTCGCTAACTTTAAAATATTTTTAGATTTGCCGACGACAGTAGAGAGGGCAACAGAGTTGAGAGTAGAGAAGAGTGATGCCACTAATATGTAAAATGTAAAATTATTCAAAGTTATATCATTTGTAATAACAATTGATAATATAAAACAAAAATATTTACCTATTTACTTAATTTTTGCATAAAAAATTTCACTTTGAACAAAGTATTTAAATTTCATTGAGGCGAAAGATATTAATACGGCATCGACGAAATTGTGTACATACAAAATGGACAGCTGTGTTGTTTTGAGTACATGCCGGCCATTGTTATGTCGCTGCCTTCTTATAAATGTTCATGTAGTCGTATTCACGACGTCACATAAATTCTTGTGCCCTAGGAAATTGCTGCCTGAAATTGCTTCTGAACTTAGTATGGAAAACCGTGAAAACGCCAAAGTAGTGGATTGGTCCCGAGGAATGGCTCTCATTGGTATTACTGTAAGTTAATTCCTAGTGTATGTACAGTGGATCACAGCCAAAATGATGCTGCACTGATATGTAGTAGCACTTGACAAAAAAAAAACAATTTCATCTTAAAAAAATTAAAAATTTAGCTATTTTGTTATTTGATATAAGTATGTATTTTCTTGTAAAACACAAAATCAACTCAAATTTAAATTTTTTCGGAAACGGTTAGCAAAAATTCACACACTTGCAAAAAATCAAGCTCACAGCGAAAGTGATGCACTGAAGTTTACCGTTAGTGGCGACGGCTTGGCGGGAATTTTCGAATGTCAGCTATTATGTAACATTAAAATAACGAATTAGAAACAATATTTGATAGTTTTTGCATTCAAGTGTCGACATTTACACAGTACAGATCAAAATGGGTCGTCAAACAACAGTTGAAGTGCGCGAATTAGTTTTAAAACATTATAAAGATGGCAAAAGCCAACGAAAAATCTGTGAAATTGAGCCACGGAACTGTTCAACATATCATTGAACGCTACATTCGTGAAAATCGTGTAGAAAATAAAACTAAAAAGCCCCATAATAAAATTTTTAATGAAGTTGATTCTCGTTGGATAGTTCGGAAAATACGGGAAAACCCTCATTTAAGTGCTCCAGCATTGACAAATGATGTGGAAAAATATCTCGGACAGAAGTGCCACCCGGAAACCGTGCGAAGAATCCTTAGGGAAGCCGACTTCAATGGACGCACAGCTCGTAATAAGCCATATATCAGCGCAAAAAATCGAAGTGCACGACCAAAATTTGCTAAAGAGCATTTATGTAAGGATGAAAGCTTCTGGACTAGCGTAGTTTTTGCAGATGAAAGTAAATTCAACCTTTTTCGATCAGATGGTAAGAGCTGCGTATGGAGAAAGCCAAATACAGAGCTTCAGTCACAGAATTTGAGGAGCACTGTAAAACACGGTGGAGGGCATGTAATGGTGTGGGGTTGCATGCCCTCTGCTGGTGTTGGAAATTTTGCTTTCATTGACAGTACTATGGATAAAACAATGTATTTGAATATCTTGAAAGCAAATTTGTTACAAAGCATAAATCGGGAGTTGTCCAAAGTTGGCTTATTTGGAACTGCCCACATGTGGTACAGCCGCCAGCACAATCTCCAGATTTAAATGTTATTGAGAATTTGTGGTCAGTTTTGGAGCGAGAGATTCGAAAATATGAAATTCGAAATCAGGCTGATCTGAAAACTGCTTTGGAAGCTGAATGGAACAAAATATCCACAAACTACACAAACAAATTGGTAGAATCGATGCC
This sequence comes from Bactrocera dorsalis, assembly GCF_023373825.1. Lineage (NCBI taxonomy): Eukaryota > Metazoa > Arthropoda > Insecta > Diptera > Tephritidae > Bactrocera > Bactrocera dorsalis. The sequence goes on from NC_064305.1 coordinate 51,715,501, forward strand.
TACGAAGTATTGATCAACCGAAAATTTAAGTTTGGTTAAAAAAAATCTATTTATTTATTTATGTATTTGCTTATTTAGAGATTGCATCATTTTCGCTGTGAGGTATGTGAGTTTTAAAAATAATATTTAAAAAAATACATCTGCCACTAATAATTGGCACTCATAAACAATCAGGTTTTGGCTTTTTATTTTTTATTAAGCATGCTTTAAAATTTCTCAGATGGCTGCATCATTTTGGCTGTGATTCACTGTATATCAAATTAACATACATATGTATGTATATTTGTACTTTTCTAATAATTGTTATTATATTATTTCGTCACAAGGCTTATCGGTGCAGAGTATTGCATGGAGTCATAAATTAGAGAAGGCAACAATTCCAATTCGGTGTTCTACAATTATAAAAAAACTATAGCATCGTATTGATGGCTGTATATGATGCGAAATATACGTTCACTGCACGTAGTATTGGCAACTATGGAAGTCAAAGTATCGGAGATACTATCCATGAAATTGCGTAACATTCGAGTATTACAAGTATGTATTTCTATTATTATTTTTAGAGGAATCTTTCAACTTACTCCATTTGATAATGCATTAATATAAAAAACTCTGCCTTTGCCACCATCTGTGCCATTGTATTTTCCATACTATTTAGTTGGAGACGCTGCATTGTAATTTAATGCGTCCGTTCCCCGAATTAATAGCCTTGATAGACGAGCAAAATTAATACGCTTTAAGCAACGTTAATGAGCACTGAAATTGTATGGTGACAGCCGCCAAATTTGTGCATGTAGACAGCTGATTGTGAAATTTGTTTATTTATTTAAAAATGTTTAAAGTGAAATAAAAATGAATAACAGAAATTATTAATTGAAATTTCGGTATTTTTGGAAAATCAATATAAATTTAACGAAAAAATTAGTGAATTATTAACTACGTGCAAACTGTGCGTTTTTTATTTTCTGCCATCTAAATATATTAAAATTTGTTTTTGTTAATATAGTTATAGCCCTGACAGACGACAGCGCTAATTTGCATTAACGCGCTTAATTTACATTTACTTGCGCATTTGACACATGTTAATGCGAATTTGTAATGCACAAGAATTTCGTGCATTTACCGTGCGATTCTGTAACGTGAGACAGTCTCAAATCTCTAAATTTGAGATTTTAAGTTAGAGACAATTTTTGAGACTTGAGACGATTTTGCTATTCTGTAAGTGACAGTCACAAAATCTATTACATTTCATCATTCAGAGATGTTTTTACACTTGAATGGAAATAAATATGTCGATAACAAATATTAAAATATCTATAACATCGTCAAAAACCATAGTTATCAATAAAAATGAAAATATATGTTGACTTTGTTTCATAATATTTACGAAATTTATGTAAAATTTATTCATTTTTAACTTTTTCGTGTTTGAGTTGCTTACAAAATATAAAAATACGACAATCGATTAATATCTATGATGATCTCTATTCAGTATATTCAAAATGACAGACAAGAGCTCTTTTTAGTTTTGTGACCGGCTAACTACCAGGTCTCAATATTTTGAGACTAACGCTAGAGACTGTTTAGTGAATAGTAACTAGTCTCAAATTGAGACTTTGCCTCAAAATGTCTCAAATAGAGACTGGAGACTGGTTACAGAATCCCGCTATTAGCTGAATTTACCAAATTTGAGTAAGCAACACTGCTCAAAAATTACCGATTTTTGCTATTTTTTGACAGATGTCGCTTGAAGTCTGCCGCGTCCTTTGCGTTTACAGCATCAAAGGTAAGCAGTTTTATATTGCTAATTAAATTATGTGCAAGTATATTGTTACAAAAGTAGTATTAAGTTGTATTTGTATTACTATATGCATCCCTGATTATGAACAATAGCTGTAGGTATATGGAATAACATTTGTCTTGTTGTAGACATCTGGCGCCACGGCTGTCTGCTTGTCGAAACAATAGACATCTGGCGCCGCACTGTCTGCTTGTCTAGTTAAACAATTGCTGAGTCTGGCGCCGCGACTGTCTGCTTGCGTCTGGCGCCGTATAGCCGTATGTTCTGGTAATTTCCAGACGCGATATTCTAGAAGGACACGTCGGCATCAGCGTGCGTGTGCGTGGCTATATAAGCCATGGCAGCGCCAACGTAATCAATCAGTGCTAAGAGTAAACTGTCATAGTGTAGACGAGTTGTGAAATAAAGAGTTGTTGAATTAAATTAAACAGTGTTGATTTTATTTGTCAATCCAGAGATACGAACCTAACAAAGTAAACTAGCAAGCAGTAAATTCGTAACAATATTAACAAAAACAAATTTTAATATTTTTAGATGGCAGAAAATAAACAACGCACAGTTTGCTAACCATTTTTCCAATATTCTTAACTTTTTCGCTCACTTTTTTCGCATTACAATCAATTATTGCTCTTAATTTCACTATATTATCTTTGAACGGAGTTAATAATAAACGTATTTTTTCGTTAAATTTATATTGATTTTCCAAAAATACCGAAATTTCTATTTATAATTTCTGTTATTCATTTTTATTTCACTTTACACATTTTCTTTTCATATTTTTAAATAAATAAAAAAAATTTCACTATCAGCTGTCTAAATGCATTAATTTTGCTCGTCTATCTGAGCTTGATTGTAACGCGAAAAAAGGGTGCGAAAAAGTTAAGAATATTGAAAAAATGGATAGCAAACTGTGCCTTGTTTATTTTCTGCCATCTAAATATATTGAAATTTGTTTTTGTCAATATACTTGTACATAATTTAATTAGAAATATAAAAATTGTTTACATCTGATGCTGTAAGCATAAAGAAGGCGGCAGATTTCAAGCGACATCTGTCAAACAATAGCAAAAACTGACCATTTTTGGGCAGTGTTGCCTACTCAAATTTGGTAAATTTAGCTAAATGCACGAAATTTTTGTGCATTACTAACTTGCATCAACATGGGTCAAAAGCGCAAGTTAATTTAAATTAAGCCCGCTAATGCAACTTAGCGCTGCCGTCTGTCAGGGGACCAAATCGAATCGAATATGCAACATGGCAGATGTCAACATACATACATTCATATATACATATGTATGTCGCAGATGGCTTTACAAATAGCATAGGTGACATAACAAATGTTTGCACAACAATCTCAAGGGAAGCGTTTGTGGGCCCATTATGACAGAATTGGGGCGTGTATATCACCACAGTTGGTGTCGCACGGAACCCATATACTAAACAGGATGAACACTCGGAAAAGCAAGAAGCTGGTATCCATTCGCAAAGGCATATTGGGTAGAGCAAAGCAGTTTAAAGTTGGCTTTGGTAGTCGAGGAAACTTTCAGCAAATTGCAACAAGTACACCGAATTCTTATTCGAGAGGCTGAGCCAGTAGCGGACGTATTCATCAACAAGTGAGTATAGAGATTCGGTATTCCAATTGAACTACGTTCTGACCAAGAATAGAATCTGGAGTCAGCTTCAAACTTAGCATCCAGCTCTCAAGTAAATGCTCAAGCAAAGAAATTTCTTATTTCTTGAGTTGTAGTCAAGTAATTTTGACAGTAGGTTACGCATTGTGAATGATCCACATTAGAAGAGCAAGAGAGAATAAACAAAGTAAACAAACTTTGTGCGTATGTATGTGTATGGTAACACAAATATTTTCATTGAGATTTAAGGAATGTTGTTGATGATTTGTAAGTTTTATACAACATTTCAAAATGAACTATATTTCATAATAATGATTTTAACTAATTGTAGGATGAATTGATTGATTATTTTGATTTTCCTTCAAGAAACAATTGTTGATTTCATGTTAAAGGTTGGTACGCAGCTCTCAAGTAATTGCTCAAGAACAAAAATACATTATTTCTCAAGTAATTTTGACAGCTGGTTACGCATTGTGAATGATCCACATTAGAAGAGCAAGAGAGAATAAACAAAGTAAACAAACTTTGTGCGTATGTATGTATGTGTATGGTAACACAAATATTTTCATTGAGATTTAAGGAATGTTGTTGATGATTGGTTGGTTTTATACAACATTTCAAAATGGAACATACTTTATAATAATGATTTCAACTAATTTAGGATGAATTTGACGATTACTTCGAATTTCCTGCAAGAAACAATTGTTGATTTGATGTTTCTTCGCAAAACCAGGTTTGCCATATTCACATTTTATTGAAAAAAAGTATTAAAAATTAGTACTAGCTTTCTTAAGAGCTGCGTACTAGCACAAGTAACTTTATCGCAGGAACGTTTCTGGACCGTTTCTTAAGCGTTTTTTTATATGAAGTTTTTACGTTTCTTGAGAGCTGCGTACTAAGCTTAAAAATTAGTAATATTTCTTTTGAATTTAACGATTACTTTGAATTTCCTTCAAGAACTTCAAGAAAGAATTGTTGATTAATTGTTTGTTCGCAAAACCAGGATTGGCAGATACGCATTTTATTGAAGAAAATGTATTAAAAATTAGTACAAGATTTTTTTAGGGCTACATACTAGCACAAAAAAATTTACCGCTGGAAATTTTCTTGACCATTTCTTAAGCATTTTTTATATGAAGTTTTTACATTTCTTGAGAGCTGGATACTAAGCTTTGAGCTTTAAATTTTTGAGGAGGGTAAGTTTGAAATAGATTTTGTAATTTCTACTCAAATTATAAAGATTTCTTACAGTGTTTTGTTAATACAATGTTCAGACCGAAAATTTAAAGTGATTAGATTACATTTAATTACATTCCCTAATCAGCCCGTTCTCACTGCCGTTAGAAAGATCAAAAAACAGTTGTTATTGTCATTCAAGAATTCGCATCGCTTAATATTTATCAAAAGAAAAGATTGTCATATAGTATTTTGAAATAAAACCCGCCTTTTTTAAATATTTTCCATATAATAGAAATAATGGATGCATTTTTTCATTTGTTAAGTCGATTTTCAGGTCAAATTAGATTCATTGCTTAAAAAAAATTTGTTTGTTTACATTTTTTCACTTTGTAGTGTCTAAATCAGCTGTGAAATGTAACAGATTTCCAATGCTGACAAGTAGATGGCGCAAAATCAGAGTCGCACAGGGAGATTTAGCGTGGATCAGTTTCAAATCATTTCAATGAAGTGATTTGGAACTGTCATTGTTGTGTGGCGAAATCTTGATAAATTTATAAGATTAGTGGGATAAACCGCTCAACAGCCGAAATCGTGTGATTAATAGCGGGATTCTGTAACCAGTCTCTAGTCTCTATTTGAGTCATTTTGAGGCAAAATCTCAATTTGTGACTAGTTACTATTCACTAAACAGTCTCTAGCGTTAGTCTCAAAATATTGAGACCTGGTAGTTAGCAGGTCACAAAACCATTGTATAAACCAACAAGTAACCAATCCTTCATTTTTCACTAACACATACGCAAAAATTTACTACAAATTAGGCACTTAGAACGGGTTGCCCCTAAATATTCTACTACAAATTAGGCACTTGGTACGGGTTGCCCCAAATATTCTACTACTAAAACGTTCAAATGTCTCAAATCTGCTATAGTGTGTTGCCGTGTTTGGTTTTAAAATTTATAACTTTAACAATATTTTTATAAAATATTCAAATATTTTTCGATTATTTAAATTCTTAAATATTAAATTTAATCAGTTTTGTTGTATTTTTTTTTTGTTTTTTAAGTGTTTTCGAGTACCAGGTATAGGACCCTTCTTTCCACCACTATTCCTTTGATGGGGTTTTTAATAAGTATTTCGCTGTGGATGATTTAGAATATTTTGTAAATATTATTTATTACTTAGCAGATTGTTTTGAATATTATTAGTGTTGTTCCTGAATTGTACCCGATTTTTTTATATTTATTTTAGTTTTTGTTTAAATAATTACAAGCTGATTGTTTTGACATATATTGTCAATGTTATATTTTTAATGTAATTATTTTTGTCTAGTCATATTTTTTATAATAAGTAGATTGATTTGAAACTGTGTATATAAAAAGGGTAAAAATAGGCCTTCTGGGGAACCGAACACCCAAAAAAGATCGGTAGCACGCATACATTGCAACCTCAGAGGTGGTGAGGAAGAGCAATAAATACCCAATAAACTTTTGTTTCAAAAATATTCTTGAAAGTTTTCATTAATGTTTTTCGTTACAAATACTTTTTCACAAAAAAGTTGATCTACTACATTTATTTTAATTACATCTCTGTGCCCAAAAAAGGCAGATTTCGATCAGGTGATCTCAGCTGTGAAAAATTTCTTGGAAAACAGCTGATTTTTTTGTTACTTGTAGGGTTATACAATGCACAAAACTAAAAAGAACTTTTGTTTGCCATTTTGGATATACTGAATAGAGATCATCATAGATATTAATCGATTGTCGTTTCTTTATATTTTGTAAGCAACTCAAACACGAAAAGGTTATAAATAAATTAATTTTACATAAATTTCGTAAATATATATAATATATATTAATATATATTAAGTTGTATTTGTATTGCTATATGCATCCCTTATTGTGAACAATAGCTGTAGGTATATGGAATAGCATTTGTCTTGTTGTAGACATCTGGCGCCGCGGCTGTCTGCTTGTGGAAATAATAGACATCTGGCGCCGCAGCTGTCTGCTTGTCTACTTAAACAATTGCTGCGTCTGTCTGCTTGTCTACTTAAACAATTGCTGAGTCTGGCGCCGCGGCTGTCTGTCATCAGCGAGGAGTGCGTGGCTATATAAGCCGTGGCAGCGCCAACGTAATCAACCAGTGCTAAGAGTAAACTGATATAGTGTAGACGAGTTGTAAAATAAAGAGATTTTGTTGAAGTGAATTAAACGGCTTTTAGTTTTATTTGTCAATCCAGAGATACGAACCTAGTAAAGTAAAACTAGCAAGGAGTAACAATTGGTGTCAGAAGTGGGATTGTCAAATAATCCAAATTCAAGATGGTTAAATTCGGAGAATTGAGAATTCAGCAATTAAAAAAGGAACTGGAAGAGCGTAATTTGCCGATAAGCGGGCAAAAGGCGGATCTGCAGGCACGATTACGTGAAGCAATGGAAGCGGATGGAATTAATGTGGACGAGTTCTAATTTGATGGGCCAGAAACTTCTACAAAGGTAGAAGAAAAAGTAGAAGAACAACGAACATCATCAAGTGTAGACATGAACATGCTGTTACAGCAAATAGCTGAAAACACAGAAAATGCAGTGCAAACAGAAAATCTTCTGGCACAGCAAATGACGCAAATAGCTGAAAATACATCACAGTTAGAGTCTCGCCTTACACAACAAATGACTGAAAATAATACGCAGTTAGAAAATCGTTTGGTACAACAGATTACGGAGAATACTACAAAACTACAAAAACAAGTGCAAGAGAAAATTTCAAAATTTGAAGAGGAATTAAGCACGTTAAAAAATGACGAAGAAAATTTAAAATCAGAAGTTCTTCAATTAAGTAATCGTGTGCGAGAACTGCAACTACATGGCCCTGCACCATCAATAAATAATCAAAGATTGAAGGCACCCACATTCGATGGAAGTATTCCATTTCAAATTTTCAAACTTCAGTTTGAAAAGACAGCAATGGGCAATAACCGGAATGCAGCGGACAAAGTAGCGTCCTTGTTTGTATCATTGAAAGGACCTGCGGCAGAAATCCTTCAGAGCATCCACATCTCACAAGTCGTTAAACTAAAAAGGAACAGTTCAAAGGGGCATGAGCTGGTTCCCACAACTATTTGCCCCGCCATCTCGATATCACAAATAGGTCGCCATGACAACAATCTTACTATCAACGGCATCGTAAATGGACGACTGTCAACGCTTACTTTGGATACTGGTGCCACACATTCAATTATCCGACCGGATGTGGTAAGAGGAACGGTTGAACCATTAGTCGGTTGCAAGCTTCGAACGGCCACCGGGGAGGAAGCAGCTGTCGCGGGAAAAGTGTTTTGCAAAGTGATGATTGGTACCCTGGAAGTTAATCACACCTTCATCGTAGCAGAAATCACGGATGAAATTATAATGGGAGTAGATTTCATGATTGATCACGGGGTTACTTTGGATTTAAACAAGCAAATGCTGTTTTGCCAGGACATGGAGATGCCTATAAACACCGGATATGTGACCAACGTTGAAAGTAAGAGGGGCATTGTTGATGATAATCAGAGTACTCCACTAAAATCTGAGGCGATTGTATGGGCTAAAGTGAATGGAGGAGGTGGGACTGAAGAATTGTGGAACCAACAAAAATAGATACACCCATATTGGTAGGAAGAACGCTTGTGAAAACTAGAGAAGACGCCACCATTCCGGTCAGAGTAGTGAATGAATTCAACACGCCTATAAGGCTGAAGAAAGGAGCAGTAATTGGACAGTGCCAGAATATAAGTGCAATAGCACGATGCGAACGGTCAGAACAGAAGCCTACTATTGAGCCACAGCAGATAAGTCCTACACTCCTAAACAATTTGCTGAATGAGGTGCATGGAAATGAAAAATTAAAAGCAGAAAAACTATTAGAAAAATACGCATCCATATTTGCAAACGAAGGAAACAACACAGGAAGAACGAGCATTGTCAAACATCGCATAAATACCGGAGACGCTAAACCAATCCGGCAAGCTCCGCGTAGGGTTCCACTAGCAAAACGTGAAGATGCTAACAAAATTATTGAAGACATGCACAAAAACGGTATAATCGAACCTTCAATAAGTCCATGGAGCTCACCTATCGTCTTAGTTAAAAAGAAAGATGGTAGCACCCGTTTCTGCGTAGATTATAGGAAGTTGAATGATGTCACAAAGAAAGACAGTTATCCTCTACCGAGATCGACGATACCTTAGACACCTTGTCTGGAGCAAAATGGTTTACTACATTAGATCTACAAAGTGGATATTGGCAAGTCGAGATCGATGAACGTGACCGTGAAAAGACCGCATTCAGTATGGGCGACGGGTTATGGGAATTCTCTGTGATGCCATTTGGGTTATGTAATGCGCCTGCAACGTTCGAGCGACTGATGGAACATGTGTTAAAAGGACTCAACTGGAAGACATGTTTGGTGTATCTTGATGACATTATCATCATGGGAAAAAGTTTTGATGATCATCTGAAAAATCTAGAGGAAGTCTTTCAGCGAATAGCATCAGCCGGATTACGCTTGAATCCCAAAAAGTGTTCATTATGGAAGAAGCAGGTCACATATCTCGGACATAAAGTGTCAACTGAGGGAATTCACACCGAGGAAGGAAAAATAAAAGCAGTGAAAGATTGGCCTCGACCCACCAACATTCATGAACTCCGCAGCTTCCTCGGCTTATGCACGTATTATCGCCGTTTCGTACCTGGATTTGCGAACGTGGCTAGAAGTTTACATGATTTAACAAAGAAGAATCGCCCGTTTGTATGGCAGTTGGAACAAGAAAAAGCGTTTGAGCAGCTTAAGGAACTACTTTGTACGGCGCCGATGTTGGCTTATCCAATACCTGGAAAGAAATTCATCCTGGATACAGATGCGAGCGCTTATGGAATTGGAGGTGTCCTGTCTCAGCTCATCGACGGACAAGAAAGAGTAATTGGGTATTACAGCAGAGTGCTCGGGAAACCAGAGAAAAACTACTGTGTGACGCGAAAAGAACTACTAGCTGTGGTGGAATGTGTAAAACATTTCCACAAGTATTTGTATGGACAACGATTCTTGCTGAGGACTGATCATGCAGCATTAAAATGGTTATTACAGTTTAAGAATCCGGAAGGCCAAATTGCACGATGGATCGAAAGATTGCAGAATTACGACTTCGAAACGGAACATCGAAAGGGGATTCACCACAAAAATGCGGATGCATTATCACGTCGCCCTTGTCCACTGGAATGTAAACATTGCTCCAAATCAGAAGGAAAAGAAGGTATAATCGACGTGCGATCACGGAATGAAGATGATTGGACTCCTCACCGCATCAGAATCAATCAGCTGGAGGACCCTGATCTTGCAAAGCTGGTAATGGCCAAAGAAAATGGGGTACGACCACCAAAGGAACAAATAAGTAGCGAGAGCCCAACGGCAAAAGCATATTGGGCCCAATGGAACAGCATAAACCTCGTTAATGGATACCTTCATCGTACCTGGGAAAGCGAAGATGGCAAACATTCTCGTCTGCTGATCATAGTACCGAAGTCCATGATCCCAAAAGTATTGAAAGAATATCACAATGGACCTAGTGGAGGGCACCTTGGAATAACAAAAACTATAGAGAAGATTAAACAACGGTTCTACTGGATCGGTTGTCGAGATTCCATAGCAGAATGGATAAGTAATTGCGTAGAGTGCATGGCAGCTAAAGGTCCTAAAGCCAAAAGTCGCGGTAGGCTACAACAGTACAACGTGGGATCACCATTTGAACGAGTCGCAATGGATGTTGCAGGTCCGTTCCCAACCAGTACGGCCGGAAACAAATATCTACTGGTTGTCATGGACTATTTCAGTAAATGGTCAGAGGTATATGCCTTACCAAACCAAGAAGCGAAGACAGTAGCCGAAGATGGGATGGTAGAGAGATTCAACCGAACGCTCGAAGAACATCTGCGGAAAATCGTTGATAAAGCTTAGTACGCAGCTCTCAAGAAACGTAAAAACTTCATATAAAAAAACGCTTAAGAAACGGTCCAGAAACGTTCCTGCGATAGAGTTACTTGTGCTAGTACGCAGCTCTTAAGAAAGCTAGTACTAATTTTTAATACTTTGTTTCAATAAAATGTGAATATGGCAAACCTGGTTTTGCGAAGAAACATCAAATCAACAATTGTTTCTTGCAGGAAATTCGAAGTAATCGTCAAATTCATCCTAAATTAGTTGAAATCATTATTATAAAGTATGTTCCATTTTGAAATGTTATATAAAACCAACCAATCGTCAACAACATTCCTTAAATCTCAATTGTGCAATTCACAAGTCTCATAAAGTTGTAAGTTATAACGATTCGAAAACATAGCATTGAGAATTGTAAATGTGTAAACTCATTTTTGTATGAAATCCAACAACAATTTTTTTTAAACAAGTGTAAAAAATTATAATTTTACGATTTTACGATGCTTTACGACAGGTTGTGAGTACCCCAAATGAAAATATTTGTGTTACCATACACATACATACATACATACGCACAAAGTTTGTTTACTTTGTTTATTCTCTCTTGCTCTTCTAATGTGGATCATTCACGATGCGTAACCAGCTGTCAAAATTACTTCAGAAATAATGTATTTTTGTTCTTGAGCAATTACTTGAGAGCTGCGTACCAACCTTAAAGATCAACGGAATTGGGACAAGTGCATCCAGATGTTCCTTCTGGCGTATCGTTCAGCGAAGCACGAGACAACTGGTTACACGTCAGCAAAGATTATTTTCGGATCTGATCTGCGACTCCTTGCTGATCTTAAGTTTGGAACGAATCCTACAGCTGTTAGAAATAATGGAGATTATTGCTCTGCCTTAAAGGAAAAAATGAATGAATTGCATCTAATGAACAATAGCTGTAGGTATATGGAATAGCATTTGTCTTGTTGTAGACATCTGGCGCCGCGGCTGTCTGCTTGTCGAAATAATAGACATCTGGCGCCGCAGCTGTCTGCTTGTCTACTTAAACAATTACTGAGTCTGGCGCCGCGGCTGTCTGCTTGTCTAAACAATAGCTGCATTTAGCGCCGTATAGCATTATGTTCTTATAATTTCCAGACGCAATATTCTAGAAGCACACGTCGGCATCAGCGAGGAGTGCGTGGCTATATAAGCCGTGGCAGCGCTAATGTAATCAACCAGTGCTAAGAGTAAACTGATATAGTGTAGACGAGTTGTAAAATAAAGAGATTATGTTGAAGTGAATTAAACGGCTTTTAGTTTTATTTGTCAATCCAGAGATACGAACCAAGTAAAGTAAAACTAGCAAGGAGTAAATTCGTAACAATATTATGAAACAAAGTCAACATATATTTTTATTTTTATTGATAATTATGTTTTTTGACTATGTTATAGAAAATTTAATATTTGTTATCGACATATTTATTATCATTCAAGTGTAAAAACATCTCTGAATAATGAAATGTAATAGATTTTGTGACTGTCACTTACAGAATAGCGAAATTGGCTCAAGTCTCAAAAATTGTCTCTAACTTAAAATCTCAAATTTAGGGACTTGAGACTGTATCACAGTACAGAATCGCACGGTAAGTGTCGGTCTGAACATGGTGTAAGAATGAATGCAGACGGTGCGGCAATTCACAATAGTCATCCTCAATAAATTGACCTAATCAGCCGTTCATATATCACTAGACTCTGCAATGAGTGCTCGCTTGGCCTTTCATACTTCGGTATAGGATTTTTGCATTTTGTGTAATCATGTAATCTTGCAAGAGCAAGAGAATCCCCATAATTTGTTAAATTGGATAATGAGTAGTAAAGCGTTAAGTTGATAGACTTAAAAATATAGATACATATGTGTATAAGCATTAAATTGGGAATTTTATTTAATAATGGAGTGATCGAATTCTAGAGTGAGTTACAAGATCAAAGATCAATATTGTTGAATTTTATAGTAACCGAGTACACCCTTAAATGGATTCCAGCAAAGCAAAATGTTCATTTCTATAAAGTAGTTGACAGTAAACAAAGCTAACTAGCTTTTATTGTTTTTTATATGATTGCCTTATTTAGATATACATTTATTGTTAGCCTTAAGTTTCCGCAAGACGCCCGGAACACATGGAGCGCGAAAGACTGCAAGCGACATCTGTCAAATATTAAAGTACTGTTACAAAAAGTAGTATTAAGTTGTATTTGTATTACTATATGCATCCCTGATTATGAACAATAGCTGTAGGTATATGGAATAGCATTTGTCTTGTTGTAGACATCTGGCGCCACACTGTCTGCTCGTCTAGTTAAACAATTGCTGAGTCTGGCGCCGCGACTGTCTGCTTGCGTCTGGCGCCGTATAGCCGTATGTTCTGGTAATTTCCAGACGCGATATTCTAGAAGGACACGTCGGCATCAGCGAGAAGTGCGTGGCTATAGCCGTATGTTCTGGTAATTTCCAGACGCGATATTCTAGAAGGACACGTCGGCATCAGCGAGAAGTGCGTGGCTATATAAGCCGTGGCAGCGCCAACGTAATCAATCAGTGCTAAGAGTAAACTGCTATAGTGTAGACGAGTTGTGAAATAAAGAGTTGTTGAATTAAATTAAACAGTGTTGATTTTATTTGTCAATCCAGAGATACGAACCTAACAAAGTAAACTAGCAAGAGTAAATTCGTAACAATTGGTGTTAGAAGTGGGATTGTCAAATAATCCAAATTCAAGATGGTTAAATTCGGAGAATTGAGAATTCAGCAATTAAAAAAGGAACTGGAGGAGCGTAATTTGCCGATAAGCGGGCAAAAGGCGGATCTGCAGGCACGATTACGTGAAGCAATGGAAGCGGATGGAATTAATGTGGACGAGTTCGAATTTGTTGGGCCAGAAACTTCTACAAAGGTAGAAGAGAAAGTAGAAGAACAACGAACATCATCAAGTGTAGACATGAACACGTTGTTAGTGGCTATTAAGCAAATGGCAGAAAATGCAGTGCAAACAGAAAATCGTCTGGCACAGCAAATGGCAGAAAATGCAGTGCAAACAGAAAATCGTCTGGCACAGCAAATAGCTGAAAATACATCGCAGTTAAAGTCTTGCCTTACACAACAAATGACTGAAAATAATACGCAGTTAGAAAAGCGTTTGGTACAACAGATTACAGAAAATAATACACAAGTGCAAGAGAAATTTTCAAAATTTGAAGACGAATTAAGCACAATAAAAAATGACGAAGAAAATTTAAGATCAGAATTTCTTCAACTGAGTAATCGTATGCGAGAACTGCAACTGCATGGCCCTGCACCATCAACAAATAATCCAAGATTGAAGGCACCCACATTCGATGGAAGTATTCCATTTCAAATTTTCAAACTTCAGTTTGAAAAGACAGCAATGGCCAATAACTGGAATGCAGCGGACAAAGTGGCGTCCTTGTTTGTATCATTGAAAGGGCCTGCGGCAGAAATCCTTCAGACTATTCCAGACTGTGAACGGGACAACTATGAGGCATTGATGAGTGCGATAGAAAGACGATATGGTAGTGAGCACCGGAAACAAATATACCAGATCGAACTGCAAAATAGGGGTCAGAAAATGAACGAGTCATTGCAAGAGTTCGCAACTGAAATAGAACGACTGGCTCATTTGGCAAATGCAGATGCACCTGTGGATTACATTGAGAGGGTAAAAATTTAATGTTTCATAAATGGAATTCGTGATGTGGACACCAAACGCGCCACATATGCATTGCCAAAAAGAACGTTTGCTGAAACGGTTTCGCACGCCCTCACACAGGAAACAGCTTCCCTACTAAGTAAACCAGCACACAAGGTACAAAGGGTTGAAATGGAACAACCGGCGCTGATGGAAGAAATATTGAAGACTCTGAAGACAATTGCTGCACCGCGAGTAAATACAACAGGCAGATGTTTCAACTGTGGAAAAGCGGGTCACTTTGCCCGAAATTGCAATATAAAAGTAAACCCATCAAAACGGAAACAACCAACAGATAATGAGGACGAAGCATCCACATCTCACAAGTCGTTAAACTAAAACGGAACAGTTCAAAGGGGCGTGAGCTGGTTCCCACAACTATTTGCCCCGCCATCTCGATATCACAAATAGGTCGCCATGACAACAATCTTACTATCAACGGCATCGTAAATGGACGACTGTCAACGCTTACTTTGGATACTGGTGCCACACATTCAATTATCCGACCGGATGTGGTAAGAGGAACGGTTGAACCATTAGTCGGTTGCAAGCTTCGAACGGCCACCGGGGAGGAAGCAGCTGTCGCGGGAAAAGTGTTTTGCAAAGTGATGATTGGTACCCTGGAAGTTAATCACACCTTCATCGTAGCAGAAATCACGGATGAAATTATAATGGGAGTAGATTTCATGATTGATCACGGGGTTACTTTGGATTTAAACAAGCAAATGCTGTTTTGCCAGAACATGGAGATGCCTATAAACACCGGATATGTGACCAACGTTGAAAGTAAGAGGGTGATTGTTGATGATAATCAGAGTATTCCACCAAAATCTGAGGCGATTGTATGGGCCAAAGTGAATGGAGGAGGTGGGACTGAAGAGTTGTGGATTGTGGAACCAACAAAAATAGATACACCCATATTGGTAGGAAGAACGCTTGTGAAAATTAGAGAAGACGCCACCATTCCGGTCAGAGTAGTGAATGAATTCAACACGCCTATAAGGCTGAAGAAAGGAGCAGTAATTGGACAGTGCCAGAATATAAGTGCAATAGCACGATGCGAACGGTCACAACAGAAGCCTACTATTGAGCCACAGCAGATAAGTCCTACACTCCTAAATAATTTGCTGAACGAACTGCATGGAAATGAAAAATTAAAAGCAGAAAAACTATTAGAAAAATACGCATCCATATTTGCAAACGAAGGAAACACAGGAAGAACCGGCATTGTCAAACATCGCATAAATACTGGAGACGCTAAACCAATCCGACAAGCTCCGCGTAGGGTTCCACTAGCAAAACGTGAGGATGCTAACAAAATTATTGAAGACATGCACAAAAACGGTGTAATCGAACCTTCAATAAGTCCATGGAGCTCACCTATCGTCTTAGTTAAAAAGAAAGATGGTAGCACCCGTTTCTGCGTAGATTATAGGAAGTTGAATGATGTCACAAAGAAAGACAGTTATCCTCTACCAAGAATCGACGATACATTAGACACCTTGTCTGGAGCGAAATGGTTTTCTACATTAGATCTACAAAGTGGATATTGGCAAGTCGAGATTGATGAATGTGACCGTGAAAAGACCGCTTTCAGTATGGGCGACGGGTTATGGGAATTCTCTGTGATGCCATTTGGGTTATGTAATGCGCCTGCAACGTTCGAGCGACTGATGGAACATGTGTTAAAAGGACTCAACTGGAAGACATGTTTGGTGTATCTTGATGACATTATCATCATGGGAAAAAGTTTTGATGATCATCTGAGAAATCTAGAGGAAGTCTTTCAGCGAATAGCATCAGCCGGATTACGCTTGAATCCCAAAAAGTGTTCATTATGGAAGAAGCAGGTCACATATCTCGGACATAAAGTGTCAACTGAGGGAATTCACACCGAGGAAGGAAAAATAAAAGCAGTGAAAGATTGGCCTCGACCCACCAACATTCATGAACTCCGCAGCTTCCTCGGCTTATGCACGTATTACCGCCGTTTCGTACCTGGATTTGCGAACGTGGCTAGAAGTTTACATGATTTAACAAAGAAGAATCGCCCGTTTGTATGGCAGTTGGAACAAGAAAAAGCGTTTGACCAGCTTAAGGAACTACTTTGTACGGCGCCGATGTTGGCTTATCCAATACCTGGAAAGAAATTCATCCTGGATACAGATGCGAGCGCTTATGGAATTGGAGGTGTCCTGTCTCAGCTCATCGACGGACAAGAAAGAGTAATTGGGTATTACAGCAGAGTGCTCGGGAAACCAGAGAAAAACTACTGTGTGACGCGAAAAGAACTACTAGCTGTGGTGGAATGTGTAAAACATTTCCACAAGTATTTGTATGGACAACGATTCTTGCTGAGGACTGATCATGCAGCATTAAAATGGTTATTACAGTTTAAGAATCCGGAAGGCCAAATTGCACGATGGATCGAAAGATTACAGAATTACGACTTCGAAACGGAACATCGAAAGGGGATTCACCACAAAAATGCGGATGCATTATCACGTCGCCCTTGTCCACTGGAATGTAAACATTGCTCCAAATCAGAAGGAAAATAAGGTATAATCGACGTGCGATTACTGAATATAGAACCTGAAGATGATTGGACTCCTCACCGCATCAGAATCAATCAGCTGGAGGACCCTGATCTTGCAAAGCTGGTAATGGCCAAAGAAAATGGGGTACGACCACCAAAGGAACAAATAAGTAGCGAGAGTCCAACTGCAAAAGCATATTGGGCCCAATGGAACAGCATAAACCTCGTTAATGGATACCTTCATCGTACCTGGGAAAGCGAAGATGGCAAACATTCTCGTCTGCTGATCATAGTACCGAAGTCCATGATCCCAAAAGTATTGAAAGAATATCACAATGGACCTAGTGGAGGGCACCTTGGAATAACAAAAACTATAGAGAAGATTAAACAACGGTTCTACTGGATCGGTTGTCGAGATTCCATAGCAGAATGGATAAGTAATTGCGTAGAGTGCATGGCAGCTAAAGGTCCTAAAGCCAAAAGTCGCGGTAGGCTACAACAGTACAACATGGGATCACCATTTGAACGAGTCGCAATGGATATTGCAGGTCCGTTTCCAACCAGTACGGCCGGAAACAAATATCTACTGGTTGTCATGGACTATTTCAGTAAATGGCCAGAAGTATATGCCTTACCAAACCAAGAAGCGAAGACAATAGCCGAAGCGTTCGTAGAAAATTGGATAACAAGGTTCGGAGTGCCCGTCGAATTACACTCAGATCAAGGCAGAAATTTCGAATCTTCCATTTTCCAAGAAGTCTGTACATTATTGGGCATCCACAAGACACGGACAACAGCGTTACACCCACAATCAGATGGGATGGTAGAGAGATTCAACCGAACGCTCGAAGAACATCTGCGGAAAATCGTTGATAAAGACCAACGGAATTGGGACAAGTGCATCCAGATGTTCCTGCTGGCGTATCGTTCAGCGAAGCACGAGACAACTGGTTACACGCCAGCAAAGATTATTTTCGGATCTGATCTGCGACTCCCTGCTGATCTTAAGTTTGGTACGAATCCTACAGCTGTAAGAAATGATGGAGATTATTGTTCTGCCTTAAAGGAAGAAATGAATGAATTGCATCTAATGGTAAGACAGCATACGCATCTGATGAGCAATAAGATGAAGGACCGGTTCGATCAAGCGGCAAATTCAAAAGCTTTTGAAGAAGGTGATCTGGTCCTGTTGTACAATCCACTTCGAAAGAAAGGCTTGTCCCCGAAATTGCAGACAGCCTGGGAAGGACCCTATATGGTGATGAAACGACTTAATGACGTGGTATACCGCATACAAAGAAATGGGAAAGCACGATGTAAAATGAAAGTAGTACATTTGGAGAGGCTTGCCCCATTTGGTTCAAGAGGATTTGTGCCTAATCGGGACGATTAGGCTTTAGTGGAGGGCAGTGTTACAAAAAGTAGTATTAAGTTGTATTTGTATTACTATATGCATCCCTGATTATGAACAATAGCTGTAGGTATATGGAATAGCATTTGTCTTGTTGTAGACATCTGGCGCCACACTGTCTGCTCGTCTAGTTAAACAATTGCTGAGTCTGGCGCCGCGACTGTCTGCTTGCGTCTGGCGCCGTATAGCCGTATGTTCTGGTAATTTCCAGACGCGATATTCTAGAAGAACACGTCGGCATCAGCGAGAAGTGCGTGGCTATAGCCGTATGTTCTGGTAATTTCCAGACGCGATATTCTAGAAGGACACGTCGGCATCAGCGAGAAGTGCGTGGCTATATAAGCCGTGGCAGCGCCAACGTAATCAATCAGTGCTAAGAGTAAACTGCTATAGTGTAGACGAGTTGTGAAATAAAGAGTTGTTGAATTAAATTAAACAGTGTTGATTTTATTTGTCAATCCAGAGATACGAACCTAACAAAGTAAACTAGCAAGAGTAAATTCGTAACAATACAAACGTTCTTATGGACACAGTTATCGCTTGCAGTCTTTCGCTCTATGCGTTCCGAGCGTTATTTTTAGCTTCAGCTTAATTTATCGATACATCGCTTAAAATATTAATTATCTCATACACACACGCTTTAATAATAAGAGCGTTTACGAAAGAACAAATTTAGACATTCAGACAAAATTAAATTCTCGATTATAGTATACGAGGGCTACTATATATATTTCTGACCTAATAATGAAAATAGGAATATTTATCAACGAAAGTGTTTTTTTTTTTTGTTGGATTTGGCCCGTCTTGGAAGACCTACACGGTCGATTGCTGTTTTGTTTCGGGCTCATACGCATAGATCCGTGATTCGTCACCTGTGGCGATCTTATAAACGTCTTTTGAAGCACCACGATCGTATTTTTTCAGCATTTCTTTACACCAATCCACACGAGCCTTTTTTTGAGCGATTGTCAAATTATGCGGGATCCAACGAGAACAAACCTTTTTTACGGCCAGGTGTTCATGCAATATCGAATGTATGCTGGTGCGAGAAATGCATAGGCATGCCTCTATCTGAAGGTATGTTACATTACGGTCTTGCATTATCAATTCACGTACGGCATCGATGTTTTCTGGCACAACGGCTGTTTTTGAACGACCTTCACGGAATTCGTCTTTGAGCGAGCGTCGGCCACGATTGAATTCGTTGTACCAGTTTTTCACAGTGCTATAGGATGGTGCTTCATAGCCATAAGCGGCCTTTACACGGTCAGATTTGTGTGACAACATGGCTTGATGTACATGTTTGACGTTTTCGTTTACACGGTCATGCATGTGTGTGAACTTCATTTTCGTTCAGCTGTTAACGAGTAAACATGGCACGCGCATTAGTGGCAGCTCTTCTGATTGAAGAAATTTTAGGAATGGAGGAAGAGGAAGAAATTGCAAAAAGTGGCAAGAAAAAACGAATTTTGGTGCAAGATTGGCGTAAGAAAAGACCAACAGGCTCGCATACAAATTTGTTAAAAGAACTGGAAATATCTTGCCCAAAGCATTACAAATGAATGAAATGAAATGAATTAATTTTACATTTTAAATTGTCCAAGCTAGCGTTACCATGCGTTCATGCGCGACACCATTACTCTTCACTGTCTTTTTTCGACTGAAAAAATGCACTGCGTGCATCATGCAGCCCTTCACACGATCACACTTGTGTGACACACCAGCAGAAATATTAAACAAGTTTAAAAACTTTGAACATGCGTGACAAGCATGTTTTTTTCCCCTTTACACGGTCAAACTTGGTGTGATGACACACATGTTGTCACGCAAATCTGATCGTGTAAAGGCCGCTATACAAAGATTTTAGTTCATCGATGCACTCTTGTCGCGACAATCCACGTTGAAAGTTGTGAAAAATGATCGCACAAAAATGTTCACGAGTTAATTCCATTTTTTGGCCGAGATGAATTTTTTAATTCCCTGTAAATAAAACAATTCACAATTAAATGACAAAACGTTCTGAGTGATGTTATGCTAAAAAATGTCAAACTTTCCAATGGAAATGTCAGATTGCACCTGGCAACACTTAGTGTTGCCTAGTCCAGAAATATATATAGCAGCATATGTAATAATGTTTCCATTACATTTATACAGAAATAGCTATATATGCTTCTTCTTCTTTATTGGTGTAGACAGCGCGCCAGTCGTTTTTACTTTTCGCTACGTGGCGTCAATTGGATATTCCAAGCGAAGACAGGTCCTTCTCCACCTGGTCCTTCCAACGGAGTGGAGGTCTTCCTCTCCCTCTGCTTACCCCGGCGGGTACTGCATCTAATACTTTCAGAGCTGGAGTGTTTTCGTCCATTCGGAAAACATACCTAGCCAGCGTATCCGCTGTCTTTTAATTCACTGAACTATGTCAATGTCGTCATACATCTCATACAGCACATCGTTCCATCGAATGCGATATTCGCCGTGGCCAACGCGCAAAGCAAGGATAATGGGATACCCGACTTATTCCAGTGTGAGAGCGCCTCAAAATAAGCGTTTTTTATAACATTTTCTATTATGGCCAGATCGAACAAAATAAGAATTTTTGGGCATTTAAAATTAAAATACCCAACATGTATTATGATTGCAAATTATTACATATATATTGGCCTTTTTTTTATGATTTTATGGTGTATTAAAACAACTGACTTTCGATCTTTTAATACTTAATAAGGTGAATTAAGCCTGTTAGTTCTCAATTAATAAATGTGTTTAATCATTTGTAATAGAAAATTAATTCTATTATGCATCAAATTACAAAATGCTTCATGAAATATATTTAAATTTCGCATTTTCTTTGATTTTCATTGTTTTAAATTTTTATAAGTGACTTTGAACGGCGGCAACAAATTCCTCCCATTCACATATATTTTTGGTATAATTTCAATCTGGCCGTTCCAGTCATTCCATTTGCAAAACGTCAAAACGTACACAATCCAGTAACCAGAGATAAAGAGATGTTTAACTCCTCTCTCACTGGAAGTGAGAGAACAATTGCTAAACGTCAAAACCAACTGAACTTTGACAGCTAATCGAGTTCAGTAGGTTTTGACGTTTATCAATTGGAAACGAGCGATGGCCAGATTGAAATCTTACCAAAAACATATGGGATTTGTTGCATCGTTTAAGTCCACTTATAAAAATGAAAAACAATCAAAAGGTTTTGTAATTTGAAGCATCATAGTATTGTTTACAATGGAAAATGATTAAAAACATTTAATGATTGAGAGCTAACAAGATTAAATCCTTTTATTGGGTATTGAAAGGTCAAAATTCAGTTCTTCTAATATACTTTAAAAAGATTTAAATAGTTTCTCCATATATTAAATAACTATTACATAGCAATTTTTATTCGTACTAAATGTTGGGTGTTTTAATTTAAAATGCCAAAAATTCTTATTTTGTTCGATCTGGCCATAATAGAAAAATGTTATAAAAAGCGCTTATTTTGAGGCGCTCTCACACTGGAATAAGTTGAACATCCCTTTATTCCTGCCAGTAACTGTCACCATAGATAACTTGATACGAGACTCTTTGGTTCGAGAGAGAGCTGTCAAAACATTTATAACATTTGTCAATGATGCCACTGCTGAAAAATATTAGATTGGGTATATAATAAATTATACAAAACACTAAATTAAACACTTTGAAAATGCATACATATATAAATGCTAAAATGCAAAATCATTAATTAATTTACATAAACATTTATTTTGCCAAAATATGTTCGCACAGTTTAATGAAATTTCATTTCACATTAATTTCGTCAAGTAATTATAGCGCTGCTCTTCTGGCATCCCGCCTTTTTGACTAACTGCTCATTGGCGTTGCCCTGATTGTGTTTTGTTGCCAGCTCAAAAAACAGATCAGGGTGCAATGCCAGCTGACAAGCGAGAGAGCAAGAAAAGAGATTCTGATCAATTTATCTATGACTGTCACAATGTTCGGTAGGTGAGCGGCTCTCACATTTCCAGTGACAGGAGAGTTTGGAATCTCTTTATCTCTCTCTTTACCTATATTTTGATACAATAAATAAAATTTTGATCAAAACTAGGTAAATTTAATCTTTATGAATTTTAATAATCGAAATATATTTGAAAAGTTAACAAAAACGTTCTTAATATAATAAATTGTATAGCTTAACACGGCAACACACTGTCTCAAGTCTCTAAATTTGAGATTTTAAGTTAGAGACAATTTTTGAGACTTGAGACGGTTTTGCTATTCTGTAAGTGACAGTCACAAAATCTATTACATTTCATCATTCAGAGATGTTTTTACACTTGAATGTAAATAATTATGTCGATAACAAATATTAAATTTTCTTTAACATAGTCAAAAAACATAATTATCAATAAAAAATATAAATATATGTTCACCTTGTATCATAATATTTACGAAATTTATGTAAAATTGATTTATTATTAATCTTTCCGTGTTTGAGCTGCTTACAACATATAAAGAAAACGACAATCGATTAATATCTATGGTGATCTCTATTCGGTGTATTCAAAATGGCAGACAAGAGTTCTTTTTAGTTTTGTGACCTGCTAACTATCAGGTCTCAAATTTGAGGCAATGTTTTGAGCCTAACGCTAGAGATTGTTTAGTGAATAGTAACTAGTCACAAATTGAGACTGTACCTTAAAATGTCTCAAATAGAGACTAGAGACTGGTTACAGAATCCCGCTATTAATGTAATTTCTGTCATTCTACAAGCTTTCGCCTGTGTAGGTATGGGTGAAAATGATAGGATTTGTTACTTGTAGGTTTCTACAATGGTTGAGGCATAGATAAAGTTGAGGTCTTATAAAGGGTTGTACCTGCTCGATTTAAATTTAAATGCAAATATCTCAAAAACCGTAAGTCAGCGGCAACTATGCAAATATATTTTCTTGATCTGGAGGACCTCCTCAGGGGATGCTATTCTAAATATTAGCCTTTATTTGTTTGTTAAAAGCATCTAATTTAAATGTTCTCAACCAAAAGTTTGTTTATATGTAAAGATTTTAATTCGAGTATAGTTTCATCATGTGAACATCTTGTTAAGACAAAACAAATTTGAACGAACGCAAGCAACAAATCGCATGCTTTGTTGCTGCTTTTGTGGAACCTATTGTTGGTCCACAAAACGAGCGATTGTGATACATTTCGTTTGAAATTAAGTACGAAATTTTGCATTACAATTGTTGGAAATACTAATATTTTGGTTACTAAACAATATCTAATTAAAAATTCTCAGTGTAGAAATCAAAACTGTAAAAATAGTTATAATAATACTTAAAAAATTCTACATAAAAGAAAAAAAGTGTGAACGGAATAAAATGGATGATAATAAGATGATGGAAAACTTCCAGTTGAAAGCAAAACCACAGGATAATGTATCACCACGTGTTAATGAAGAAGTAGATTTAGAGGAAAAGCATAAACAATTGCGGGGATTTGCAGAAAAGTTGAGAGCTGAATACTACGAAGCTTACCGCCAAATGATTGCAGAGTTGAGGTTAGAATCGTTTTCCAAAATAGCAATATTTGGATAAAAAGTGTTTTTCAGTTTGAAATAATCGGCGCCTTTTTTCGGTCGTGGGTTGTCGTAATGTGTGGTTTTGCGTATCATATTGCACAATCCCCGGCCTGAAAACAACGCTGTGAACCAGCAACTTTAAACGAAACTTATATGTAGTCAATATATTTAAATTTGATTGAATATATTCATTCCGATATCGCAAGGGGCGGTCGGGGACTGAAAAGGAAGGTTTTAAAATAATGTTGCACTTAAAATTTTTAAAATATTCGTTTTAAAAATTTGTATAAATAACACGTGATATTTCACAATGTTTGTCTAATTTTTTCCCCATTTTTCAATTTGTATATTGAAATTGATAAAAGTTTGCATTTCACTTTTATCTTGTTTTCTTTTAGCTAAAGTTATTAATTTAAAAACACACTTAGCACACTCATAGTTGAAAAGGTTAGATATGAAGGATTTTTCAACGACAGCGTTTTCTTTGTTTGTACTTTCACATATATTTTTTTTAATTAACTAAAAAAGGGGAAACTTTAGTATACCATCCCACGATTACAGGGTTAAAAATTATATGGTTGAACAGGGCTGATGCTCCAGATTGAGAAAATATATAATTGTTGCCGCCGCAAACTTATAGTTTTCGAGATATTTGCATTTTAAGTTGAAAATTTTGCAAATTTTATCTTGCAATCCCTCGATTTCTAGTAATTATTTATTTCATATTATGCACTTTTAATGCATTACATTGTTTCTACATATTTATTTTTTAGTAATTATTTAGTTATTTGCTTAAAATAAGCATTTTATATTTTACACAATTTTCATTCCATGCACAAAAACAAAAGTATTCCGTGTTTGCAGATATTAAGTGTTGCCATAATTACACATTTATCGAACGAATAAAAATGAATAAAAAATAAGATTATACCCCAAATACATAAATCATTGCCCCTTTTCTTCATACATCATGATTTTTGATCGGGCAGGCCGCCAACTCCAAAAAGGAGTTTTACTCAAAAAAATACCTGACACACCCAGGTGGTATTTTCTTAATCTGGAGCAGCAGCTCTATCCAATCATACCACTTTTAACCCTGAAATCGTGGGATGGTATACTAAAGCCGACCCCTAAAAAAATCTTTCCAACTTTTTTCAAGAAATAATTGAGCATGTGAACACTTTTTCGATATATGTATATATATGAATAATATTTGTTTTATATTTAATAAATACAGATAAGTAAAGCTAGATTATAATTTTATAAAATGTATATGGTTGCATAATATTTTTATATATTACAAATTTTATATTATAATAAAATTATGTCACAATATTATAAAAAGTTTATTTTAATGTTATATAATAATTTATATTAATTATTATAATATAATTGGGTTGAGTTCTGCTTGTCTAAAGTACTTTCGGAGGCACAAGTACGATTTCTTTGGCGCCGTGATTTGAAGGTACCGTTGGAAAGAGGAAGTCCTCCTGATCAAAAAAAAAAAATTGGGTTGTAGGTACCGCAAACGCTTAGTTTACGAAATACACGATCTTGAAGTTCAAAACCACATTAAACTATAAGCTTTTAAATAAATCCACATTTTACACTCGTAGTGAACATCATGTGTGCTAAAAATTACGACGAAATTCGCTGAAATTCGTTTCTTCCCAAAAATTCCTCTATCCATGCATATGGATATGTTCTTTATTTAATTTAATAAACAAATAAGTAATATTATATAGCAATATTATATAATAATATTATATATAATGTCACCTAATATACAAAGCAACGTATTAGAAAAATAAATGGAAATCGCTGACAGATATAATAATCAAAATTTAACCATTTTGTAACGAAAACTCAAATTTTGTTTCAGTATGAGTGCAAGATAACCAAAAATTATATAACCACTTTATAACGAAAACTATATATCGTCACCTGAAATGCAAAATAACGTATCATCAAAAAAATCGAAATTGAGTGTCTTATTGATTACGCTTCACTACTTTAAATTATATACATAATATTACATATGTTCAACATTTTCTGGTTCTGCGGTCATATATAAATCAGTCTTAACCAATATTAATATTTTGTTTCACTTATGTTCGATTTTATTTCGTGTTTCATTCATGCCACTGTAAATTTCTGAAAATGTTGTTACGATATTTTGCATTTCAGGTGACGATATACATTTTTTTTTACGCAGAAAGGAGTACTACACGAAAGTACTTCAATCACCTCGGGTATTCGCTCGACCAGGTTTATTTTTTAGAGCGCGGCCGAAGGCCGCCAACGCAGAAAGGAGTACAACGCGAAAGTACGTCAGTCACATAAATCACATATTACACATACTTATATGTACTTATATAAAAGTGAGATGTGAACTTATTTCAATGTTTAGAGTGTATATTTAAATATACAGAGTGAAAAACGTGAAAAAATTTAATGAAACATAGAGAAATACCATGTGTTATTAGTGCAAATTTTTGAACTTTTAATCGTGAATATTTTAAAAACTAAAAGTTATTTTTATAACATTTTTGCATATTTCTTCTCTGGAGAAGCTCCCCTATCCGCACATATCCCATTTATACGGAAATTCGGGTTTTTTACCCCTCAGCCAAAGTAATCGGAATCGTGTCTTTCGGGTAGTACTGCTTTCTCTATACACTTTATTACGTTATATAATATTACTTATTTGTTTATTAAATTTAAATAAGAAAATATTCATATGCTTGGAAATATTGTTCTTATTAGTTTATTATCATATGACAGCGCCCTATTACCTCATAATTGTTAGCACATAAATGATATCCACAACGAACCTGCAAAAGATTTAAAATGTGAATTTGTTTAAGTGTTTGCAGTTTAATTTAATTCACTTGATGTGAAAAATGTGCGTAAACTGTGTTAAATGTAGTGAAATAGCTAGTTGAAATTTAAAGTCGAATATCTCGTAAACTATGCGATTTTAATCAGGAGAACTTTGTCTTACCAACGCCCTTCAGATCGCGGCGCCAAAAATAATTTTGCCCACAAGGAAATTTTAAAAGATGATTTTATAGATTTAAAATTTTTGCTTAATAACGATTTATCAAAAATGTGTGTTAAAGGAACATTTAGGTATGACTAAAATTATTCCCAAGATATTAATACGGGTATATGGTACACATCAGCATGCATCAGCTTCTTTGTAAAATATGGTCGGACGAAGCATGCCCAACGATTGGAATTTAAGTGTGCTCTGCCCAATCCATAAAAAAGGAGACCTCACAATCTGTGTCAACATCCGTGGGATAAGCCTCCTCAACATCTCATATAATTTTCTATTGAGCGTATTATGTGAAAGATTAAAGCCCACCGTCAACAAACTGATTGGACCTTATCAGTGTGGCTTTAGACCTGCAAATCAACAACCTACCAGATATTCACCATGCTCCAAATCTTGGAAAAGACCCGTGAAAGGAGAATCGACACACATCACCTCTTCGTCGGTTTCAAAGCTGCTTTCGACAGCATGAAAAGGAGATGTCTCTTTGCCGCGATGTCTGAATTTGGTCTCCCCGCAAAACTAATACGGCTATGTAAACTGATGTTGAATAACACCCAAATCTCCGTCAGGATCGGGAAGGACCTCTCCGAGCAGTTCGATACCAAACGAGGTTTCAGACAAGGCGACACCCTATCGTGCGACTTCTTCAACCTGCTGCTGGAGAAAATAGTTCGAGCTGCAGAACTTAATCGAACAGGTACAATCTTTTATAAGAGTGTACAGCTGCTGGCGTATGCCGATGATATGAAGGACCTGGCTTCGCTTGGAATATCCAATTGGCGCCACGTACCGCTGTTAACTCGGCTATAATCGCGTAAGCGGTGTCTACGCCAGTAAAGAAGAAGATATAGTACACT